>NC_072484.1:37192500-37503500 GCF_027574615.1 Eptesicus fuscus | reverse complement strand
GAGATTCCTGAAGGCTATTTTTTCAAAGGTAGATTTTAATATGTCTGTTGTTTAAAATTTTGAATGTATTTTCCTTTGAAATAGGCACACTGAAACCTATTTAACCTAAAATATAGCCAAAATTAATTCAGTATTCTCAATTTTCAGTTGCAATGAGATTCCACAAACACTGTTTAAACACCTACTGGATGCAAAGCAATATGATAGGTGTTGCTTTTGGTTGACTTATTTCACAGTTTCCATGGGATTTTCCCCCTCCTTTCAGAGTTCCAGCAGCACTATGGATTTAAGAAAGTGTTTACATGCTATCTTAACTAACTTACAGCCCTGTATGGTGGGAAAATGTGCCTTGCAGCAAGAAAGAGATATGTATGCTCAAGAAAAACTTTCTACTACATAGTTATTCTCCAAGAGTGCAGAGAGAAAAGAACAGAATGATTGATGTGGCATCTAACATTCCCTCTCAGGGCTTGAGCCAAAAGCATGAAGTTCCTTAGGTCAAGTGTTCATATATCAAGGAAGGCCCATATCTCAGATGGGTTGAAAGAGAGATCCATGAAGCTTTAAGTACCTGCCATGTGCGTACACAACCATCTCCAGTAGAAAGTGATTCCGATCTAGTTTTCTCTGGCTCCTACAATGTGAACCAACTCCATCACTCCAGTGTGACCTGGGGAACGGTGCTGGTTCTGGGGAGCGCCCATGAAGAATGAGCTAGCACCAAGGACTTCAGGGACTTTGAGAAGGCCTGGCCAAACTCTGACTGAGACAGATGTATACCAAGTGGCAGCATTCTGACTAGCTGAGACTGCCAGCTTCCTATCCAATTTCTCCTCTTATTTATTACTAATAGAATTCATATTTATTTGGTAATATGTCCAGCTTAAAAAGAAAAAAACAACAACAAAAACTGCAAGCTTCCCTTATCATATGACCTACATGTAGGTATGACTGTGTGACCAACCCCAGGTCAGAGATTTAAGATGAAATGGTATTTGGTATTTGGGACTTATAGGAGGCGACATGTCCCCTTCTGCCCTACCCCTTCCTCTTTTTGTTTTCCTGTTGTTGGAATATAGACATAATAACTGGGACTCTAGTAGCCATCTGAAATCATGAGGCAATCTTGAAAATTGAAGCTGGTTACTTTAGTAGGTGCTTGCAGTACATGAGAAGCAAACATCCCTGACCCTGTGATAAGGGTGGTAGAATAGAATGACAGAAGGAACCCGGGCTCCTGATGACAAGGTGAAGCTGCCAGTCTAGTCCTGCTGACCTCTGGGCTTATTTTACGTGCAAGAGAAATAAACCTCTATGTGCTCTTATTTTGTTTAAAACAGGATTGTTTCCAAGTCTCTATTACCAGCAGTCAACTGAAATTCCTAACTGATACACTCTTCCAGTAAATTCTTTCCTAGGAAATCCAAAGAGAAACTTTGCACTCTGAGCATTCAGGTATTTACCCCAAGAAAGCTGTGTACAATCTCCCTTGTCTTTGGACCAGCCAAATCCCAGGAGGAAGTCTTAGAACCAGGAATAGCTGCTGGGGAAAGGCACATTCCTTTCTTTTTACCCAGCTGTGTCAAAGGGCTTCCTTCCAACACTTTCCCCTTAGATTCTGGAGAACCTGGCTGGAATGACAGCATTTTTATTAACCCCCTCCCCGTTGTGATGGCGGAAATAACTGCCTGGAGTTTCAGCACCTGTTTTACCTCTGCATCCCCACCAATACTCACATTCCCAGCACCCACACCCCGCAATGCTCTGAGAAACTGGTATGAGACAGCCCGGGGTTTCTGGCCACCTGACTGAGTCCTTTGGTGAGTCCCTTTGATGAAGACAGCTGTACATCAGGTGGGGCTGGTCAGTTTACTTTCCTATAGCATAGCACTTTTAGGAGTATTTCATTTAAATTGATTTAAAAAGACTCTGTGGCCTAGAAGCTCTTTCTCAGGGGTTGAAAGCATATTATATACTCTCCTCTCACCACCCATGCCCAACAACAACAACAAAACATAAAAGAGTATTCAGATCCTAAAATGAGACAATCACCCTGAATATTTATACTGTGATTTTATTTTTTCAAAGCATTCTTTTCAATTAGCTTACTGTTTTCTCAAATAGTCCTAAAATGTTTCAAAAGCAATGACACAGTTCTTACCTAGATCTGGATACACCTAAGGTTAATGACAAATGCCAGAATTCTTGCACACTCTCAGTGATTTCGCTGCTATTCCAATTTCCCACTTTCCAAGTATCAACCTGCCTTGACGCAGGAGAGCTGATCATTACAGACCCAAAGCAAGGGAGGTGTTTTCACACTCCTCTGAAAGCCATCCCTGGGTGTCTGTTTTAGATTAGAAATTCAGTTCAGAAATGAAAGACAGAAGAAAAAGAAAGAAAGAGAGAGAGAAAGAGAGAAAGAGAGAAAGAGAGAAAGAGAGAAAGAAAGAAGAAAGAAAGAAGAAAGAAAGAAAGAAAGAAAGAAAGAAAGAAAGAAAGAAAGAAAGAAAGAAAGAAAGAAAGAAAGAAAAGCCTGTTTCCAGGCTGTTCGGGGAATGATCTAAACCTACCTGCTCACTGCTTTCATCTCACCCACCAGTCCTGCCTGTGCACTCTTCAAACAGCCACGGTGTCCTCCTCCTATTCTTCCTACATTTAGCAGCAAAGTCTCCTTTAAAGTGCCACAGCCTCACCAACTGTTGAGTTCCACACACTTCCTCCAGACTCCAGGGTTTCAGCTGATTTCTACATAAACCAGCAAAACCTTCTTGAAGACCCAAAGGAGCCTTATGTTCATTTTCTTGAAGCCTGACTTCTTACCCCTTCTTCCCTCAGCGACACAGTGAAAGGACAAAAGGAATTTCCCTACTGCACTAACATAGCTCTTTCATTTCTGGTTTAAGACTAATGAATTAAGTAAGCCATTATATAATCTTGTGCACACAAAAACTACTAGAAAAACACACAGTCAGCCCCATGAAAATGCTTCAGGATCATATTCTAACAGGATCAGACTCGTAATCAGGAGAGAAAAGAATCTGGTTAATCCTAAAAAACACACTGCATTTGTGAAGAACGTTTCCATGCTCTGTTTTACTAACAGGATATAATTACCAATTAGCAAATATGTGAAGTACTTTGCCATCATCCTTTTCTCACAAGCTAACCTTTCCAATACACCCAGCACAACCATTTTACAGCTGTACAAATAAAGAACTAAGAGCCTGAGAAATCTACATGCCATTACCAATGGGACTTTATTAAGAGGGAAAAAACATCTATTAGTGTTACATGCCAGACTACTGTGCTTCACATACAAATTCTCAATATTCATGACCACCTCTGGAGTAGATTATACTATTTACAGATGAGAAAAGATAAGGACCAGAAGGTTATGTGTTTTACCCAAGTTCTCAGAGCTAGTAAGAGCCAGAGACTGATCCAACTCCCAGGCCAGCTTCCTTTCCACGGCCCAAGTCGGCCTTTCTAGTGGTGAACTCAATTTACTAGCACCCAAGTTTCCAGGGTTGTGAGAAATAAGCATAGAGCCATTTTGAACAAAGCTATAAACTGAAACGCCAAAGTCCCTTTGCGTTATACAAAACAGATGGTTTCTGGAAAAAACTGACTTCAAAGTAATTTCTGTGAAACAAATCCTACTTGTCTACCATTATGGAATTCAAAATGCATTCCCAAAGAAAGAATTCCCCTGCCTGCTTCATCATAAATATTTGGTAAAGGGGAATGGTGAGCAGCCTTGGCAGATGCTGGGCGTGGCTGCAAGTCAGCAGCAGCGTGTCCTTGCTGGGGGTGGTGCTCCAGAACTCCCCTCAGCCTGGCCACAGGCTCCGCCCTTCTCAGAGAGAGACCCCCACCAGGACCACAGGAATTCCTCCCATGCCTGGGAGGCCTCTAACACCACGTGGTAGCTCCTAGATTCTATGTGTAGTAGAGTGGGATGCACATAGGCACAGGGATCAGAAAATAGAGATTTTATTCTCCAGAATGATACTAATAAGCACAGCAATAATCAGAAAGGTAGTCTTCTTTTCTTGGACTCAGTTTCCCCAACTGTCTATCAAAGAGTCCTCTCAGCTCTCAACATCTATAAACGCTTCCATTTATGTCAGTGGTTGTCAATGTGGGGGAGGGAGAGGAAGACTCCTTTCTTGTTCACTTGGAACAGTCTTACTCACTTTCAATTTTCTAGTCTTCCTAATCTCCTCAGGGAAGATTTCCAAGGCTCTCCCAAGTAGACTGGAAGCCTACTTATTCCTTCATGACCTCCAATTGCAACTTGTACCTACCTCCTTTATCACCTTTGTATTGTAATCATTATTTGCATGCTGTATCCCCACCTTAGGGTGGGACCTGAGGTGGCCCATGGGTGCCTCCCCGATCTAACACCTTGCTTGGCATCATTAGGTGTTCAATAAATACTGGCTGAAGACTGAAGAGTGGGTGGACTCATGGCAGAAGTCAGCTGAGGTTTCCTTCAGGCTACCTTACAGACAAGAGTTCTACAGAGACTTTCTAACGACAACTAGTTCTGGGTGAACTCTTCAAGACGAGCCTCTTATGTCATCAGGATGTGTTCAGATATGGGCACCTCTCATTTTAAAGCTTAACCTTTTGCACTTGGATGTCGAGTGTGACTCGACACAGTTAGCATTGGTAGCAGCTCATATGTCGAGCCACACTCGACACGTAGTTTCACCGCGGGGGGAAGGGGGATTTTTGTCTATTTTTCCAGTATCTTTTCTTGTTTTCATTAGCATGAAAGGACAAGTAAAATGTAAATGCCGTCTCAACTGATGCCAAAAAAGAAAAAATGAAAAACCGATAACGCATGTGAAATTTATTAGGAAACTAGTACATGATCTTGTTGGAGAATTCAGAGATGGTACACTAACTTCCAGGGGTAGATTATTATCCACTAACTTAGAGCAACGTTTAGAAGGAAAGCTCCATATAATCACACCTCACCCTAACAAAAAACACAAAGATTGTGTTGTTTGTTCTAACAGAAAAATCAAAGGAGGAAGAAGAGAGACAATTTCTATTTGCGAAACATGTGAATGTAAACCAGGTCTTCATGTGGGTGAATGTTTCAAAAAATATCACACCATGAAAAATTATAGAGATTAAAATTACTCTTTGAATGTATCAATAATGTGAAATATAAAAAAATCCAAATAAATAAGTTTGTATGAAAAGAAACTCAGTTTTTTATTCTACTGCTGCGCTTTGTAAAATCTGGGGTATTTAAAAAATTATATCCCGAGTAGAATAAAGGAATCGAGAAAAAAGCAAGTGAGTGCAAAGGGTTAATCCTAAGCTCATTACTTGTGAAATGCCTAGCCTAAGACTTTGACAGAGATAAGACATGCTGGGAATACACATTTCCAGAGCTACCTCTTAAATAAAGTCCATCCTCCCCCAGGTGTGTTAGAAAGAGAGGGGAAGAGGGCTAACAGTTGTTACGCAAGTACTATATGCTACAATAAATGAGAGAGGCAGACATCAATATTCTATGTTATAAATCCCGTCTACTCAAAGTGTGGCCAGAGGACCAGCAGTGGCAGTCACCTGGGAGCACGTTAGAAATGCACAGTTTCAGCCCTCACCCCAGACTTAGTGAAGCAGAATCTGCATTTTAATCGATCCCCAGGTGATTTGTTTGCAATATAAACACGGAGAAACACTGTTATAGATGAGGGATCTGGGGTCCATGATCTAATGAAGCTAATGAAGGGGCCTAAGGTTACCCAGCAAAGGTATAAACGAGGATTTGAACTCAAGTCTGAAAGGCATGTTCTGAAAGGCTGTGCTTGTCCCACTACACTGCTTTTAAGAACCATGACAACCTTATAGCTTAGAAAAATACATCTACCTTAATATAAAATATACAGTTGACTCTTGAACAACACAGGGATTAGGGACCTGACCGCCTCCCGCAGTCTAAAATCCATGTATAACTGTTGACTCCCCCCAAATTTAACTACTAATAGCCTCCTGCTGATCGAAGCCTTACTGATAATATAAACAGTTGATTAACACATATTTGCAGATTATATTATATACTGTATCTTACAATAAAATAAGCCAGAGAAAAGAAAATGTTAAGAAAATCATAAGAGAAAATATATTTACAGTATTTATTGAAAAAAGAAATCCATGTATAAGTGGCCCTTCACAGTTCAAACCTGTGTTATTCAAGGGTTAACTGTACAGAAAATTGTTCTAATTAAGTTCAGTATTTCAAAAAGTTAGATTGAAGTCATATATTTAAAAAAAAATTCTCACATGCCACATTACCAAATACCTAAAAACCTGGTTTTGAGCTTTCCTGTCCTGCCATGCTAGTATTATAAATCTTCCTATTTTAGTAGAAGAAAAAAAACTAACATTACCAGATTATTGCTTTGGTGGTTAAAAGCCATTTAACTTTTTGGTTTTCAGATGTCTCCTTGAGAGACTGAAGCACAGTATCAAGAACTTGGGCTTTAGGTTCTAGCAGACATTAAACTGTGTGCACAATTTGAGAAAGTACTTAACTTCTTTGGGGCTGTTTCCTCAGTATTAAAACAGGCTAATGATACCCCACACTACGCTGATGTTTTGAATAATGACATCATGTATATAATGGAACACAGCAAATCTTCTATAATAATAAAAGCGTAATATGCTAATTAGACCAGAAGTCCTTCCGGACAAAGCCGAGGCTGCGAGGGAAGCCCGGGTCCTGGGTGCCTGCTGGTGGCCGGAGGGAAGCCGGTGCTGGCAGCCGGGGGAAGGAAGGCTTACTCTTGCATGAATTTCGTGCATTGGGCCTCTAGTAGTAAATAAATATGAGACACTATCACTGCTATCAACATCAACAGTAACCTTGACTGGCTGACACATCATCAGGAAAATTAGCCTGGCAACGAGGCTAGCAAACATTGTTATTCTACAAGTTTGCCAGCCAGCAGGGATACTTAACAGAAACATGATTTATTAGTAATCAATAACATTTAAGAAAGTTGTAGGCATATTTTTCAGTGATTATCAAAATGATACGCTTAATTTATTTTATGGTAACCCTGCAGCAAATAGGGAATAAATTAACAATAATTTTCTTTCTACTTTGGAGCCAGGGCTTGGAAGAAAAATATTATAAGGAAAAAAATGCAAGAAATGTATACGAGACGGGAAAACTCAAAATGTGATACACACCACCACCATATTGTACACGTGCATAATTTTATAGTATACAAAGCACTTTCCCCATACATTAGTTTATCCAATTCTCATACACTGTGAAATATTATTGTCTCCGTCTTAAAGGTGGGGAAACTGAGGTTCAGAGAGAGTAAATGACTTGTTCAGTCACAGACCCTGAGCATAAATTATGGCAGAAACACAGACCCAAATCTTCTGAACCCAGCTGGGTTTCCTTTCCACTAGACTGCTTGTGGAATTTAGTTACTGTACTATCTCGCAACAAAGGTGCTCAGCTGCAGAAAACCACGCCCATGACAGTTCACAACAAGGTCCTGCAGCCCCATCCCCAGTGGTGACCGTCCCTGCCCAACACACACATCTTTTAATGGGCTGGCATCTGAAAGAGAAAAGAGCTACTTCTCTTGAACCTGCTACCTGAGAATAATTTCTGTTTGGGGATCCGTTGTTTGGCTACCAGAAAAGAATGTTTAACATCTTTCCAGCCTCCTTCTTATGCTAATTACAGCTCATCGGCATCTGGACACCCACAAGCAAAATCAATCTGACTATAGAAGCAAGCCAAAGACATTTTCTTACCATAAAAAACAAACAAACAAGTATGACTGTGACATGATTAAATACACAGAACATTTTCCCAGCAACCTGCAGGCTGCTGCACATAAAAATCACAGCCAATATCACAAGAGTCCAGGAAGGTGGACTAACAATCTCACACATGTAATTGTATTCTTTATGAGCAGTGAAATGTAGACAAGTTTATACGCTCCCACATTATATCTACTGTTAGACGCCAAAAAGTACTCAAAAGAAATACCATCGAAAGGCATCTTCACTTCCCCTTATACTACAACCAAATGAACTTAGCTTTCAGTCCATACCTCATTTCCTTATCATCCTCAAGTTCCAGCACATTCACAATACTTGGAAGAGCCAACATCACTATCCAAGCACAGCTCACCTTTTCAAACTATCAAGTCTGCAACCTGATCATTTAACCTTGAATTTCGTGAATTTCGTGCATTGGGCCTCTAACAACAGAGTCTAACTTCTTAACTGTATTAAAAGACTCACCACCGCTGACAAATGTGTCCAAGACAGTGTGAGTAAAAACAGGCTACAAAATACTGTATTCCAGTTATAAAAAATTACATGCACACATATACAACTCCCACCCCTAACACAGATGTTTGAATGGATGGTGTTTACGATGTTTTCTGTAATTAATTCTGGGAGGTGAGACTGTCCCACCATCCTTGTTCACATGCTTAAATTTTCTACATTAGTCTATTATAAAAAGCAATAATGCTATTTTTAACAAGCCTCCCCCAAAGACCCACCATGTCAAGATCTTCCCTTGGCTCAGAGAGAAAGTAATAAGGATGCCTACCAAGATTTGTGTTCTGAACATTCTGACCAGTAGCCTCAAAACTAGCTGAGCAACAGGATCTGGAGCTTTTTAAAAATATAAATGCTCAGAGTCCCCAGGCCTCAGAATTTCTGGAGGCGGGGCCCAGGTATTTGTATTTTGTCAAAGCTCTTCAAGTGATAGTTATCAGTCAGGGTTGAAAACTACAGATTTATGCCTCATTCTCAAGAGAGGACCAACAGAAGGAGAAAATAGGCGAGTGCTGAGTGAAGTGTTTAACTAAAGGCAAGAAACTGCACCCTAGCCAGGTAGCTCAGTTGGTTAGAGCGTCGTCCTGATACATCAAGGTTTCAGGTTTGATACCCCATCAGGGCACAGATAAGAGGCAACCAATGAATGTGTGAATGGGTGGAACAGCGAATCTCTCCCTCTCTCTCAAATCAATAAATAAAAAATAAAAATAAAGGCAGACAATTGCAAGGTAACCAGATGGAAAGAGAAACTGAGGCTGAAGCGGTGCTGAGCTTCAAGTGTAAGAGACCACGAGGAGAGAGAAGGCTGTCAGTGGACAGACACACCCTAAAGGTGGAACCCAAGAAGAAAAAAAGTGTGGCAGGGCAAAACATTTCAGACTAAGAGATAGAAGTTATTTATAAAGTACTGGGGGGCAGGACTTATTGATAACCTGAAGAAACTGAATAGGAAAAAGATACCAAGCAGTTTAAATTAGGCCTACTACTGGTGGGCAGCCTTGAATTTATGAAAAAAAGGAGGAGGAAGGGAGAGGAGAAGGAGAAGGAGAAGGAGGAGGAGGAGGAGGAGGAAGAGGAAGAGCAGGAGGAGGGAGAACAGTTTGTGGAAAAATCCTGGGTTAAAATCCTAGTAAGACCATATGCTAGCTCTGTGATCTTCAGAAAATGACTGTTTCTCTATGCCTCAATGTTCCCACCTATAAAATGTGGGTAATAATACGCAGCTCACAGGATTATTGTAAGGATTAGATGAGGTGAGATAGTGAATGTAAAAGCCTATCAGAGTGCTCAGAACTAAAAAAGCTCCCAAATAGAAACACTGGAAGCATATTCCAGTAAAGTTTATGTGTTGCATTTTAATAAACCAGGGCCCACAGTTAATTACTGCCTGGTCCCTAAGTTATTTCCTCATTTTGGCACCACCTAAAAATGCTGGAGAAATAACCTAGGAAAGTTTGGCTTTTTCTCTACTGTTGCTTCTACATTCCTGGTATTTGTTTTACTTCTATAAAGAAGATACATTGCATACTAAACTATTTCTATAAAATTTAATCAAGATTATAAATGAAAACTAACAGTCATATTGACAAAATAATAAATGTACCAGTGAAAAATCCTATATCCAAAATAAGAATTCAGCTAATGCTGTCACTAAAGAACTAAGTTTCTACCTGGCAAAATGAAAACCACAGAAGAAAGAAAAGAAGTGATAAATGTCTCTCCTTCACCCTCTCTACATAGGCCCTCAAAATCAAAATTGAATTTGTTCCAAATTAGCTGAAATAGTCAAAATAACTAAAATTAGTACTATATGTGTGACCTGTAAAACTTTGGGAGAGTCCTTTTTTGAATACATAATAAAACAAAACTAAAAAACAGCAATAACTACCAATATTAATGAATGCTTACTATGTTCCTAAGCATCATACATATATAACTCAGTCAATTCTCACAACAGTTCTACAGGGTATCAGAGGTACTACTCCATGAAAGCTTAATAATACACAGATCCACCAAAATTATGCAGACTGGTGGAACTGGACATTCTGAGCCCGCGTCCCAGATAACTATATTTTAAACAAGGTCCCAGATGATTCTGATGGGCAGCTAGGTTTAAGGCAGTCTGTCTCTTCCAACTTTTATTTTACACATGCTGGTTTTTGTTTTCACTTGACAGTCATACACCCGGGTAACTCAGACCTAAGATTTGGCTCAAAAGCCACATTTCTATGTAGAACCGTTTCTAGTCTCCAACTGTTCTATCACCACCCAGACTAGATTAGTAGCCCTTCCTTTGTGCTCCCACAGTGTTTCACACTTTCTTCTACCTTTTCATCTTGTGATATAAATGCAGGTTTCTATGTCTGTCTACTGAGCTGGACTGTGAGCTTGTTTACCTTTCATCTACAGCACCAAGACTGTCACAAAAAGGGTTAGTGATTTGCTTAATTAAAAAGAAAAAAGAATGAAGCTTCACTGACCCACCTTTAAGACCCTATCCATAGAAATAAACTCTGTAAGAGTGAGAACTAGAAGAGTCTGGTATCTCATTCAAGTGATGGATTTTAACAGGGTCTAGCATTACCAGGGTTACCACTAAGGGTTCAGGTTATAGGCCATCATGATAACTAGTGGCTATCCCATTTCCCTGGTAGCTTATGACCCAGCCTGTCTGCATATGGAGCCCTGGTCCACAACTGGGCTTCACACCCACAGAAGTCAATGAGTTTGATCCTACATATAAACATGAGAACTGAGAGAGACAGGGATGCCTCCTGTTGAAAGAAGGCTGCTAGGCAGTAACTATATTACTATTTACTGAATGTCCACATGATAAAGACTATATGTAGTATGCTGATGATCATTATTCTTCACACAACTCTTTAAGAAAGGATTTTATCAGGCTTGTTGATTAAAGAGCAATTCAAGGTCAAGAAAGAATAACTCACCCAAGGCCACCAGCTAGTTTGGGGGCAGGTCTGTCTGTCTACAAAGACAATCCTCCTTCCACGACTCTGTGCTGCCCCCGGATACCAACCAGGAGATCACTGGAGCCACTAAGGCATTGGAAGAAGCTTTAGAAGCAAACCTAGGCTTAAATTCTGCTTCTGTCATTCATTTGCTAAAAGGTCTTTAGTAATGAAAAAGTCCCTGAGATTTATCTGTAAAAAGATAGAAATGCCTAATTCAAACAGTAGGTGCATTTGGAAAGCCCTGAGTGTATTGGTAGATGCCCAATAGACGTGAGTTGGCCATTATTAGCCTGTTTCCCCACTCCTCCTTGCAAAAGAGAATATCAGTTTCTTCCAGAATGGCAAATACACCCTCAGTTTCACTGTCTTCCTCGTTGACAAACAACTAAGCTGTGTTCTACTAGGGAAAGAAAGGCCTGAGGGTAAATTCTTAATATGATGGAACCAGTTAGCAAACCAGATGTGCAACACTCAAAATCATCCCCTCAAGCCTGATGAGGAACCCCCAAATCTAAACACATTGTTATTTCAGCATCCCTACATTTTGTCATCTGAGGTCAGGAATGAGACAAGCAGCTAGAGGGAGAGAAAGGGAATTGATCCTGAATCTGTTCAATTATAAGGTTTTCAAATAGTAACAAAAAGAACAGCAAGACATTTCCACCCTTGTTTTAACATAAGGTGCCTGTTAGTACATGACTTAATATCATTCTTAAAATTAAATACTGTTCACTCTTCACTTGCTCATTGTTCTGACCACTATAACCAACCCTTTATGATTTTTAAGCTTGGAGAATACAAAAAGAGGGGGCAGATCTTTGAATTCTCTGTTTACAGGTGATATGGAGGAGAAGTGGGGATCCAGGGCTCCCTGGTGTATCCTCTCTGGGGAAGCTTTTTGTCTTACATGCCACAAAGGACTGGCAGGCATGTTTACAGTCCACCTCTTATGAATGGCAGATTCAGGGAAGGAAAGCATTTCTTCAGGCGAATACTTCTAAAATTACCAACAGAATACAAAGAAGAGGAACACAAGAAACACATCCTCATTGCAGTCACTAATATTAGATAAGCACTTTATCTGTATTATTTCACTTAACCCTTATGAGATAGATTCAGTATTATCCCAATTTTACAATTGAGGAAATACAGGCTCAGAGAGGTTAAGCAGCTTTCCCAAAATCACAAAGCTAGTAAATGCAGAAGACACCAACCCAAGTCTTGTCTTCATTCAAAACCCATGTTCTTAATTATCCATCTATCTCTCTCTATACAAGTCTAATATGTTAATTGTCCCTCTGACTGTTCAACCAGTCACTATAATGCACACTGACCACCAGGGGGCAGACGCTTCAACTGGTAGGTTAGCTTGCTGCTGTGGTCCGGCCAATCGGGACTGGGTGAGATGGACCGGACATGCTCTGGAGTCCTCCTGCGGTCCCTCCCCAGCCCTGATCATGCACCAGTGGGTGCCTTGACCTGGCTTGTGCCCTCTCAGGACCCCTTGAGGGATATTAGAGAGCCGGTTTTGGCCCAATCCCTGCAGGCCAGGCTGAGGGACCCCACCAGTGCATGAATCTGTGCACCGGGCCTCTAGTATCACATATTTGTTAAACATGCCTTAGCTCTACCCCCTCTGCCACTCCCATCATTAGTATAAGAATGAAATACTATTTATTTTTCAAGAAACACTCTTTTCTTAAGCCTTCCCAGAATCCCTAGAAGCCTGGGCTTCCACAACCTCTAGTATAGCATTTAGTATAGTATGATGTCTGAGGTCAGTATTAAAAGAATGATTCATAATAAACTAACATTTATCAATCCCCACACTATGTTAGACTTACACAATAATAATAATTCTCAATAATCCAAAAAGGGTGGTATTAATCCTATTCTTATAGATGAATAAACAAACATGTATTGAACATTACTATGGGACAGATGCTATGGTCTTATGGGAGAACCATAAACAAGTTAACATGGTAAGAGTCCTTTGAATTTCACAATGCTCTTAACTATAGGCATGTGTCTCAATCTTGGTTGTAGATGGTACAGAGGTATTAAATAAACACATTCAACCAATGCTTACTGATCACCTACCATGCACCAAGCACTGTGAAAGACACTAGAAATGCCTAACAATAATTTCTCTAAATCATTTGCCATATAATTTGTGCAATTTGAAAGAATAAGAGTCCCTACTACCATGATGACCTGCCCTGGGTCAAAGCACTAAGGTTAGAACCAAGGTATTCTAATCAAGAACTTTTGACTTCATCAACAATCCAGAGAAGAGATCAAGCTAGTTTGGCTGGACTCAAAAGAGCAAATACTATAGCATGACTTTGTGAAACGAGTGTGAGATTTGTGATCAGAAGCTTAGTGTCTAAATCTTAGTTTAGCTACTTACCCACTATATGACTTGAAGTCATGATCTCCTTGAGTCTTACAATTTCCTCATCTTCAGAATGAGAAATAACATCAACCTTATGGAAATGTTATGTGAAGACAACTGACCATATCAAATGCACTGGTAGGTTGAAAAATTCTACTGTCCTTTGGTTTAACCGAAGTCATCATTTCCCTTCTACCAGAAGTATCTTTTTCTCCAAGCATTCCTGTTCTCTCGTACCCTTTAATAATGAAGTACTCTTTTCTGGCAAGTCTTTGTAGTTGCTAATATGATTTTTTGGTAACTATTTGCAAAATTGTTTCCTTCCCTTCCTTAAATTATAAATTTATTGAGGGCTGGGAGTGCCTCTCTAATTTGAGTGGTGACATGCAGGATGGACTCTGAGAGGACAAGAGAATTGGGAGACTAAAGCGAGAGAGACTTATTAAAGCTACAGTAATAGTTCACGAGAGGTGATAAGTACAGTCAGTGGCAACAGAGAGGACTGATTCAAGAGTTTTTTTATAAGGTAAAATTCATAGGACTTAAGATCAATTACATGTGGGGAATATTAGAGTTAAGATGGTGCACTGATTTTTGCTATGGGTGGTGAAGTGGAGAGTAGTGACATTTACCAGGATAAGGAAACAGAGGAGACTTGGGCAATGAAGGAATGAGTATGGCTTTGAAAGAGTTGAGTTTGAGTATCTGATGGGGTTGTCTGCTGGTTTGTTAGCTGTGCCAACTAGAGCTTAGGAAAGATACAAGGTTGAAGATTTGGGAATCAATGGCAAAGAGATAGAAGTTAACTACCTCTCAGGTAGTAGGTGAGATCACCTAAGAAGAGAGAAGAAAAGAAAAAAAGAACAGGCAGAGAAAAAGGATCTGGAGATGGAACACTAGGAAAGAGCTTTCCCCCAGAACAGGGATTCTATTTTGTTCCCCTTCTCTTTGGGACCTGTCACATACTAAGTCTTGGTTGAATTTTGGACATAGCAGGAGCCCCCAATAAAAGCTGCCCCAAACAATGACTTACCTGTGCTGATTAAGTTCCCTTCTTTACTAACTGCAGGGAAGGTTTTGCCATTTCCCTTTGTAGGTGGTGGGAGTTTTGGTCTGCATTTCCTCACTGTTAGGGAGTCCAAGAAGCACCGGCAACTACTAGTACATGTTACCTGACATGTGGAGTCCACCAGAATCACAATTCTTTGCAGATGACAGAATGGTATTCTTTAATGCACTAACCTGTCATCAACTGCTGTCCTTGTTCATAAGGTAAAATGTGTGCACATGCTCAGCATGCACACTATACACCTACACACTGCTTGGTAGCTCACCTCCTTAAAGCTTATAACAGCCTCCAGGGGAACCATGTTAAAACAGCGCAATTAACTAGAACTGCTACAAACTCAATAACTCACCTACCTAATGAAGCAATATAAGAAAAATTGTACCTATTTTAATAAGAATCTTAAAAGGAGACAAGAAGTAAAGGTCAAATGCCATTTCTGGATCCCAGCTCTTTTCTTCTCTCTCCTATTCTGAAGCAGTTAATACCAAGAAGACAATATATACTATGCTATTCTTTATAAAACCAAAGAGGCAGCCAATCATGCTATTGCACACAAGGGCAAATTATTTCTTTCCAACCCATCCCCCAAGCTAAATGCCTTCCCTGATCTACTTCTGAAGGTTTTATTATGCAAACCTGAATGGATTTCAATTACAATAATTCTTTTCCTTCCCTACCCCAACTCACAAGAGGAATTAAATTACTAGCAATTCTGGGTTATAAGGACAGTTTTTGCTTCTTCCTTCCTCTCTAGTCACCTTAATCAAAAAGTTCTCCTCTCTCAACCTCTTCGTTGGTTTTAGAAACACAGGTGCTTCTGTGCCACCTCACTATTTTGCTTCTAAACAAACTGGGTAAAAGACCACTCACCAGGCGTATGACTGACAACCATCAATCTGAACTGAAGTCCACTGCATTGATGTTAACCTTGCAGGGTTCTAAGGAGAGTTCCAAACCCATGTCTGTCCTCACTGAGCAGTCTTTTGGGAAAGTGGTGTTCATTCATGCAGTCAATGAACATTTACTGTGCATCCACCACATGCCAAGCACCAGGCTGGGCCCTTGGACTTAGAGGTGGAAAGGCCATTCGTTCCAAAATCGTAAAGGCTATGAAGGCAAAGTCTGGAGACCAAAACTACGCTTAATAGGAGGCTCTATTCTAGTCCAGGGTCTTATGATATGCCTTCCTGAGAAAGTGACAGCAAAACCAAGGACCTGAAGGATGACTAAAAGGCAGACAGAAAAAGTTGTTACAGATTGAGGAAAGAGCATGGTGGAAGCCTCGGGCCTGGAATGAGCTGGTCATGTCTATAAATACTCCTGATAGCTGAGGCTATTGTGCTCTAGCTTAGCATACAAAGCTGACCAGCACACAGAGAGTAAGCCAAAGGACAAGACAGAACAAAGAAATATTGCACAATGTGCCCTGCCCCGCTCTGCCTTTGTTCTCTACCTTCATGGCATGAGTGAGGACCAGTTTGCCAGGAGAAGGAGCAGCTAGCTGGGACCTCCAGCAAGAGGTTCACTTCTCTCTGGGTGCTGGTGTATTCAGGATGCAGAACTCATCCTCACCAGTCATTACGGTCCAAACATGCCTTCCAGGAGCTGTCTTACCAAGCCATTGCCCTCACTAATATAATGTTATCAATTCCTAATGCGGTACTCTAGAGCAAATGTACTGCTACCAGCATTCAACCAGGCACATTTTTTCAGTAGGGAAACAGCTGCTCACTGAATCAGTCACTTCTCCTCTTCTCAGTACCATGCACACAGAGCAAGAAGCCAGCTAAGGGCCGTTTTCCTTCTCTTCCTTCAAGCATGCCCAAGATGCGGCACCCGGTCTCTCACTTGAACCCAGCAGGTCAGCCACAGCACAGTCTTTGAGGAGCTTCCTGGATTACAGGACAAGACTAACTAACAATAGGCAATAGGGCCTGTGCCTGAGAGTCTTAAGGTGCAGATATCAGTTTCTAGTTAACTAATCTAGTTTCCTCATTTTATGGACCAAGAAGGAAAATACAGTCTGGTAAAGTTAAATAAAGGGTCACACAGTTAGTTAGAACCACAGCCTGATTCATTTCTCAGCTGATTTCCTAAAAAAACCCACAAAAAACCATCTACTTGATAGGTTGTTGAGTCTAAATAAGAGAGTCCAGAGCACAGCAACATAAGGACTGTGGCAGGTTTTCACAGAATGATGACTGTCTCCAAAATTTTCTCCTAGATCTCCAAGACCATCTATTCCCTCTCCCATGGCCTCATTTTGCTGAAATTTGATAGGAAAAAAAAAAAAAAAAAAAAGGCCAGCAATAGAACTGTTTACGGCTGATAAACATGCTTACGTCTGGTGATTGGTCAAAACCAATCTGAGGTGAACTGAACTCTGCTTGTTCTAGATCTCTAGTTCACACACAGTGTTTTGCACCGCCAGTCCTCCCCCTTGCCAGACTTCCTGTTGTCTCTGGAGAGTTGATCTAATCAGAGAAGTTATCATTGGAAGCTACTACTAAAGACAGTCACATCACTTTCCCTTAAGCCACTGCAGTTGGAAAACACCAGGCCACGTAAATTTGAGAAAGAAAACTTTTATCTAAGAGAATGAGCAATGCAAAAGGTCCTTCAGATACCAACGCCAATTCTATTAATCACTATGAAAAAAAAAATCACCCAAAGCATGGAACAAATGTTAACTTTGACAAGACAACCAAATTAGTCAGCCAATCAGCTCCATCATACCCCTCCTTAACTCTCCCCACACTTTAAAATAACCATCCAACCATGTGAATTCCCTAGTATAAGCGTCTGTTAGCCTCCAACCGAACTGTCAATGCTCATAAATCCCTGGCTTCCAGATTGTACTGCGGCTATTTATTGGGGGGAGGGATGCAGCAGGCACTAGACAATAGCAAGAAGAGATTGGCCTAGCGGTAACTACTCTGGTTACAGCATCGCAATTCATGGCAGCATTTTGCTGGGAGTATGCACCATCAGGGAGGAGAAACATAAAAAGGGGAATCTAGGCTGTAAATAGTTTATTTCGGCAATTCCTGATGTTAGCTGAATCATACTTTAATACAGAAATACATGAAAGCACCACTCCGGAGGTGACATGTGTTGCCATCTCATTACTCTTTTCAAAAGTGTCTTCCATCAGAGAGACACCTTGCTACAAATTATAGTGAAGAAAACAAAACCTGCACGCAGAGACTTATTAACAGGCCAGGAGGAAATGGAGCCACCAGGATTCGAGCAAAGGCCATCAGAGATCTGGGGTCTCTGGGTTGCTTTTCCATGCATGGAAAATGTAAAAAAATAGAAAAGAAGAAGGTAGTATTCTTCAGTTAAGAGTCTACTCCTCAAATGCACATCAGAGTTTTAAAAGTAGCTCTTATTTCCACCATTTCTCCTAATGCACCTAAATTAATCTGAGTTTTCCAGTGAATCCTACCTTCATGTTCCTTCTCAGTGGTTCCCACTTTCTTAATCTTCTTCGGAGATTTCATAAAGAGGGGAAAGATGGTTCGTAAGCCAAGAATGTCAACAAACTTATGGCAATTGTCTGTGCCCTCGGGCCCAATCATGGCATGGTCCAGCACTTTCAGGGCACTGCTCCTCGAAATCTTCTTTTCTCTGGGAACAAAAGAGGTTTCATATAAAGCATTTCATAAGGATGTTCTAGTCTTAAAAAAAAAAAAAGTGTATTTACTACAGTACTCATTATCATGGGGGAAAAAAAAAAACCAATTTAAATGTACACCAATAAGAAAATTATTACATTATGGTACATCTACACAGAATACTACGCACTTGTTAATAATTAGGAGAATCTGTAATATCATGAACAACTTTATAAGATCAGAATGATAAGCATAAAAGGTAATACATTTAAAATTCTATATGAAGCCATTACCTCAATTATGTGGAAAAATATGCATTAAAAACTGGCAAAAATAGATAAAAATGCTAACAGAAATTATTTCAAGGTAGTAGAATTATGGATCACTATTATTCCTTTTTCTTTCTTTTTAACGGCTGTATCAATATATAATTCACATACCATATAATTCAACCACTTAAAATGTACAATCAAATGGATTTTGGTATACTAACTGCTATGTTCAACCATTGCCACAGTCAATTATAGAACATTTTCATTACCCTGACAGGAAATCCCCTACCCTTTAACTGTCACTCCCCCTCTCCCCCCCAATCTCATCCCAGCCCTAAGCAACCACTAATCTATTTTCTATCTCTATGGATTTACTTATTCTGGACATTTTAAGTAAATGGTATCATAAAATATGTGGACTTTTGTGACTGGCTTCATTCACCTAGCATAATGTTCTCAAGGTTCATCCAGGTTGTAGCATGTATCAGTGCTTCATTCTTTTCTATGGCTGAATAACAGTTCATCGTATGGATATGCCACAATTTGTCTAACCATTCATCCATTAATGGACCTTTAGGGTGCTTCTATCTTTTGGCTATTATGAGTAATGCTATCAACATTTGTGTATAAGTTTTTGTATGGACATATGTTTTCATTTCTCTTAGGTGTATGTATACCTAGGAGTGGAATTGCTGGAGTATATGGTTAATTCTACGTTTAACCTTCTGAGGAACTGTCAAACTGTTTTCCAAAGTGGCTGAACTATTTTACATTCCTACCAGTAATGTACAATGTTCTGATTTCTTCACATCCATGCCAACACATATCAACTGACTTTTTGGTTCTAGCCATCCTTGTGTGTGTGAAGTGGTATCTCATTGTAGTTTTGGTTTACAGTTCCCTCATAACTAATGATGTCAAGCATCTTTTCTTTTGGTATTGGCCATTTGTATATCTTCTTTGGAGAAATGTCTATTCAGAACCTCTGCCTACTTTTTAATCAGTTTAATTATCTTTATTACTGAGTTGTAAGAGTTGTTTATTCTGGATACAAGACCCTTAACTTAAGTTATTTACAAAGATATTTCTCTTCACTCTAGGAACTGTCCTTTCACTTTCTTGATAATGTCTTTGAAGCACAAAAGTTTTTTAATTTTGATGAAGTTCAAGTTACCTATTTTTTCTTTTGTTGCTCACACTTTTCACATGACAAATCCAATGTCATGGAAATTTACATGTTTTCTCCAAAGAGTTTAATAGTTTTAATTCTTACATTTAGTCTGTGATTCATTTTGAGTTAATTTTTGTTTGTGGTGTGAGGTAAGGGTCCAACTTCATTCATTTACATGTGGCTATCCAATTGTCTGTTCCAGCACTATTGTTGAAGAAAATATTCTTTCCCCATTCAATGGCCTTGGTATTCTTGTTGAAGTCAGCTGGCCATAGACAAATAGCTTTATATTTGAATTCTCAATTATATTCTATTAATTTATGCCAGTATCACAATGTCTTAATTACCACTACTTTGTAGTTTTTAAAATTGGGTACTCTTCTTTTTCAATATGGTTTGGTAATTTCTGGTCCCCTGTAATTCAAAACTAATTGTAAGATCAGCTTGTTAATTTCTACAATGAAGTCATTGTGATTCTTACAGGGATTATGCTGAATTTTTAGATTACTTTGGGGAGTACTGTCAATTTAACAATATTAAATCTTCTGGTCCATGAATATGAAATGGTTTTCTTCTTATTAGATCTTCTTTAATTTCTTTCAACAATATTTTATAGTTTTCAGAGCATAAATTTTATACTTCTTTTGTTAAATTTACTCCTTTGTATTTTATTCTTGATGATATTATAAATGGAATTGTTTTCTTAGTTTTACTTGTGGGTTGTTCATTGCAAGTGTATAGAGATTCAATTGATTTTTGTATATTAACCTTATATCCTGCAACCTTGCTAAACTTGTTTATTAGTTTCAATACGTTTTTAGTGGATTCCTTAGGATTTTCTATATATAAGATCATGTCATTCGCAAACAGAGGTAGTTCTACTTCTTCCAAAAAAGCTCCCTTCTATTCCTAGTTTAAGTCTTTTTATCATGAAAGGTGTTGGGTTTTTGTCAAATGTTTTTTCTGCATCTTATTATTCCCTTTTCCTATTTTTCGGTATCTTTCATTTTTCCATAATGAACACTCGGTACTTTTTAGAATTAGAAAAGATAAACTATTTTCAAGAAAAAACAAAGGTAATTCCCCCACCCACCCACCCATGAATCCATAGGTCACAGAATAATCCTGCCACTGGCTACTACTCTTAGAGATACTTCTCAAAGGATTATCATTTTCCATAACCTTACACTGTTTTCTTTAACACTCTTTGAGGTAGAGCGGAGTAAGTCAGTCCTTTTTATATTTTAGTATAGTTGGTAAATCAACCAACCAAGTCAATATTCAATGTTTACCGAGCCCCTACTCAGTATTGTGGTGAGCACAAGAGAAAAACAAAAATTAAGATATGGTTTCTGCTTTCAAAAACATTTAATCTACAAATATTGAATGGATACCTCTTTTGGGAATAGGACATATCAAGTCCCAGTTCTCATGAGCTTAATTCTTACTGCAGGAGACAAATGGAAAATCAAGATATTGATAGTGGTTAAGTGTCATGGAAATAAAGCAATGTGAAAGAATGACTGGAGAGGATTTTTAATTTAGGTAATTAAAGAAGGCCTCTTAAAGGGTAACATTTGTATTGAGATCTGAGTGATGTGATGAATTTGTCATACATATTTTAGGGGCAAAACATTAAAAGCAGAAGGAACAGCCAATACAAACGTCCTAAGGCAGAAATAAGCTGGCATGGCAAACACACACACACAAAACAAACAAACAAACAAACAACAAAAAAACCCCCCACACAAAAGGCTGGCATGCTTGAAGAATACCGAGGAGCAGTGTTCTGCTGAGATCAGAGACAGAAACATGAGCCATGCCTTGTAGTCTTGTAGGACACAAGACAGCCTCCAACGAAAGAACTGATTCTAGGAGCTAAAAGACACTTCTACATGTTTGTTCTGAGACTATTATGTGTTAGGGAAGAAGAGAGAGATAGAGATAGAGGTAGAGAGAGAGAGAAATGAGAATACGTATTTGGGGGAATATGGGAAAAAACAGATACATATGCAAATATTTGAAAAGAGATGAGAAAATAAGAGGAGTAAAAGGCTACTCATTAGTAAAGATAAGAGAATCCATCAGCTTGAGAGAAAAGCTAGGGTAAAATTTTAAAAAATTATTATTTTAAATAATATTGTTAATGTAGACGGTCAGCTGGAGTGCTGGGAGTCTCCCCCATTGGTCAAGATGGCCCAGGGGGAGGTTCTTACATCAAATGTGCAAAAGGATGAATGGGTAGAACCCGAGTGCACCAAAAGCCAGAAAGATGGATAGGGCCCCCGCATGCCAATATGGATAATTTAATCATATTTTTATGGTGTTAAAAAGCCAATGGTAATGAAGAGACTAAAGATAAAAAAGGGGAGAACTAACTGATAGAACTAGGCAACTGGTCAGTCAGGCAATGGAAGGCAAGCCTGGTAAAAAAAGGTGGTAGTAACATAACCCAAATCCCTTCATCCAATTTATTACATGAAAGCCAAAGAAAAGCAATCAGAAATAACATCCCTTTGAATAGTCTTTAGTGGAAGAAGCACTATGAAAACACTGCACTATTCAAGTGTTAACAGTGCAATCCTGGGTCAGACAAGCCAGTCAGGATTGAGTTCCAATGAGTGAAGGAAAGGAGAGTAGGTAAAAAGCTTGCCAACAGTACCTGTTGGTGGCAAGACCATCCTTGTTTACCTGAGACTGTTCCATTTTTAGCACTCAAAGTACCAGATCCCAGGAAAACCCTCAGTTCTGGGCAAACTGAGACAATCTGTCATCCCACTTGGTGCCAATCTCAAATACCAAGGATGTATTGTGACTATTCCTACCCTTATTCCCCTTGCTGTGGGATCAACAAGAGCAATCCACAGATACTCACTTATGACATTCAATCCAACTACTGAGTTTAAAAGAAAAAAAGAGGCTACTGCTAAGCACCTGCCTTTGTGCAACAGGCACTACACTAGCTGTTAAGAATTATAAGCTCCCTGTCTTTAAGCAATTAAAGGACAGATAAATAAAAATAATTTCAAAAGCTTGAAGCAGTGAAAATTAAGTCCAAGGAGGTGGGAGGTGGAGATAGTTAACTTTATCAGGGAGAAGTCAGTGAAGGTGATATCTGAACTGAGTCTGAAGAATGAGTATTTGCCAGGCAGAGAAGAGAGAGCAATGACATTGGTGGCAGTGGTGGGTAAAAATCATCTGCAAAAGGTACAGAAGGCCTGTAAGAGCATGCCACCTGAGGGAACAAGAACTCGTTTTGAATGACTGGTGGTGGGAGATGACTGAGGCGGTGGGCAGGAACTAGATGTGCTACCAGGAGCCTGAGTTCCATGCCACAGATGTTGAGAAGCCATGAAATGTTTAAGAAAAGGAGGGCATCAGATGGATACATTTCAGATAGCTTAATCTGGCAGCAGTGTGATAAAGGGATGTAGAGCTTTGGGTAGGGAGGACAGTAACAACAGGGTAAGTGAAAAATGACAAAGGGCTCAGCCAGTGTGGCTCAGTGGTTGAGCACTGACACATGAAAAAAGAAGTCACTGGTTTGATTCCCAGTCAGGGCACATGCCCTGGTTTCGGGCTTGATCCCCACTCAGTAAGGGGCATGCAGGAGGAAGCCGACCAATGATTTTTCTCTCTTATCGATGTTTCTATTTCTTTTTCCCTCTCACTTCACCTCTCCCTAAAGATCAATGAAAACATATTTAAAACAATGACAAAGCGTTCTGACAATGGTCGGGGTATGAAAAAGGCGTATTTGTGAAACATAAAGTCTTAAGTATCAGGAGCAGAGTAAACAAGGCTCCAAATTCAGCAGGTTTGGTTTTTTGCATCAAGATGAAATTCTAAGAGGAAACTAGACAAAAAATGTTATTTGCTTTTACTTAGCTGGACTTTAGCAATCTACTTTATAAACTTGAATTACAAAGGTTATGATTATGACAGATAGTCATGTGAGCAGAAATTAGGAAACTAAGGTACAATATCCTTATTGTTTAGACACTCAGGAAAAGGCCTCTTGAAATGAATGACGGCCATGTAACAGGGCAACTTCAGTTACCGTTCAGCATACATTCAAACCATTTCAAAAATAACATGCAATTGTTTGAAATCCTGAAGGCAAAGAACTCTGGTTTAGTCAAGTCTTTTTTTCATGCCTAAGCAAATTCAACAAACAAAAGATTTTAAAAGTAAAACCCTTCTTCAGATAGGCAGTGTAAGACACGTTTAAAGGGGGGCAGTAATTGCATATTGATCACCATTTAGGCAAGCTGCATGGAGGTGAACTTTGGAATATTCATTGGGCTTAAATTCAGGCTTTTAGCAATCAATAGCTGTTTGGCCTGACTTTCTTGGGTTGACTTTATTTGAAATATTTATTCTGCTGGAGGACAAGTAGTTTATCTTAGTCTTGTCTGGGTTCATCAGGTTGTCGATCATGCCAGGACCAATGTGAATGCAAAAGCCTCCATAAATGTGGATGGTTGTGGGAAATAACTGGGAGTCATCTACTGCTCCCATTCTGCCAAAGTGAACCTTCTGATGAGGAGGAGGGGTGGGGAACGGGAAGTCAGCTTATTCTTCTATATTATACAAAAAACACTTTTGCAATGAACGTGCATTCTGAGTATAATTTTTTGTTCATTTGTTCTTTCATCAAATATTTACAAGGTACTTAACATGTGCCAGATATTAAGTTGAGGATGTAGAGACAGTCACAGCTCACATTTCTGAGGAGCTCAGTTCACAGGGGAGACAGATATGCAGACAATAAATATGATGAGAGTAGCCAAGTATTACAGCGAGGTGTTTAAAAAGTAGAATGTGAACACCAGAAGGGGGGCTGACTATCTGAGTCGAGGAGGCCTCACAAGGAGATGATGCCTGAATCATGCTTCACTGAATGTCTTTCCTGTACAAGCAAAAAGGAAAAAGCTATTTCAAGCAAAAGGAAACAACTGCACATGCAAAGACACGAATAAGGATGGAACATTCAGGGAAGTGGTGCATGGTACTACTTGAATAGAAAGAGCAAGAGGGCAGCAGCAAAGCATGGAACCTGCTGATCTTGTGCATTAGAAAGATTACACTTGCCACAGTGAGTTGAGTTGGACAATACTGGGGTGGGGAGGGATCCCAGGGAAGCAGAAGAAAGAGAACATATATAAGAGGCAGAGAGACTGGTAAAAAAAGGCAAAGTGATAGTAGACTAGGAGTGAAAAGGACTGAGTTCAGATTGAACCTGAGGTGCCTATGAGACATGACAATGATGTCCAACTTTTTATGAGTCTGAAGTCTAGGAATGAGATTAAAAATAGGGGGAAATTTGGAAGAATCATTAAATTTATGGAGAGTAAGTAACTGAATCAATGGTATGAATAAGACCACTCTAAAAGAGTACAGAAAATATGTACAAAAGAGGGGTGGAACCCTGGAGGAAACTTATTTGGAGAACAAAAGACACAGTGAAGCATAAAGTAATCCTGGCAAGAAACTTAGATAATGCCATGAGATCATTTTATCTTGATTTCCAATGTACATGATAAAGTTCACTGCCTTTTAGCTTCCAAAATATAAGATTACTTTCTAGGATCCAGGATTTCTATGAATTAAGATAGCTTCAAACTACAGTGCCTAAAGAACACAGGTGCTCTGGGAGATGCTAAGGGATATTCCATCATTAAAATAGAATAATGGTGGTCTTCTATATTGCTGGAAACAATTTTTCAAATTTTAATTTCTATTCCCACTCATTTTTAAAAAACTGCTGATACCAATTACTACTTGACTTATCTATACCAGGAAACAAAACAAGTATGTATAAAACAAAGGTTAAATTTTTGGTTTCTAGTACTAGGGTAGGCTAGATATGCAGAAAAACCACTCATAGCATGGCTAAGTCGACAGTAAAGTAAGACAAACAATCAATGACCAAAAATAAAGAACCCTAGAGAGCACAGGTTGGCAAGCTTTATGTAAAAGGCCAAAGTATTTTAGATTTCACAGGCCATACAGTCTCTGTGGCACCTTTCTCTTTGTGTGTGTTTTTATACAAGGGTGGGCAAAAGTAGGTTTACATTTGTATTATTGTATTATTATTAACTAGAGGCCTGGTGCACGAAATTCGTGCACTGGGGAAGGGTTATCCCTCAGCCCAGCCTGCACCCTCTCCAATCTGGGACCCCTGTGGGATCGGGCCTAAACTGGCAGTCGGACATGCCTCTCACAATTTGGGACTGCTGGCTCTCAACTGCTCACCTGCCTGCCTGCCTGATTGCCCCTAACCGCTTCTGCCAGCCAGCCTGATCACCCCGTAAGCACTCCCCTGCCAGCCTGATCAATGCCTAACTGCTCCCCTGCCGGCCCAATTGCCCCCAACTGCCCTCCCCTGCAGGCCTGGTCACCCCTAACTGCCCTCCCCTGCAGGCCTGGTTGCCCCCAACTGCCCTCCCCTGCCGGCCTGGTCCCCCCCCCCCCCAACTGCCCTCCCCTGCAGGCCTGGTTGCTCCCAACTGCCCTCCCCTGCAGGCCTGGTCGCCCCTAACTGCCCTCCCTGCAGGCCCGGTCACCCTCAACTGCCCTCCCTTGCTGGCCTGGTCGCCCACAACTGCCCTCTCTTGCTGGCTTGGTTGCCCCTAACTGCCCTCCTCTGCTGGCATGATCGCCCACAACTGCCCTCCCCTGCCGGCTATCTTGTGGCGGCCATCTTGTGTCCACATGGGGGCAGCCATCTTGTGTGAGGGTGTGACGGTCAATTTGCAGATTACCGCTTTATTATATAGGATTATTGTATTATTAATTTGTATCATAGTTATCCACCCTATATATAAGTTAAAACCTTTAAGATATAAACACCATTCTTAGCTTGTAGGCCATAGAGAAGCAGGACTCAGCCAGATTTGGCCCACAGGCCTTAGATGGTTTCTAGGCCTTTATTAGTTGCCAATCCCTAATAAAGAAGATAAACAAAGCCCAAATTTGGTTCTTTAAAAAGACCAATAAAATTTAAAAATCTTTACCAACAGTGATCAAGAAAAAAAGAAAAAGAACAAATAAGCAATAATGGAAATTAATAGAAGGAGAGAAAACTGTAGATACAGTGGACATTAAGAACAACTGAACATAAGGAGTAATTTAATGCCAATCTTGAAAAATAGATGAGACGGACAAATTCCTAGAAATATGTAAATTTCCCTACTTGATTCAAGAAAAATAAAAAAGATTTTCTAAATGGATCTATAACCATTCAAAAACCAGAATCAATAATTAAAAATCTTCTTTCAAAGAAAACCCACTATTAAGTTCTACCAAACATGCAAGAGGGAAATAATTCCAGTTTTACCCAAACTCTTAAAGAAAACCGAAAAATAAGGAACACTATTCAATTAATTTAATAAAGCTTACAAACAAACAAACAAAATGCTCTGATACCAAAATCTTTTAGAAAGTAAAATTACAGACCCACCTCATGCCTAAATATAGATTTAAAATTTATAAAGAAAATACAGAATCCTAGAAAACATATAAAAAGATGGGCTTATCCCAGGAATGCAAGGTTAGTTCAACAGCAGAAAATCCATTAATGCAATTTTCACTATATTTTCATATAAAAAACATCTCAATAAATACAGAAAAAAACATTTGATAATATGATAGATTAAATCCATGATATGAGAAAGAGAAAAAAATGTTCTTAATCTGATAAGTGTTATCAACAAAAAACTTGCATTCCCTTTAACTCCAGGGAAAGACAAGTTAGCTCTTTATCACTATTCCTATTCAATACTGCACTAGAGACCATTGCTAGTTAAATTTAAACATATGCAAATTAACAAATTATTAAAATGAAATGTGACAAAAAATAATCTAGTTCCCAACTATTCCCTAAAAGAGGCATATAACCAGTACTTGCTACTAAAAGTTTAACAACTAGCTCTCCAGGAAAAAAGTGCTGATTTGTTGTTTGCCAATTTACATGGGGTAAATACGCCCACCATAACTGATTTCAAGTTACCAACGTGATGTTACTAAACATAGTACTGGAAAGAGATGTGTACAATCAGCTCTCATGAGTTATATGACCCAGCTTAAACACATCACTGCTTATAAATCCCTCCTTCCAACAAAGACATCAGAGTTGGCCATATGACTTTTTATGGCCAATAAAATATGAATGTAAGTAATATATGTGTTTTTAGAGGGGAAGTTTTTAAGACTTAGCGAATCATTTAGTCTTTTTTCTCTGCCATGAGAGAGGCATGTCCCATTAAACACTGCTCCTTCAGCCTCAATCCCAAAAGAAGATATGGAGCAGAGCTTCAGGTGGCTGGTGATGAATGCACCAAGAGTAAAAACTAAACATTTGTAATTTAAAGTCCTTTAGATGTTGGGGGTGTTATCCCAACAAAACCTGACTGGCACATTACATAGCAAAGTTGCTTAATAAAAGATCAATACACAAAAGTTAGTTGCATTACTATCAATCAGCAATAGATAGTCAGAAAAATAGTTTAGAAAGTATGTTTAGAAGTATATAATATACTGCTAAACTTCCACTTTGGGCCTAATGGATTTATATCCATTCCTCTGCCTAAATAAATGAACAAACAGAAGGACAAAAGATACAAAACTATCGTTTTCAGATGCCTAACATCAGGCAGCACAGTACAGTGATTCCAGAGAGAGAGGAAACACATGAAATGGGCTCAACTGCTTGAAGAGAGTTTCTAGGCTCAGGACAGGGAGAGCCTGGGGAGACCAATGTGGCCATATGCACAGGACAGAGTACCAGAACCAAGAGCTGCACAGAGGGTCCCCTTCAAGTGGTCAGCTGAATACTGACTAGAACATGCGCGTGAGGAAGCTAAGGCTGAAAGAAGGGGAAACCATCCCGAGAGCTCACTGAGGGCTAAGAATATTTTGTGTGCCCAGCAGTTGCAGTGGGAAAACCTTGTGAACTCTGTTCGTCAGGGAGAGTACTCAGAAGGGTATTGCTTCAGTCATGGGGCAAAATGGGCCATAGACTCAGTTTTGAACTCAAAACTAGTTCAAACTAGTATAACTACATCTTGGAATAAATCTCAATAATATTTATAAGGATATTAAAATCCAGCATTCAAGATAAAATTAATAATATCTGAATTTCAGTAAAAAATTATCAGGCATTCAATGGGGGAGGAAAATATTACCCATAAAGAAGGAAACAAATCATTAGTAAAAATAACATGGATGACAGAAGATAAGAACATTGAAACAGTTATTATAACCACATTTGATATGTTCAAGAAGGTAAAGAAAAGCTTTAGCATGTTAACTGGAAACAGGGAATATATAAAAAGACCCAAGTTGAACATCTCGAGAAGACAAATATAATGTTCTGATGAAAAATACACTGAGATTAACTGCAGATTACACATTGCAGAAGAAAAGAGTGAGTTTGAATATACAACAATAGAAACAGAAAGAAAAAAGGCTGAAGAAAATGAATAGATCACCAGTGAGCTATGGTTGGACAATTTCAAACAGCCTCATACACATTTAATTGAAATTCCTGAAAAGAGGATGGGGGCAGAAAATATATTTGAAAATTTTCCACATATGATGAAAACTATAAACCTACAGATCCAAGAAGCTCAATAACAAACACCAAACATAATAGACATGAAGATAACTACATCAGGTATCACATCATAAAACTATTCAAAATCAATAATACAGAGAAAATTCCAAAAACATCTGGGAAAAAAGGGGACATATTACATACGGGAGAACAAATATAAAAGTAACAGCAGACTTCTCATTGCAAACTAAGCAATCCAGATGACAGTGGAGTAACACTCAAAGAATACTGAAAGGGGAAAAAACCCTATTAACCTAGTAGGTAAAAATATTGTTCAAAGATGAAGGCAAATGCTTTTGCAAACACAGACAAGCTGACAGAAGTCATCACCAATTTCATACAAGAAATGTTGAAGGGAATAATCTGGGAAGAAGAAAACTGATACCAGATGGAGATCTGAATCTGCACAAAGCCATGAAGACCACTGGCAATGGCAAATAGCTAGATCTGCATAAAAAAAAAACTTTTTCTTACTGAAAAGAAATCTTTAAAAGTTAACTGACCACTTAAACAAAAAGAACGATAAAGAGATTTATAACATCCATAAAAGTAAAATGTATAACAACTGCAACACAAAGACCAGCAGGGAAAAATGGAAATTTATTGTTGTGAGGTTCTTACACTATAGATGAAATGGTATAATACATACTACTTGAAGACAGACTGTTATAAGTTAAAGATGCATACTATAAGCCTTAAAACAACCACTAAAAAGGAGAAGAGAAAGAGCTAAATAAGTCCCCTAAGAAATAAACATGGAATAAAAAATATTGTGAAACTCATCAAATTGTACGTTAGCACTGGAATGATGACTAGCAATGAAGCCTGACGAAAGGACTCAGACAGGTCCAACACCGTATCCTGCCAGGTTACCTTACTTCAGCATAATCGGCTTTCTCAGCCACAGTACTTCCTCATTTACGAAGAGGTAACACCAGCCTAGAGAGCTGTTGGGAGGATTATTTTGTGTTTTTGAAGCATTTTTCTGGTTCTTAGAGAACAGGTGCAAACTACTATTACTCATCTAAGAGAGAATACTAATATTCAGTAAGTGGGGAAAGGGAATGCTTGTTGGACAAACAACAAGCAAGATCTACGCGTGCAGCTTAGAGCACAGACTGTATAGAGCCCCATCAGGAAGCACAGCTGACTTCTAAAAGATCTGCGTTATTATTCTGCTTTTGCAGTGGAATCCTGGAAACTGAATGTCAGAATAAAAGGCTCTAGCTCTTAAAAACAATAACAACAAAACCCTGTAAAGGATCACAAGAATAAAAATGCAATAGAGTTTGTACCTTCATATGTTCATTATGAACAAAACGACTATAGAAAAAGGTAAAGTCCAAGGGAATGAAATGTCAAGGTTAAAAAAAATTCCCCAGCTCTAGCCGGTTTGGCTTAGTGGATAGAGCGTCAGCCTGTGGACCAAAGGGGGCCAGTTTCCATTCCGGTCAAGGGCATGTACCTTGTTTGCAGGCTCCTCCCCAGCCTGGACCCTGGATGGGGCTCCTGTGGGAGGCAACCAATCGATGTGTTTCTCTCACATCGATATTTCTGTCTTTCCCTCTCTCTTCCTCTCTCCCTGAAAATCAATGGAAAAATATCCTCAGGTGAGGATTAAAAAAAAAAAAAATTTCCCCAGTCTGCACTACCTACCTATATATGTTGTGGTACAAGCTCATAGCCCAGAATTGGGCCTGCAAACTTACTTTGCAGATGGTATCCCATACTATTTTATTTGTTTCCTTTGTCAGAGACACTTTGCTTTAGCGCAAAGAAAATCTTACTGAAAACCCTCAGAGAAAAAAAAAAAAGGTGGTTCCTGAAATGACTGTGTCTATATACCCCTCTAACCCTCTCTCTTTTGCCTATACAGTTAATAACCAAGATAGGTTCACTGTATTTCTGCTATACAATCCCCAAGCTGCATTTGTACATATCCCTTGGGACCAAGGTGGTCTCTTCTCTTTCGAACTGGAACAGGGTTTTACAACAGAAGTAATAAGTTTCATGTCAACATTTCAAGGAAACTGACAATGTAATTCTTGTGTCTCCCACTGGCTTTGTTTCTTAAAGAACAATGAACCATTTGATACAAGGACATACAGTTAAAAAGTGCTTTGTGGTGGCAAGAAGTAAATTATTTGGAGAACAGGCTATAATTAAACCTGATATATTGGAATCTTGTATTTGCAGCAGCCATGTTACCAGAGAGACATCTGTTACCAGGAACATGGAAATGGCAAACTAGTCTCAATCCAGGGGACAATAAGGGCATTTTGGTAGCTCAGCTCTCATTTCCTGCTAAATGCTAAAATGGCCATTCTCCTATAACAGCAATTTTCACCCTTTTTCATCTCAGGGCACACATAAATTACTAAAATTCTGTGGCACACCAAAAATGATTTTTTTGCCAATCTGACAAAAATAAGATATCTCAGCTTCATTCACACCAGACAGCTATTGTTGTGTTGGCTGTTGTCGTTCTTTTATTTGACCATCTAAGGGAAAAGAGGTCAGTGCCCCTGTTAATCAGGTATTACGTTTTAAAAATTCTTGCAGCACACTAGTTGAAAGTCGCTACCCTGTAAGCATAATTTAGTCTTATTTCTATGAACTGTACTCTCTGAATCTAATCACTGTTAAGCTGCACAGTAAATTGTGACTTTCTTAAATTTTATTTTTCTCTCAGCTAACCCTGACTACAAAATCATCACGTGATTTATATTCAAATCTTAACTGTTCTGCTGCTAGCCAAGGGCCATCCAAACATCCTCTCTGCACCCTAAGTCTTGGCTCTCAAATCAAAAGAATGAGGTCAACCTCCCTGACACAAAAGGAGCAGTACTTTCTCCATCAGAAACTCTGGTTCTCTCTTCCTTTCAGTATATAGCCCTACACTGACCAAGAGATTCTGCACCTCATTTTTTCTCTTTCTTTGTTGAAACACTATGGTTAAATAAATAATTCCCTTTTTGGAGGTTCCTATACTCTAAGATGGTTACCTACTGCTTTTTTCATAGCATGAGTTCCATTTCTAAATTGCACCTCAACAATCTTTTCTTTTTCCCCAAAATGTCTTTATCTGTCCTTTGGCAGAGAGAGAAAAACAAAACAAACCAATAGCTTTTCCCCCTTTATTGATTCTGTCAAGCACTGTGAAATCCAGACACTCTTAACACAGGAATGAAAAAAGTCACCTGACAACTAAACTAACACCTAGGCGGCAGGGTAAATAGAGGGGAAAGGCTGTGAAGTAAGGGCACAGAGGTACTAGACCCCCAAACAAGCCCCAGAAACTAAAGCTGAGAAACTACAAATCCATGAAGGACTTCTTTGAACCTTGAGTGCAAAAGTTACACACAAGACATTAAAACCTAAACCACAGTTCTGAAATACCTAGGAGGATCATGGAGGCAGAGAGCCAAGAGGTTCACGTGTCCCAAAGGGAAATAAACTGAAGTGTGGCCACTTGGTTGGCTTCTCTTCCACAGCCTAGTGGGGGCACACACCAGATAGGGCAGTGAGCCCAGGACTAGAGCCGATGCCTGGCTTCCCCTGAGCCTTCAAGATCACAGTCAGCCTATGACCTGTTTTGTGTTCTTCATGCATTAAAAAGTTTGACAGGAAAAAACAGGACTAAATATCTTCAGACAAGAGATTGAGTTCTCAGCTGTATGGCTTTTAATAAGTCACTCCTCATTCTTTAAGTCTATCTATAAGATTTGCCAGAAATTCTATGTCTCAATGATTCTAAACAGCAAAAATGTTTCTCAGATTTTCCTCAGAAAGTATTTACTGGGTACCTAATGTGTATATGTTGCTAGGTACAGAGATACAAGAGGAAGAAAACCTGATCTCTGTTCTCAGGAGTCTTACGGTACAGTCAGAGACAAACAGATGTTTACCACAGAAATAAGCAAAAGATGCTAGAACCTAATCCTCAAAATTTAGGAGTGGTGGTGGAATAAGGATAGGACTAGGAGAAGTGACATACGGGCAGAGGCTTCTTAAAGAAGTTTAGCCTAAACATTAAGGGTGAGTCACCCAGAGGAAATAATGAAATGTGTTCAGGAATCTAAACTAGTTTGGTTTCGAGAGTAGAATGTGAACATGTGGAAAAGGGAGATGAGAAGACCATAGGAGAACTAGGCAAAGCTCAGATGCTGAAGGGACATGATACCACGTCACATGTTCATAGACAAAGAAGTAATGTCACTTTAAAAAAAAAAGTCAATTTCACTAACAGAAAAGAAATAGAAAGAATAATTTCCATAGTTCCACGGAAAAAGGAAAATGAGGAAAGAACTAAAATACAAGGCAAACAAAATAAAACCATCAAGGAAACCATAAGAACAAAATAAACCGACAATAAAAGGGCCAAACATAAGAAACAAATTATATTCAAATGTCCATGGAATAATTACAAAAAATAACCATCTATGAGATGACAAAGTCTCAAATTCAGAAAAGTAGGTATTTTTCAGCCTATATTTTCTGTTAATGTAACAAGAAAACAAAACTTTGCCACTTGGAAATATGTGATGAAGCTGAGCAATTGTAAGAGAACATTTTTAACCTTAAATATCTTTATTTTTAAATAAGAGAATTATTTTGAAAAGCATTAGCTGTTCAACTCAGAGCTTTTTTACAAAAGGAAACACAATAAGTGGAAAGTAGAAAGAAAAAAAAATGTACAAAAGGCAGAAAAAGAAAAAAAAAAAGCCTGGGAAAGCAAAAAGTACACAAACACAACACCAAACCAAAAGCTAAAACAATCCCAGTCACTTGTAACAAATGTGATTGAGAAAAAAAGCAGAGAAATTTAAATACATAACATTGGGAATTATAAAAGGGACACAAAGTAAGAAAACAAAAAAGAGGAAATGAAATAAAAGAAATGGAAAAGAATTATAATACAAGGACAATTTATATTAATAAACTTTAAAGTCTGTATGAAACTAAAAAATTTCTAGAAAACTATAAAATATCAAATTGTCTGAAGAAAAACTAGAACAAAAATAAAAGAAATAAAAAAACATAAATGAAGAAATATATCATGTTCATGGATTGGAAAACATTATTATTACAAAGATATCCATTCTTCCCAAAATAATCTATAGATTCAATGCAATTCCAATAAAAATCCCAGCAGTGTTTTTCTAGAAATTGACCAGCTGGGTAGAAAAAGTAACTAAGGAATTAGAATAGTTAAACCAATCTTTAAAAAATATTGTAAGATGATCCACGCCACATGATTTCAAGACTTACCGCTAAAGCTATAATATCATAACAGTATGGTGATGGCAAAAAGATACATTAATAAATAGAGTAAAACAAAAAGAACAGAAATAGACCCACAAAGATCTAAGATAAATTGATAGCTGACAAAGGTATAAAAGCATTTAATGGAACATGGATAATCTTTGCAATAAATAATGCCAGAACTGGACACCTATAAGCAAAAAGAATAAATAAAACTATAGTTGGTAGTTAGATAGGTATAGGCAGAGTAGGAATGATAGCCTGAAGGTCACCAGGGTGGAAAGCCCTGGGCACCTAGCAATGGGCAAATTGGGCTGGGACCTCACCCCCAGGGTGACCTTTCTGCCCCTAGCATATTTCTGGTCATGCAGTTTGGACCCTCTGACATATCGTATCGCTAGTCATGTGGTAGACCCCCTTAGAAGAGGAACAATGCTGAAGACAAGCCTCATATGTCTCATACAAGGACAAAAGATGACCAATAAGTCAGCCTAAAGAAGTAATTAGCCCCTCCCACCTAGCCCTCCTGCTAGAGGAGGAACTCTTGCCAACATCCCAGGACAGTACTTTCAGCCGCTTGCTGGATTCTTTTATTTCTCGTGTACTTTCTCTTTGCTTGCTGAATAAACTTTCTCCTTCGATTTGAGTTCCTTAAGCTCTGAATTCTTCTCTTAGCCAAATTCAAGTACTAAGGTCTAACATCTGCCACTAACAACATCAAGAACCTCAACTCATACTCACAGCATATACAAAAATTAACTTAAAATGGATCATAGACAAAGAAATGTAAAACCTAAAACTGAGACGTTGTAGAAGAAAACACAGAAGAAATGCTTTTACACCTTGGGTTAGGCAAACAGAGTTTATATATAATACCGAAGGCATAATTCATAAAACAAAAAATTTATAAATTAGACTTCCTCGAAGTCAAACTTTTGCTCTTTAAAAGACACTAAAAATAAAAAGGCAAGCCACAGACTAGGATAAAAATATTTCCAAAATATGTACCTGACAAAGATTTGTGTCTAGAATAAACCACACTTAAAACTCAGTAAGACAACCCAAATAAAAAAATAGACAAAAGATTTGAACATAAGTTTGATTTTAGTAAAAAGATGTAAGAAAGGTCAATGTATATATGAAAAGATGCTCAACATCACTAGTTATCAGGTATATGCAAATTAAAACTACAATACATACTCATTCAAATGGCTAAAATTAAAGGCTGACAATGCCAAGTGGTTGAAGAGGATATGGAGCAATTAGAATTCTCATGACTTGCTAGTAGAAATATAAAATAATACAATCACTTCGGAAAACAGCTTGGTAGTTTCTAACAGTAAACTTACATTGGAAACAATCCAAATGTCCTTGAACAGGTTAATAAACAAATTGATATAATGGAATGCAGAAATATAATAGAATACTATCAAGCACAAAAAAGAAACAAACTACTGATATATGCAAAATGAATGAATCTCAAAAACAATTTAGGTGAAATAAGTTAAAAACACACACATACATACTGTATGATTCTATCTATATGAAATTCTAGAATGACAGTGGTTGCCTGGGGCCAGACATGAACTGGTAGGAACTAACTGCAAAAGGGATTAAGTGAATTTTGGGGGGCAAGAGGGTGATAAAAAACTATCTATATATGCATATTTAATATGGTAGCCACTAGTCACATGTAGTTATTGAGCATCTAAATGAGGCTAATGAAACTAAGGAGCTAAAATTTAAATTTAATTTAAATAAATTTAAGTTTAAATTTAAAAATTGATACTTGATTCAGTTATTGGGACACACTGAAGAAATTTAGGTATAGAAATCTACTTTTTCAATTGTACATTTTATGGAATATAACTATAAATATAAATCAAGTACTTTAATGGAAATTTAGCATTTGGATTGAAATGTAAATGTACAATACACACTGGGTTTCAAAGACAGTATAAAAAATAAATGTAAAATGGCTCAATAATATCTTTATTGACTGTATGTTAAAATGGTTATTTTTAATATAGTGGGTTAAATAAAATAATTATTAAAATTAGTTGTGTTTAACCTTTTTATCATGGCTCCTACAAAATATAAGACTACATATCTCACTCATATCAGATTTCTATTGGAGAATGCTGTTCTATATCTTCATTGTGGTGAGAACAAAGGTATATAAACCTGTCAAAATTAAAACTGTACACTTAAAATGGGTGTGTTTTAATGTATATAAATTATGCTTCAATAAAATTGACAAAAACATTAAGTTGGGTAGTATATGTGTGTGTAATAATGTGTGTACATAAATAACTATCTTGTTGATAATCTTTATCAAAAATCAGAAGTGTTAAAAAAATTCATAGGATAGAGACATGCAAAATTAACTGTTCCTTTTAATAGTTAAGAAATTAAATTATATTACAGTGGCCTCCCTCATTAGATATTGGCATCCCTCACTAGATACTGAATTTCTTGAAGGTAGGAATCCTATCTTGTTCATCATCTCTGTATAAGCCTAGCACTTAACAAAAGTTAATATAGTACTTTATCAATGTTTTAATAACTGCAGAAATGTTCTAGACACTTTATATATAGTCACAAAATCCATGCAAATATGGCATTGTTCCTCCCATTTTTCAGATGAAAAAACTAAGGGTCAGAAGTCAGAAAAGCTATAGTAATCTTACCAAATATCCAGAACAAGTAAGTAAAAAAGCTATGTTTCAAACCTGTATTCACCTCAACTCCAAAGCCCCTTCTTCTGAGATAGGGTATGTGATGAAACTATAACCAATAAGGGCTACAGGACCGTCAAAGAGATAGTAAGACCAATCCCCAAAGGATTTATGGCTTAGAACCTACAGACACCAGCTTGATCCAACATGGCAACTAATATAATCTTATGATGACCTCAAGCCTCATTATATACTCATTGTAATACATTCACATAGTAAATGACACACCCCTTGTGCCATGATAAATGGAAAGCCCATAGAAGGAACCAAAATGGCCTACAGGGCTTTCTGAGAAGTCTCCACCTCTGTCCCGGGAAAGATACTGAATATTCCTCCCCCTTATTGAATGCCCTACCCCTCAATTAAATGAGCCTCAATAAAAATAAATAAATCCCACTAGGAAGGGGCTGCTCTGTCTGTGGAATAGCTCACTCTGTGTCTCGTTGCTTCAGTAAAAAAGCTCTCTTTCACTTTAAATTCTATGTTGGCTTGCATTTGGATTCTTTTCTGTGGAAAGCCAAGAATCCACAGTGTGTTGTGAACCCTTGGGTCCCCAGACCCCCAATATGCCTGTATCGCTTCCATGCTATACTACGCTGCCACCTTCCCAGGTGCGCATTTCGTAACTGATGAATGCCTGAATCAAAGTAAAAATCAGCAGTAGGGGCAATGGAGCCATAGAAATTTTCCTGAACTTTTAGTGTTACAGCTTCCCTAGTCTTCAATAGGCTCTCTCTAACAAAGAACAATTTGGCAGATCTTGCTAGATCAGAAGGACAAATCTAGTAGAAAAAAATTCCCTCCCAATTAAACTTTCCACTTGAGAGTCAGAAGAAGAAAAATAACATAGAATGAAGAGCATAGAAAAGAGAAAAAAGGAAATGCTGAATCTGCTAATATAGCTAATTAATGCAGAAGAATTAATCTAACAGTAACTTCAGCATTCAAAAATGAAAAGTTAGGAGATCCTAGAGAGTTCGTTTCTAAGTCTTTGGAGCTTCTTTTTAATTAGGCTCCCAGAATCTCAGCATTCCTGTTTGAATAATCCATATTTCTAGTTATTTATTCAGCTCCCCACTGCTGCACATTACCAAGCCATATGCTACAGGAATACATCACTTCATATTTACACTCAACCATCCAAAGACACTGGCAGTTCAGACCTTTAAGAAGCTTAGGGAAAAGTCCCTGCAGAGTGTAGTTTTAAGGTTAGAAAGCCCAGGAAGCCAAATGCATCTTCTTTATTGCTATTTGCTTGAGAGAAGGTTGGTCATTTCAACAAAAGAACAGGCAATTAGAAGGGTAAAGGAGATAAGCAAACAAAAGACTCAAGAGAGGAAAGCTAGCAGAAATCACCTGAACACTAAAGGCCTCTGAATAATTTCAATGCCCCCTCTGCATTTTAAAATAAAAATTTTAAAGCAATTCAAGAAAGGAAGATTTTCAATCAGTCTAGGGTATGATACACACTGGACAAATGAAGAGGTCTACTGTGCCCCCAGCCTTTAAAGCGAAAGTATTTTAGAAATATATATCTTGATAATATTAAATACAAAAGCAATTTTAAGCACAAAATGGTCACTGTAGAATTTTTTATAATAGCAAAACATTAAAAGTAACTTATATCAACAATAAAATACTAAGTAAGCTACATTCCCTGAGAGTCCATTATGCAGGTATTGAAAACTCTCATGAAGATTATGTCACGGCATGGAAAACAGCATGTCAAGTTTAAAAAGAAACAGAATAGAAAATTACATGTGTGGCAGGCCTAAAAAGCTGTTAAAAACAAGAAACCAATTACATTAAAAAAAAAAAAAAAAAAAGAATAGGGTATACAACCAAAGTTGGGTTGTATTTGGGTAATGAGTTTTTTGTGTTTTTTTCCTTGAAGGTAAGAATCCTGTCATACTCAAAATAGTATCATACTAGTGTTTAAAAGCAGTATATTCTAAATTGTATTTTATTGGTATATATTCGATTTATAAAAATATTTTGTCAAATAAATAATTTAAGAGAGTTTTCAGTATATGGGAGTAGAATTTTCAAGACAATAGACTATGGCTCAATTTCATAAAGAATAATTCAATAATGACTAGAGTCTTCCAACCATGCAAACATGATCTAGTATCCCTCAATTTAGGAAACTGTTCCTTGACCCTCCACCACACTCTAGTTATTATCCCCCCTCCCTATCTCTCTCCTCCTTTTCAAAAGAGTTATGGATATAAGATACTTCCCATTTACTTCCAACTTTAGGATTCTGTGAAATATGCTAACATGATACCCACTTTAAATATTTTAAGAAATCAGAACATAAATAATAAAGAAAAGTTCTAAAACCGTCTTGCACATTTTCTTATCTCTGATGCTAGCCACATAGCACATGCACAATTCATCACTGAAAATAATATATATTGAAAATTATAAATATGAATGATAGTCTACTGTCAATAATAAAATATAAACAAATGTATGGCATAGATAGGTCTATATGGAATATTAAAAAATTGGGCTCAGTTTAGAAATTAATAAATGTTTAGAAGTTTTAGATTTCCCCAAAAACTAACATTATGAGAAGGAGAAAAAAGACATTTCCCTTCAATGGAGTGGTCATATTACCAACGGACAAAATAGAGCAAAAAGACCAAGATACTTTTATTTGCCCATTCTCACTTTAGAAAAGACGACTCACACCCCTGAAGACTTTATGATTTATATATCTAAGAGGAAGCTCAAGGGAATAAAAAACCATAACTATATGTCCTTTAATTTAGGCTAAAAGACAGGAGTTGGGCAAAAAGTATGAGAGCTAGGAGGTAACATACCTGAGCATGAGATTCATCAGCTGAAGACCCTCGCCCTTCAGGAAGCGCTCACGATTGGAACTGAGCATTAGGCAGGAACAGAGCGAATCAAACAGATTCTCCATCATCTCCTGTTCCTCCGCAGTGCTAGGATTGTGTCTTTTAAATACCTGCCAAGCAAAGACATCAGAAAGCACAGCCCCTAAGAGAATGTCTTTTCATCAGCCAGCATTCAACAATTTCTAAAGCCTGCCTGTCATGATAACACCACAGTAGTGGGAACAAAAGCTTATCAAACAAAATTCTCATTAGTGTCTATTAAAGAAAAACTGGGCTTTCTGATTCACAGGTATTAAATAAATGGTTGTCAGTTCACACAAAAAAAAAAAAAAATCAACTGACCATTGGGTCTATGAGTGGTTGATAGTTTCAAAGAGGCAGAGTTTATAAAAAAAATTATTTTACTGTGAAATAGAATACAAATATAGAAAACCCTAAAATAGTTAAATGAATAAGGTGAGCACCCCTGAAACCACCATCCAACTCAAGAAACTTTTCCAGTTATCCCCAAAGCCCTCCACTGGCTCAACCCAACCACAACTCCTTCCTTCCCCTTCTAAAAAACAACTCCAATACAGAAGGGCAAATATTGGCTCAATATAAGGAAGAGTTTTCTAACCATCAGGGCTAATGAACTGCCTCGAACAGCAGCTATGGCTCTAAGTCATGGGAACAGCTTAAAGCAAAAGTTTTGTCTTTGCCAGAGAGATATGTGGCATATTAAGGGGAAAGCCTCTTAACAGTATCTGCATACCCATACAGTCTATTCCAAAATGATCAATAACCTTGCAGGAACAAGACTAAGCACCTTCCCAGAATTGAAAACAGATTCACATTTCAAAACTCCATTTTTGGGGGTGGAGGCCAAGCCACTCAGGCTGCTGGCACCAAGAGGGAAGCTGTATGCAAACTGACATCTCAGACACTCCCAACACTCTCAAGATTTTATCCAAATGATCTATTTTCAGTCCTGTTTTTGGAATAGCACAGATGAGATTTGTTAGAAGAAATCTTAACAGTGTTTTCAGAATGCCAGCAGAACAACATTTCAAGTGGATTTACATTTCTTACAATGAACAAATGGCAATTTCCAATTTCTTATTCATCCTTCCCTTGTCTGTGACCTCTACCCCACTGCCCTGGAAGCTGTATTCCTTGAACTTATTTGGAAAATGAACAGACTCTATTTCAGTGGCAGAATAAAAGGAAAGGAAGTGAATAATCTTGGGAATGGGTCAACTAAAAATAACTTGGTATTCATAGCCCCCACACATACACTTAAGCAGGAAGCACCTTTTTTGAATTGATAAATATCAAAAGAGACCAAGAAAATCCATATGAGATACACAGTGATAGCTGATCATAAAAAACAAATGACTAAGAAAAGGAGGCAAATCATGTACCTCCACTGTAACCTCAAACCTAACAACAGACTCCACATGCTTTGCATCACATGGCTTATTCCTTCCCACAATTTCCAGCTCCACCTCCCATTTAAAGCAGGCCATGTATCCTCATGGCAGACAGGAAGCATAAGAATTACTCACGGATAACTGCTGAAGAAGCACATCGATTCCATCCAGCTCCCCAAGCAATTCCCTGTTTTCTAAAAGGGGAAAAAATAGAGGAAGAAAAAAAATGAAGCTAACTGTCAGATTTTACAGCCGTCTAACACTGATACATCAGCAAACAAAATCAATACAGCTTGACAGAGTACAAAAGCTGCACAGAGAGCGAGAGGGAGAGCAAGGGGATGCCAAAGGCAAAAGAGCTTGCTGTCATGATCTGAAACAAGCCTAGCTCCTATCCTAACAGAATATCAATACTGAGAGGGAGCCTCACCATCATTGTCCTGGAGCAATATGGCCAGCACTTCACTACAATACAGTTTGTTGGCATCGAAAGGCATCTTTGCCTATAAGGAAATAGGAGAAATGAGAAAAACAAACAAACAAACCAACATTATGGGGCCCTGTTTCCCTCCCCAGCATGAATTTTTCACAAGTACTAGAACCTGAGTTACAGAAAAATAGAAGTTAGAAAGGGAAAAGGCAGGTTAAGAGTAAAAAAAAAAAAAAAAGTCTGCCTCTGCTCTCAAGAACTACATAATAAAACCATAAACGACAGATGAACACAGTCTCTCACATTCCTAATGCCCAGGTATGAATGTCACCACCTCTGGGAGGCCTTCCCAGATGCCCCAATTTGAGTCCAGAGACTACTGTCTAGCACATACTACGTACTCAAAATGTGAACTAGATGAGTAATTGAAATTTTTGAACTTTAAGACTAAACCCTTATCATAAAGCTTTGTTCACGAGTTATAATGATAAAATTAGGCTGTAAATTAGCTGACACATTAGAGAAGTTGAAAAGAAAGAAGTTCATATTTAGATTAGTTGAGTGTATTTATAACAAAGTAGTGCCTTTGGATTTTTTAATGTTTAAAATTTAATTTGAAATCATAAACCTATCTGCTTGTGTGCCATAATCTGCCTACTATTTAAAAAGGAAACCACATTAAATATGCAGAAATGTGTTAATATTTTAACACCCAAATTGCTACCCACAATTCTTTGCCTGCTGCATGCGCTGCTACTTGGAGTTCCAGGGGGCACACATCTACTGCAGAGACTCTTTTTCATGGCCGTCCACATTGCTGCTTCAGTAGCGAGACTCAAATCTCTCATCATTAACAATGCCCTTCGGATAAAGGTGCAGAGAGGACCAAGCCTCATCAATGTCTTTTTATTTACTGTACCCTTGATCCTTAAAATGCAGGAACATAGACAACAACTGCTAATCAGCAGCAGCCTTGCTACCTCTCCAGGTTTTTTGAAATGACAAATAATTCTTGTATCTGGAAAGGACAGGGGAAGTGTTTATCTTGAAGCTAACACTTCTATCACCTTAGCGCCATTCACAGTTCTGTTTGGACATTGATTTTGTACTTAAGAAGGAAGAGTGGCCCTTAATGAAGCAATGCCAGCATCTTTTCAGTTTTCTGTGCACGTCTCCCTCGTCAAGCCTAAGTGCACCCCACAGGGTTTCAGGAGGCTGACCAGGTATGACCCATCTTAGATTAAAAGATCTGTAAATGCAAGGACTTACGTGTGCTGACTGCAAGGTATGCTCCCTGGGCAAGCTTAAGGCCTTGTTTCAAGAAATTCAGTATAAGAGCCAGGGTTTAAATGAAATTTGTGGCATGTTTCACTTTAAGGAAAACAGTTTTATAAAAATCAAACCACAAAAGTGAAAAGCCAAGGGGTGAACATGGCCATAAGAATCAAGAATCTGCCAATAGAATTACTTACTCAAATTATTTAAGTTACAAGTATTGCCATTTTAAAAGATTTAAGCCACACAACTGATATGCTTTTCAAGGGTCAGGGTTCTTGTTTAAAACAAGATACACTTAACTGAAAGAAGCCCTAAGAATCAGGCCACTAGAACAATAGCCTTTCCATGATTCCAATGCCTCTCTTACCCTTTATTTGATTTTATAAACGCCTGTCTCCAAGGTAGTGGATAGATTTTCTTTTTCCCCAACAAATATTTATTGGGCATCTGCTATATGCAAGACAAAGAATTGAACATGACAGCAAATAGAGGTGAATTTGACATAAACATGAACGTTGTCTGTTAAGGCATTAAATTATGGTACTGAATTAATATTAATTTTATCAAGTAATACAGTAACATTAAGAAAAGGACATGACTCTGGGATCAGACATACCTAGGTTTGACTAATGAGCATGCACTACCTATGTGGCACAAAGTCTGCAGTTCCCAAACTGCATGTCGAGGTACCTGGTGTTATACTGAACTCACAGGGGCACCATAGGATATTTTCAATTTCCAAGGAAAGCACAGTGACATTTAACATCTGCTCAACACTACATTAACTACTAGCTCCAGGTGCATTTCTTTTCATGACATCCAATCGTTCTGTATTTGGGTTTTGGTGGTTGCCATGATAAAAGAACTGTGTGAAATAGGAAAGAGGGTGGTGGTATTCAATCTGATTCCAAGGTTTCAGAAGTTGTACAGAACTGAAAAGGCACACACATCTATCAGTAAGTAACTGTGGTATTTAAGAATTAAATAAAAAATATTGTCTTTTAATTCATGTGTATTATTTTTTCAAATGGCACTAAAATGTTAAGACATAAATATGTATTATCAAACTGTCCGCACCTAACTACTTAATACATGGGACAGTTATATCCTTTTTGGCACAGGGATGCTATAAAAACAAAAGTCTGAGACACTAATGGCACCACGAACTGAGAATGGGCATCTATGACCCAAAGTAACATTTCTTGGTCCCAAGTTTCCTTATCTGTAAAATGGAAATAATAAAATAACATCTCTTGGGGGAGTTACTGTGAGAATTAAACAAGATATGGAAGTATCTAACAATAGGTACTAAAAGTTTTTCTGATGACTGGAATCAGAAATATCCACATTAGAATCTCAGCTCTAACGATTACCTGTCATTTGATCTTGGCCAAATTACTCTGCCTCTCTAACTCACTTTCTCTCATGTTAAGTAAAAACAAATCATAATTTTCTCTTGAGGTGATTAAATAAACTAGTATATACTTAATAGGCACCCAACAGCTGAGTTCCCCTCTATTGAGAATTCCTGATTCCCCCCAGAAAATCTGCAGCTTTTGCCGTGTATCACTTCAAGGAGTTTCCAATTTGCCCTAAAGTAAACAAAAATTAAAAAAAAAAATCAAAATCTAACTTCATCACTTTTTTCTTAAAATATAGGTCCTTTGATTGAAAAACTGGCATGAAGGAGTAATGAGAAAGTCAAACTGATTGGGCCAGGCATTCTCAAACTACGGCCCGTGGGCCACATGCGGGTGTTTTTGCCATTTTGTTTTTTTACTTCAAAATAAGATATGTGCAGTGTGCATAGGAATTTGTTCATAGTTTTTTTTTTAAACTATAGTCTGGCCCTCCAACAGTCTGAGGGACAGTGAACTGGCCCCCTGTTTAAAAAGTTTGAGGACCCTTGGATTAGGCCCTTCAACTCCCAACGCTGAGCCCTGCAATGCTTCAGCCCCTGAAAGGGATGCTTTTGGAAAACAGCCTGGTAAGAGGAGGAGGCTTTAAAGCTAGCAAGGCCCGGCTGTCACAGGCTCTCCCACATACTTCCCGTGGGGTTTAGACAAGGTATCTCCTCTCTGGGATTCTTCCCTCATCTGTAAACGGGATAGCAGCACTTACTTGGAGAGTTGTTTATGAGGATCAGAAATAAACTAGTACATATTGTACAGTACATACAGTACATACAGTACTGAATAACCCTTTGTACACTAAGGTGACCAGATTTTAACAATGGTAAAGTGGGACACCATTGACCGGGGGACGAGAGGGGGTTCTTGATTAAAAATTTGGTCTATATGGAGCAACAAAAATTTTCATAGAACGCAAAAATAGTATTGTAATATGTTTTTTTAAATTTCAACATAAGTACAATTTACAAATATAATAAACAAAAAATTATGTATAGTATTATTTTATTCTTTGGCATATTTCTCATTTGAGTGAATTTTTTTAGTAGATTGCTGTCGTTGTTTAAAAGGTCATGAATTTGCCGTAACGTAAGTCGTAAGTGTCACTTTCAAGGCCGGCGCTAGACTTTTTGCCGCCACTATAAAATATAAATAATACGAGTACTGTCTGCTAAATTCAAGAAAATTTATGTATTTATGAAATAAATAAATAAATTACTTACCTAAATTATCTGAATAGCTGATTTGTAATGACATCACTTATTTAACTAGCTTACTAGCACTCAGTACGATGTGTATCATCTGAGAGACAGTTACAAAATGTTTTCGTCGTTGCCAATCCCAAAAAATGCCATTGTTCATTAAGTCCAAACAATGGTGGTCGAATTCTAACAACTGATCAACAATGCGAACTTTGATAAGCAGTTCTCGATAATCAGTTCTCAACAATTATTTGTTATTATTAAAGTTTAACATTATAAAATTAACAAAAATAATATAAAACTCATATCCTGGCTAAATAGCCACATGGCCGCCGAAAACCGTATATTCCCTTCCCGTTCTCCCGCCGTTCCCTAGCTTGTCGTGCATTCTTTCCAAAAATTGGGACTTCTTTAAAACGCCGCGGGACGCAGGACAAATTGTTAAAAATCGGGACTGTCCCACCAAAAGCGGGACGTCTGGTCATCTAATTGTACACGTTAAATTGCCAATGTACAACACTCACATGGGACAGGGAAAACTTAGTGGTGTAAGTGATGATGATGAAGATGACAGCCAAATATTTTAAACTGATAGAAAAGAAATAAACGATGGGCTAGGTGGGGAAAAGGGAGAATAATCTTTAATGTCTAGCCAAAGAGATGACAGCCTCCAAGCTTGCAAATACCAAACTGCCAAATTAAGAGGGCATTTAGTCAAAATTAGAAGGAAGGAGAATTCATTTAGCAGCCACAGTCCCTTGGATTTGGCAAAGTAAACCAATGGGACTTGGAACTTCTGGGGCTCTCTTCTATCCAGGAGCCTGGTGATGCTAAACCTTTCAGCTGTCAGAGTAATTACAAAGTCAAGCACAAGTTTGTACTCAGCATGCACTAGGCCTTGAATAAAATTAAACTTCACCTTTCTGGAGCTGCTGCTTTTTTGGAAAGTACAAAACAATTATGCTACCACCCGCAGCCAGAAGCTTCAGGTTATTTCTGCAGCTCACCTCTGGTGCTTGGAACACATGGGGCAGGTTCAGACACATCTACAGCCCTGTACAACTGTCAAAGCAGACTGTCGCGTGTAAACTGCCAACTCTTGGTCATCGAGGCTAAGGACCTAGCATTAACCAGTTGTACATGTTGTATAATAAAGCCAATACTCAATTCATTAGCTCATTTGCTGAATGTTGCAATGTTTTTAAAGCAATGATTTAATTGAGAAACAAAAGGGGAATCTTAATTTTGTTTCTTTAGGAAAAATAAATAAAATTTGGGGGTTTTGGTATCATTTTCAATAGTATATGATATCCTAAGGAATTTGTATTCCCCATGGAAAAATACGCTGTGCTGCAGTATCTCTCACACTACTGTTATTTGCTTACCTGCTAAACCATTTAATGCAATCATCTGCAATGGATTTCATCCTCATTAGTACAAATTAGTGATTTCATTTAGTGGATGAAGAAATCCAAGCATATCTTTATATATTACTAGGTGACCAATTCAAAATAGAGACTCATCAATGTGCTACACACTTAACATTATTCAAGGACTACTGAATAAATATACATGATCAGTAAAATAGCATGGCTTTACCAAGTAATGTAAACAAATAATCTAGGATGCTGGTTCTTAGATGTCAGCATGTATCAGAATCACTTGGATGTTAAGATAGGTTGCTGGCTCTGTCCTAAGATTCAGGGGGTCTAGTGGGATGGGTTCAAGAATGTGTATTTCTCTTTTTTAAGGGAAAGTTATTCTTTTTTTAAAATTTTTATTTATTTTCTTCATTGATTAAGGTATTACATATGTGTCCTTATCCCCTTATTGCCCCCCACCCCACCCCTGCTCATGCCCTCACCCCCCTAGTGTCTGTGTCCATTGGTTATGCTTATATGCATGCATACAAGTCCTTTGATTGATCTCTCCCCCTTCCCCCACCCTAAGAATGTGTATTTCTGCCCAGCCACCATGGCTCAGTGGTTGAGTGCTGACTTATGAACTGAGAAGTCATGGTTCAATTTCTGGTCAAGGCACATGCCCTAGTTGTGGGCTCAATCCCCAGTGTGGAGCGTGCAGGAGGCAGCCGATTAATTATTCTCTCTCATAATTGATGTTTCTCTCTCCCCTCTCCCTTCCTCTATAAAATCAATAAAAATATATATTTTTAAAATTTAAAAAAAAAAGAATACACATTTCTAACAAGCTGCCAGGTGATTCGGATGTTCCTGGTCAGGATGCACACCCTGAAAACAATTGGGAGAAGATGCAAATATGATAGAAACTCAGTCCTTGCTCTTAAGGAGCTTAAAGGTATTTGGAGTAAGACAATGAGCACAATAATAAAATTCAAGTCTGCCAAGTGATGAAGAAAAGATGCTCCATGAAGGTAAGTGTCACACAGTTATGGGTATATAACTGGGAGAACCCAGATCTGCTAACCTCCACTGGAGAACCAGTAGGGAGAAAGTAAAATGGTTGCTATTCAGGAAAGAAAGATGGCAGTATGGGCTTGGGGCGGGGGTGGGGGTGATGCTAGGGAAACGGTGCATAAAGGAGTCTGGATGCTTGGATTTTAATTTTAGCTCTATGAATTTGGGCAAGGCACTTGATCTCTATAAGTATCAACTCTTAATTTTTTATCTGCAATAGAACTTAATACAATTCCTTCCAATTCTAAAAATGATGGGAGAATACATGAAAGAGTAGGGATTTAAGCTGGTTAATGAACAGTGTATATAATCTAAATATGAAAAAGATAGGAGTCATTCCTGGTGGAAGGAGGAGCATTAGCAAAGACAAATACAGAAGTCGAAATAATTTTGACCTTTGCAGAGCAGGGGATAGGTAAAAGAGATGTCTGAAAGATAATAAGGCCAATGTTTCAAAACTGAGAAATGGAAGGGTCAGACAGGCCAGGTTAAGGGGCTTTAAAAAATACTATATATTTCTATTTGTGAAACACACACACACACACCCCTATATGTGCACAACAAATTTCTGGAAGGATAGATAAAATACTGTTTGCTAAGAGTGGCTGCTTCTGGGAGATGGAACTAGAAGACTTTTACCTTCAGTTTTATGCCCTCTGTATCACATGCATTTGTTTGTATTTCTACAACAAGTTTGTAATATTTTCAGAGGTATTAAAGTATTTTTAAACTGTTTTCTTTTAAAACAAACAAAAGAGGAGAAATAAAGAGTTCATAAGTCGGCACTCAAAAAATTCTCAAACTAGATCCTACAAGCCTGGGGATAACAATCAATGCCAGAGACCCAGCATGTGCCAGGCTCACAGAAGAGAAGTCTGACCTGCCTTCCCACAAAGCCAAACTTACCTTCAGCCTCTTCAACAGCCACTGCAGAAGACCCTGCTGGGCAGCCTCTGTACACATCTCCGGCCGGAACTCAGCCATGTTTTCCACAATAGCTGAAGGGAGACAGACACCAGTCGTTTGGGAAGACAACTTTGTTCCATCTGCAACAAGCCTGCTTCCCATGGCAGGCATTTTATTCCTCTTCCTACTTCTCTGTATTCCTCCCAGCCAGATGATGTGTTGTCATTTTTAGATTAACCAGGGAGATGTTATGGGTTTTTTTTCTTCAAGTTATAAGTAAAAGTTATAACTGAAAATGATGGAGTTCACAAAAGGAGTGATAGACTTTCTGTGCTAACAGGGAAAAACACTAGAGCAGAACACACAGAAGGGTGGATCTTTACCTACAAAGACCCTGAGTCCTCATTGTACTAGAATCCAAGAGACTATGACTAAAGAGACAGAGCCTTCATAAAGACCTTAGGAAAAAAATCAGAAGATGGTGAACTCAGAGTCTCTTCCTTTCCTGTTTCATCCACTTTCAGTTCTCTTTGCCTGTACTGCAAAGGAACCAAGCATAATCTTAATTGAAAAAAATAATGTGCATAGAGGGGAAAGGCCATGCTGGCAGAGGGAACTGTCTGATACTCAGAAAGAAACATAATTGGTCCCATTCTCTTCAAAAACAGCCAAATTGCTGCTTAATAAAGAAATTAAAAATTAGGAGGCCAAAAAAGTTATTGCATAACAATAATACTAAAAAGGGGGCATTTAAAAAAATCACCTATAGTCCCCTTCTAACACATCCAATGCTTTCATTTCATTTCCTTTAGGACCTCTTTCACCCTGTATCCCAGAGTATCCTATCTAATAAAAGAGTAACATACAAATTGACCATCACTCCAACACACAAGATGGCTGCCCCTATGTGATCAAAGATCCTGCCCCCATGTAGTCAAAGATGGCTGCCCCCATGTGGACACAAGATGGCCACCACAAGATGGCCAGCAGGGGAGGTAGTTGGGAGGGACCAGGTCTGCAAGGGAGGGCAGTTGTGGGCGATCAGGCCAGCAGGGGAGGACATTTGGGAGGGACCAGGCCTGCAAGGGAGGGCAGTTGGGGGCAATTAAGCCTGTAGGGGAGGGCAGTTAGGGGTGACCAAGCTGGCAGAGGAGGGAAGTTGGGGGCGACCGGGCCTGCAGGGAAGGCCAGTTGGGGGGGGGACCCAGGCCTGTAGGGGAGAGCAGTTGGCGGGGGGGGGGAGGCCTGCAGGGGAGGGCAGTTGGGAGGGACCAGGCCTGCAGGGGAGGGCAGTTAGGGGTGACCAGGCCTGCAGTGGAGGGCAGTTAGGGGTGACCAGGCCTTCAGGGGAGGGCAGGTAGGGATGACCAGGCCTGCAGGGGAGGGCAGTTAGGGGCAAACAGGCTGGCTGGGGAATGGTTAGGGGGTGATCAGGCTGGCAGGCAGAAGCAGTTAGGGGCAATCAGGAAGGCAGGCAGGCGAGCAGTTGGGAAGCAGCAGTCCTGGATTGTGAGAGGGATGTCCGACTGCCCGTTTAGGCCCGATCCTACCAGGATCGGGCCTAAACGAGCAGTCGGACATCCCTCGAGGGGTCCCAGATTGGTGAGGGTGCAGGCTGGGCTGAGGGACACCCCCCCCACCCCCCCTCCCCACCCCCCATGCACGAATTTCGTGCACCGGGCCTCTGGTGTTATTATAAAGCAGATAGAATTCTGTGTTCTCCAAGCACAATGCTTGTAGGAGAAAGGGTTGAAGAAATCAACACACCCCTTATCTTCTTCCTCACTCCTTTGTCCATGTCAATCTTCAAGTTAAAGTACTAGTATAATAGGGCAGCCTTGGCTGGTGTGGTTCAGTGGGTAGAGCTTCAGGCATGTACCTGGGGTTGCAGGTTCAATCCCTGGCCCTGGTCAGGGCTCATACAGGAGGCAGCCAATCGATATGTCTCTCTCACATCAATGTTCTCTCTCCCCCTCCCTTCTTCCCTTCCACTCTCTCTAAAAACCAATGGAAAAAATATCCTAGGGTGAGGATTAACAAAAACAAAAAGAATAACTGGGAAGCCCCCTCAGGAAGTGGGACACAAAGCCTTGGGAGCAGAGTAGCAACCAGACCCCTGAGAGATGATCATTATAATACCTTAAATTACTTTCTCACATTTTCTAAGAAAATCAACTCATTCATATTAATCAACTCATTCTTATTCTTCTGCTTATATTTTAGATGGTTTCCTATTGCCCATTAGAATAAAATCCATATTTTGCAAGGTCTTCCATAATCTGGACAAATTTACTCCACTGGTCGTATCTCCCACTGCTACAGTGCATTTGTTCTTTCCCCAAAGCTCAGGCCCATTCACAGCTTTGCAAATGCTACTCCCCTGCCCAAGGATCCTTGTCACATTTCTGTCAAAATGTACCGGTCTTCATATTCAGCCCCAGTACTACTTGCTCCTATACAGCAATTTAGAGGCTCTTCCTCTTCACTTCCGGAGTGCTCTCCACTAACTCCTATTTAATCATCTGTCATCCTCTATTACCTTTCCCTTTCTGTTCCAGGCCACCCCATCAGCCGGCCTAATTCCTTTTTAATCTGCCCCAGTGCCTAGCACAGTGCCTGACAAACGTCAGGTGCTCAATAAGGGAGGGAGGGATGACTTTGCTGAGCTATTGGTAGGTGACCAAGCTGAAAGTAGACAGATTTCTACAGATTGCCAGGCTGGTACTTTTTCCATTACATCAGGCCCTTTTAATTAACAGTCAGTTAAGACTTTGATAAGCTTTCCATTCAGCAAAATTCAGCATTAGGCTAACAGATGGCAATGCTAAATTCTGGCTGTAGACTAGGACCAGCCCCCAAATTACTGATTATTGTGTTCTCTCTCCTCTTACTCCCTAGGTACTCCCTTCTTCCTCCTTCTTTATGATAATCTTCACGAAAGAGAGTATAAAACTACAAGAGAAATCTGTGCCAGACACAAAAGAGCTGAGAGAAAATCTAATCTCATCAAACTTTCTGCTGCTGCTGGGCCTCGTTCATTTCTCAAGCTCTACTTACAGATATGTCACTTATGGCTTTATTCGACAGCGACTAGTGATAAAGAGGACTACCCAAAAGCATGATTTTAAATAGGCTATTGGTTTGGCAACTATACAGGGTGGAAGACTGGGAAGGTGTAGGAGGGAAATCCTGCAGAGGAATTTACTTCAATGGACACATAATAAAGGGGCAGCCAAGTTAATGGCAATATTGCAACCTGCAGTTTATACGGCAAACTGCACATAAGAAAAGGAAGAAACACTAACTCTTTTTCAAATAAAATGTCCTATAAAGATACACAGTTGATCAAAAGGTTGTATTTCCAGTGAAGGGAAGAAAAACCAACATAAGAAGACTAAAAAATTGTGTTTGTTTTTTTAAAAATATATATATTTTCATAGACTTCATCTTAACTTTTGGAGGCAAGCACCTGCTAAAAGAAGCCAGCGGTTTGCAGGAAGGTGCATTTCTGCTTTTATTACCTGCAAGCCAAACCAAAGCTGCAGTTATATGAAATTTACACAAGGGTCTTCATTTCTGAAGAGGCAGTTTGGGAGCAGACGGAAAGAAAACACTACTGCTGTGGACTCTATTATGAAGGAGGAAGGGAAATGAGCACCAAGCCCCAAAACAAACACAAAGAAACTCGGAGAATGCTGGCTGCCCTTGCCCTTACCCAGAGTGTTGTGCACGCCGTCCGCCTCCTCTTTCACAGACTCATCCAGGCGCTCCAGATTCTGCACGAGCAGTGCTACCACTTGTCCGTCCACCTTCAGCCATGGGGAAGCAAAAGGAGAGAGGGATACATGTCACAAAATAGTACTCACTTCTCTACTGAAGGAACAACGTAAATAACTAGCCGCCTATGGTTTAGTGCGTGCTCTCCCATCCCATTATCCTTGAGCCGTGAAGTGACTCTGAGGCAGGCATCATTCTTCCCAACTTAAGACTGAAGCTTAAGGAGACCAAGTAAAATTCAAGGTTACAAAGTGATGAGTGACAGTACTAGTACACTTGAACCCTGGCCTGCTGAAATCAAGTTCAGAGTTCTTTCTACCTTCCTGTGGTATTTAAAGCACCTTCCAAAAATGCCATCTGAAGTCAGGTCAACAGTTCACTTAAGTCAAAGCATGCTTCTAGGCCATAGGACCAAGAGAGGTTTAGTTGATAGGTTACTAGCCATCCTTTTTAGTGGCCTCAAAATTTAGGGTTAAACTCAAAACATTCCTAACTTCCCATGCTAAGCTTTTATGAAACTATTACTTCTGATGAATTTCTAATTTCTTTTTGAAAAGAGTATTAATAAAATGCCTTATATTGATATTATATAAGTAAGCAATTATATTTCTCTCATAATTAGATTCACACAACTCTTAGAAGAACCTTTCAGTAGCCACATCATACAACTGATATTCAAGAGATGAATGACTTAGCCAAGCCCACACAGCTACTGAGCAGTGAAACCAAAAGCAAAACCAAGCTCCCTTCTTAGGTGAAATAATGCTTATACTACTTCACACTACCTTCTGGCACAATTTTAGGTTTGGGGGAGACTGCCCTCCAGGTAACCCTGAGGCAAAATAAGAAGGGGCAACTAAGAAAATACCTAATCTTCAAGAAGTGATTACATATCTGGTAATACATTTCTAAGTAGTAGCCAATAAGTAAACCTGTACAGGAAGATAAGATCTCTCTCGTTGCCTCAGTTTCCTCACTAGGGCATGAAAATAAGTTGTAAAGATTAAGTGAATATATGTGGCATGCCTTACCCTGGGTCTGGGTCAAAAATTAAGGTGAGAGTTAGAATCTAGCCCTTTATCCATTCTTATACCCGAGTATTCACCGCTCACCTCCCACGGGCTAAGAAAAACTCAAGTTCTTGGAAGGCAGGCACCTCGTCTTCATTCATCTTGGTATACTCTTCAAAGCCTAGTGCAAGGCTATACCTAGCAGACGCTCAGTAAGTTTTGCTGAATTTAAATCAATTGATAAAACACTTCTCCATTTACTCTCATGTAACCATCACAGCTTTTATAGGTGAGAAAACCAAGATCCAGAAAAGTTAATTAGCCTGGCCAAAGTCATAAAGCTTGTGGCAGAAGTGACCAGCTCTGGGACCCTACTTTTCCCCTTCATATGCTATAACTTTGGTGAGGGAAAAAGAAAGGAGAGAGAAGGAAACAGTCTCATTCAACTGACCCTTCCTGAGCTGTATAAGGCACACTACAGACACAATGCAAACTGAGCCTGAGGATGAAACAATGGCAACAGAGATGGATCTTGAAATAAGACCTGTACTCTTTCTCAGTGAGACTTAAGGGAAACATCTGGACTGGGGAGAGGGGGGCTGAAATTATTGACTAATTTGCAATACCTGAATCACAAATGAAGTAGATTTTTTTCTAGAATCTCCTTTATGCCCTGGTATGAGGAACAATGTAAAACACTAGCTGCATATTTGAGGGGATACTGATGCCAAAATTGAGAGCACCCATAAATACAAGGAAGAGCTGTTTTCCCCTCTTATATGAAGGATATACACAAACTTGCTCTCAACTAGCAGAACTAGCAAAAGCTTCATCAAAGAAATCCACTGCAATGTTTTCCTTAATTAATTGGACAATTTGGGCATGTGAAAGAAAACAGAAAAACATCTGGGGGAAAAAGATGAACCATGTCACAATTTGTTTTTCCCTAAATCACCCTGATTGACTTATAATCTCCCTGAGTCCTAAAGCAGCAGACACTGCAGCTCCACCGGGTATCACACTGCTTGTCAGTTCTGCAAACTGCCTCACCAGGTTCAGTCGCCTACTGCTCTTTATCTGCACTACGGCCCTCCCTTTCCTTGGTTCTTAGTTATGTTTCCCATCTCTGCTGTCTAGAAAGTGGTGGGGACAGTGGTAGTAAGCAACACATTCAAATCCCGGGACTGAATGGTTATGGAAAATGGGTGTCTGGCCAGAGGAAAATTTTTTTTGCTTGCCACACAAATCTAACTTCTAACAGAGAGACTTTTTAAGCTTGCAAAGTGTGAAACTTTATGTTTAGCGGGGTTAAATGCAAGTTTATCTGATTGCAGGAAGGTCAAAGCCATCAAAACACATTTAGCGCAGAAACCCTTGGAAAAATATTTATATTATGCATAGCTCTGGATATCACCTAGTAAGAAACATAAATTAGCATTCTGTTTTACTCCCTCTAACCCCTTGGTTCTACCACCTTCATGCCTATTTTTTGGAACTGTGACTAAGCCTGAAACTAAAAACAAATCCTGCTTAGGGATTGAAACATTAAAGGTTGTTCAGCCAGAGCAACCATAGCCTTGGAAATCATAACTGTTTAAGCCTGATGTTTTCTGATAAGTTCCTGGTTATTTCTGCTTATTACCAGGTCTCCCCAACAATATTGCAGCAGGCCCTACTGAGATAAATTTCAAGGGCATGATCAGACATCCTTTTCCACTTGACCAGAAAGAATGGATACAAGAGAAAAGGAGGAAATAAAAAAGGGACAAACAAGGTTGGAAGGAATCATTTCATATCTTGTACAATCTGCCAATAGGCTTTCTCAAGAGGTTAACTGGAGTTTTTCTACTGAGTAAGAGTTCTGGAAATTTCATATTTTAAAAACAATACCCTCTTTCCCCCCCCCCCCCCACACACACACACATACCGACACTGAATCTTGATTAAGCAATAAGTTTTAAGTAAAAATATAATAATACTAGAGGCCCGGTGCACGAAATTCGTGCATGGAGGGGGGTTGTCCCTCAGCCCAGCCTGTACCCTCTCCAATCTGGGATCCCTCTCACAATCCAGGACTGCTGGCTCCCAACTGCTTGCCTGCCTGCCTTCCTGATTGCCCCTAACCGCTTCTGCCTGCCAGCCTGATCACCCCCTAACCACTCCGCTGCCAGCCTGTTTGCCCCCAACTTCCCTCCTCTGCCAGCCTGGTCACCCCTAACTGCCCTCTCCTGCAGGGTTGATCACCTCCAACTGCCCTCCCTTGCAGTCCTGGTCCCTTTCAACTGCCCTCCCTTGCAGGCCGGGTGCCTCCCAACTGCCCTCTCCTCCTGGCCATCTTGTGGTGGCCATCTTGTGTCCACATGGGGGCAGGATCTTTGACCACATGGGGCAGCTATATTGTGTGTTGCAGTGATGATCAATCTGCATATTACTCTTTTATTAGATAGGATAGAGGCCTGGTACGGGGGTGGGGGCCAGCTGGTTTGCCCTGAAGGGTGTCCCCGATCAGGGTGGGGTTCCCTTGGGGCATGGGGCGGCCTGAGCGAGGGGCCTGTGGTGGTTTGCAGGCCAGCCACGGCCCCTGGCAACCCAAGCGGAGGCCCTGGCATCTGGAATTTATTTTCCTTCTACAATTGAAACTTTGTAGCCTGGAGCGGAGCCAAGCCTGGGGCTCCCTCTGTGGCCGGCAGCCATTTCTGTTGGGGTTATAATTGAAACTTTGTTGCCTTAAGTGGGTGGGCCCGTCCAGGGTGTGCAGAAAGCTTTGCTTCCCCTGTTGCCGGGGACAACCATGGCCTGCTCTCTCAAGCTTCGTTCTGCCGCAATTTCTGTTTGAATTTGTTTACCTTCTATAATTGAAACTTTGTAGCTTGAGTGGAGGCTTAGGCCTGGCAAGGGCAGGCAGAAAGCTTGGCTCCTCTGTTACCTAGGAAACCTTGCTCTCTGTGGCTGTAGCCATCTTGGTTGGGTTAATTTGCATACTCGCTCTGATTGGATGGTGGGCGTGGCTTGTGGGTATCGGGAGGTGTGGTCAATTTGCATATTTGTCTATTATTAGGTAGGATTGTCATAATCAAAATTTATCCTGTTGCAACCTACCTAATAATATTTTAATTTCCATTCTTGCCCCTCCAATCCATTATCCACACAGTTGTCAAGAGTGGTCTTTTTATTTATTTACTAGAGGCCTGGTGCACAAAATTCGTGCACGGGGGTGGGGGGTGTCCCTCAGCCCAGCCTACACCCTCTCTAATCTGGGACCCCTTAGGGGATGTCCAACTGCCGGTTTATGCCTGATCCCTGTAGGCCTAAACTGGCAGTTGGACATCCCTCTCACAATCCGGGACTGCTGGCTCCTAACTACTTACCTGCCGGCCTGCCTGATTGCCCCTAACCACTCTGCCTGCCAGCCTGATAGTCCCCTAACTGCTCCCCTACTGGCCTGATTGATGCCTAACTGCTCCCCTGCCGGCATGATCGTCCCCAACTGTCCTACCCTGCTGGCCTGGTTGCCTCCAACTGCCCTCCCCTGCTGGCCCGATCGCCCCCAACCGTCTTCCCCTGGCGGCCTGATTGCCCCCAACTGCCCTCCCCTCCTGGCCCGATAGCCCCCAACTGCCTTCCTCTGTGGGGCTGAGGGGACTGGGGGACTGAGGCTGGATGAGGCAGGGCTGAGGGGACTGGGGGACTGAGGCTGGATGAGGCAGGGCTGAGGGGACTGGGGGACTGAGGCTGGATGAGGCAGGGCTGAGGGGACTGGGGGACTGAATCTGGATGAAGCGGGGCTAAGGGGACTGGGGGACTCCGGCTAGATGAGGCGCGTGACACCTGCCACCATCTTGTGGCTGTGGGTACCGCCATCTTGTGAGGGTGCGGCAGTCAATTAGCATATTCCCTCTTTATTGGCCATGGGCACCACCATCTTTGTGAGGTCGTGATGGTCAATTAGCATATTCCCTCTTTATTAGATAGGATTTGTTTGTTTATTTTATTAATCCTCACCCAAGTATATTTTTTTACATTGATTTTTAGACAGAGTGGAAAGGAGGGAGGGAGAGGAAAGGAGAGAGAAATATCGATGTGAGAGAGACACATCGATTGGTTGCCTCCTGCACGTGCCTTGACAGGGGCCAGAGATCCCCTTGACTGGGAGTCGAACCAGAGACCCTTGGGTGCATGGGCTGACATTCTAACCACTGAGAAACACTAGCCAGGGCAATACTGATCTTTTAAAAATGTTAGGTCTGACTATGTTACTACTCCCTGCTTGTGATCCTCCAATTACTCCCCTTCACACTGGCAATTCCACCCAAACTTACTACCAAGGCCTACAAACCCCAGAGTGGCCTGGCCCTGACTGTGCTCTTTCTCCTCATCCCAGCTGTGTGCTAACAGTACAGGCCTTTTTTCTGTTCCTCAACTATGTCAAGCTCATTCCTGCCTTAGGGCCTTTACACTTGTCCCATCTTGCCTTGGTCATTCTGATGGCTGTTTTCTTCCTGTCGTTCAGAACTCAGGCCTTTCCCGACTACCTAATCCAATGTGATTTTCCAGTCACGCTACATCACATCATTCTATTTTAATTCTCTATGTAACAGAGAATCACTACCTGTTTCTTGTTTACTTACCGTTTCTCCCTGCACTAGAATATGAGCTCCAAAAAGCACACTTTGTTCACTGCTATATAGCCAGTTCATAGAATTGAGAATATACCAAGCACTCTATAAACATTTAGTGAATGAATGAGCAAATGAATTTTGCTTGGGAGCAAATACAGATAAAGGTGAGGCTGTTAACATAAATGGAAAGGGACAAACATGACAGAATCCAGAAATTTATATAAGTGCCCTTAGAGCAGTGGTTCCCAACCTTTTTTTTGGCCATGCCCCACCTAAGCATCTCTAAATCCTGGTTGCCCGCCCCCCCGGGACATATAATTATTATTATTCAAAAAGTGAACTCCTATTCACGGGGAGGAAGCCTAAAAGGCCACTAACTTGGTCTAAACAAGCTTCCAAAGAACATGGCATCCATGAAAGAGAAAAATAAATGACAGCTGAAGTACTGAGGAAGAAATTACTAAGAAATTGTTAAATAATAATATGAAGTGATATGAAAAAGTAGCAAATAATGTTTCAAAACATATAATAGAGAACTGAAATACATAAATATGTCACAATATATATTTATATACTGTATATGAGGCCCCTAGAACCATAAGAAATGCAAAAATTCACTGTTAATAACTCATTCTCGAATTGCCTCCCTTAAAAACAAAATTGCCCCCCCTGTGGGGCGTGTGCCCCACTTTGGGAACCACTGTCTTAAAGGAACCCAAAACCTGCCAACCTGAACAGCAACCTGCATGGACAACCAGCAAACACCAAACCAACACAGGCCTTCAAATGAAGTTGGGTTAATTGAGAGCAAAACTGGGTACAGCGAGCAGTCCCCTGGCTCTCAACATCAAAGCCACTTTGATTAAACTAATCTTTGTTTATTTCTTTGTTTTTGTTAATCCTCACCTGAGGACTAATTTTTCTAACAATTTTCTTAGAGAGAGTGGAAGGGAAGGAGGGAGAGGGAGAGAGAAATATCAATGTGAGAGAGACACATCAATCGGTTGCCTCCCACATCCACCCTGGCCCGGGGTGGAGATCCTGCAACCTAGGTACATGCCCTTGACCAGAAACTGAACCCAAGACCTCTTGGTCTGCGGGCTGATACTCTAACTACTGGTAAAACCAGCCAGGGCTTATTAAAGTCTTTATAGAAAATGGTGGCTCCCAGCCACCCTGACCAGCTTCCCGGGCCAGCCACATTTCCACCTCCTCTGGCTGTGACCCCTCCAACCACCCCGACATTAAAGCCTCCCCACAGAGGCCAATACCTGCAGCACTGCTGTCCCTCCTGACTCCTCCCCAGCAGAAGTGATTGCTCCTTCCTCATTTCCAGAGAGGCTTGAATCTCTCACAACCATTCTTAATATACTGCCTTGTGTTATCACTTATTTCAACCTTTTGTAAAAAACTAAACCTCTATCCTACCATGTCTTATCTAGGCCCACACCCTTCAAATGGTTTTTCTTTTGTGTTTTGTTTTGTTTTAAGTATTTGTTCTAAATGCTTTTTGAATATCTGTTGAAATGAAAAAAAATGTTTGTGGTAGATGTTGACATTTACTAAGTATTTCATATGTGACTTTATGAAGATAATGCTCAACATTTATTGGGTGTTTATACTGTGCCAGGCTCTGTTCTAAACCATATCAATATCTCATTTATTCCCACTTCAGCCCTGTGCAATAGGCACTACTACTGTTATCCCCATTTTACAGAAGAAACTGAGTACAAAAGGTTAGGTAACTTTCCCAAGAACACACAGCTGGTAAGTGACAGAGCTGCCACTCCTGTGACAGGGATCACAATTCAGGGAAGACAAGCTTATAAACAGATGTCTATAAGCCAAGGTGACAAGTGCCAAGATGTACAAAGTGCTAGGGGAACACAAATCCTGCTGAGGTGATGAGTCTGGACAAAAAACCACTCAGAAGAGAAGAGATAAGGTTTAAGTTAGGCTTTAAAGGATGAGCAGGTGTATTGCTGGTAGCCCAGGAAAAGCAAGGCTTACCAAACTGAGACATATGTGAGCAAAGGCCTGGGACTGCCAAGCACAAGCAAGATTTAGGACTAGCAAGTAGAAAAATGACTGTAATTTAATCACAACTCTCAAGAAGTCCAAAATCTTTTTCAGAGGTATGCCAGAGAATTGCCATCAAGGCAAATATACTTGCATTTACTACTCTTCAGAAAAGAGTCTATTTCCCAGGCTACCACGTCAACTTGTTATAAAGCACAAATATTCACCTTTTGCATAAGTCATAGCAATGGGTGTGTACCAAATTTTAAACTCCAAAGATGCCCAAGAATGCCAGGACAGCACTCTCTGCCCACACAAATGTGCTCTTCTATTGCTTAGGACTTCCAACTGGGAAAAAGACCAAGGCAATAACTGCAAACTGCACACCACAATAAATTCTGCTACATGCCCTCTAGCCTCTGCTCATGCAATTCCAGGCCTCTGATATTGGCCCCAAATTAAAACTGCGAAGACAACTCAACCCTTATAATATGAGAATACTTATCAAACATCTTCCTGAATGCAGCACAAGGGCAGAAAAAAAATGGAAGACCACCCACTGATTCTGCTCTCTAATATTTACTGATGGCTTCTGACTGGCTGCAAACAAATAATATATGGGAGTCTAGGAATGTTCCATTGTTTGTGATTCACACCAGCCTGACCATTATAAAGCTATAAAAGTCAAAATCTCAATATAATAAAAAAAACACACAACTAAACAAAACAAACAGAACACCCTGTGTAGCAGCTATGTAATGGCTCCCCAGACTGAGAATGAACTGTTTCTTCCCAACAAACAATAAAATCTTCAAGGTCCAGCGTTTGTCGGCGGGCTTGGCAACACAGAAAACACAAAGAGAGCTTTTGTGTGAACTGCTGTTTCTGAGCGTGTTTTACAGGCAGCAGGCAGGCTGGCCGTTCCTCTCTCGTCTCCTCTATTCACACAGGCAAAGGATGGTAATTAAAGCCAGCCCAGGGACCAAGCAGGAAGGCTCATTCAGGGCCACTGTAATTAACCTCTAGAAGGTAAGACTGCACAAATGACACTGTGGAGACACAGTGAAGGAGCAAGTACCACAGCCTTCCTTCTGATGCGCCTCAAAACAAAAGGACACCCCACATCATGCTCTTCTTTCTGAAGAAAAATAAAGTTCCTGAATTCCACAAAAGTGGAAGTTTGCTCTAGGAAGAAAGAAAATGGCAATAGAAATTTTCATCACACTAAGTCACAAATGGCCCTGCTGGACTCCAGCCTTGCTCTTTATAAGAGAGTTCTTCATATCCAATGGGTTCACAACCCCTTCATTCACACCAAATGCCAGCAGTGAGCACGGAGCGGGAAATTTCTAGCGTCAAGAACCTTGAGGGAGAAAGGGTGAGAAAGGGGTGGGCAGTGTAACAATGAGATCTCAGAATCCCTTGGGACTCCAATCCCAACCATTCTGATTCAGTAGGTCTTAGACTGGGCCAGAAAGTGGTCTAACAAGCATGCCAAATGAACCTAGTACAAGTTGGCTGCAGAGACCTGTGATAAACTCTGCAAACTGTATCAAAACCAGCACTGACTTCCTACCTGACAGAAAAGATGAGACAACGGAAAGGAAGGAAAATCAGCCGAGCCCTGAGGAGGGTGACAGCTCGGTGGGTGGACAGAAATCCACGGAAAGTATCATGGTAAGAGGCTGGACGAGACTCACTTCTGCCACTGGCCAGCTGTGGTGCCTTTTCAGCCTCTGAGCCCTCTCTGATCACAGGAGAGAGAAGGAAACTGGTGTGGTGGGAAAGGACTGTGGTGGGATCGGAAGATGCTGGCTCTAATCTCAGCTGTTGCAGGGACTAGCAGAATAGCCCAGAGAAAGCCTTCGTCTTTCTATCTGGGGTTCCTCACGTGTAAATGAGGCGATGGGTCTATTGGTTCACCTCACATATAAACTCACTTTGGCTGCTGCCTGGAACAATAGCTGAGGCAGATTCAGATTTTTGCCAAGGCTCCACCAAAACGAATGCCTAAATCAGCTGGCCCTGTCTTCTACAGGCAGGGCTGCAACTCTGGCCTGGGTGAGCCAGTAGGTTTGTTCTTTTTTTTAACATTCTCCAAATCCCTGTCTATGAAATAAGTAATAATGATACCTGTTCTACCCTCGTTTGGAATTATGAAGGCCAGAGGAGAAAAGAAACATCCACGAAAACTCTTTGTAAAAAGGTCAGTAGCAACACAGTTGAGTGTAGAGGAACAGGAACATGGAGTCAAAGAGAACAGAGGTTCAAATCCCAGCTGAGTGACTATAGGCAAGTTGTTTTGTCTCTCTATGCCTCAATTTCATAGCTGTAAAGGGGAATAACAGAATAATACCCATCTGAGAGGATATGGTGAGGACCACATAGTGATATTTCATAAATGTTAGGCCTCTATAACCCCTTCCCTAACATAGTTCCAAAGAACAAAGTATCCCATAGACTGCATTTCTACTTTTTTACTCTCCTCACCTAGTCCAGCCTTGCCTCAGAGCTCTACCTGATATCCAGATGACAGTGGCGTTGATGATGTCAACACCTCACACAAGCCTGCAAAACCCCAGAGGGATGTGCAACTTACCAGAGCATCAATGAGTACTTCTGCTCCCTCTTCACTCTCATGGAGGGTGTCTATATCTGTTAATTCCTGAAGCAAATCAACCACAGCTATGGACACATGTGAAAAATGTTAAGGTCATCACTGAAATCCTACCGGCATTTTACTAAAACATTTGGTTCCCTCCCGTTTCCTTCTCAACGGCTTCATCACTGTTTACCTTTAACACACTCTGGTTTTATTAACATCTCTTCAACAAGGTTCTACTCACAGAGGGTGTTCAATAAATGTTGTTAACTGACAGTCTCTTTCCTATGTTGCCTTCCTGGCAACTTATTTCATAGGTTCACTGTATTTTTAAAAATTTCAAATATGATCACTTGGAGGTTGCCTTTCCAGTGAAAAACACCCTTAGCCTTATCTCATAATTTAAATTCTTGGAACTCAGTATAATCTTAACTACCTTGTACAGTTCACCTTCAAAGGCAGTAATGATTTCTAAGATGACATGGTTGGTATCTTCAGAGACCAAGGCATGACCAAATATATTTAATATGTAAAGGGAAGGATTTACACTGGGCCGTGCTAGTGTAGACCCCACCATCCTCCCTTTTCCTCAAATACCACGCTGCTTTGGACATAAAAGAAATGTAAACAATGAAAGTTGAACATGAGGCAAAAATGGAGAAAAAGAGGGACATATAAGTGAATGAAAACATGAAGCAGAGGAAAAAGAAGTTATGTTTGGAAACTGGAAGCCAGAACTAAACTAAGTTTCTCTTCCCTCACCTTGGAGAGACAGACAGACAGACAGACAGACACACACACACACACACACACACACACACACACACACACACCTTGCTTAATCAACCCACATTTACTGAATGCCTATGATGAATAATGCACTGTGACTATGACAAAGGCAAATTTATTCTTCATTCTGGGCCTCAGTTTCCTCACCATAAAATGAAAACATTAGATAATTAGAGATATTTAAAAAATTATACACCACAGGGAATTACTAACATGTAACAAATGAAGAATACAGAAACATTAACTGCAGATGTCTTGAAAAAGCAGCAATCAACTTGAACTGGGAAATCAAGAATTGATATTTAAAACAGAGTAGTCAGAAAACTGGCAACTAAAAAGATGAGGGCAGGAAAACAGAAATAAAAGCAGAGAGATTAGAATGTACGAGATTAGAATGTACAAAGGCATATAGAGGAGAAGAAATGGAATAGGAGGGAGAGATAAAAGCTTAATGATACTATATAAAATAACAGTATTTTGAAAGGCTAACCTAACAGCTGTGTGCAGAAGGCACGAAAGCATTATGAATGTTAGGGGTGGGCAAATGGGAGGCAGTTGGGGGGCGTATGGGTGAGGGGTGGGAAGAGCAACACCTGAAGGAAGAACAGCTGTTCCAAAGCTACAACAACAAAAGAGTCCAGATATGAGACAACAGGGTCAGAATCAAGGCAGTTTCACTAGAACTAAAAGAAAAAAACAAGATACAGGGCATCCTATCTAATAAAGAGAGAATATATGCTAATTGACCCTCACACCATCACAAAGATGGCAGCACCCACAGCCAATAAGGAGGGAATATGCTAATTGACTACCCTGCCCTCAAAGATGGTGGTGCCCACAGCCACAAGATGGCAGCACCCAGTCCCCTCAGCCCTGCCGGGGCGGCAGGCACACAGCAAGGCCGGGCCCCCCCCTAGGTGCGCCTGCCTCTGGAGTCCCCCAGTCCCCTTAGCCCCCCAGTGGCCTCGGATGGTGGCTGCCCAGCTGCCCAGGTCTGGCCCAAGGTGCAGGCAAGCCTTGGATGGCGGCTGCCCAGCCGCCCAAGGCTCAGGTAACCAGGGCCGGCCGAGGCTTGCACTGCTGGCAGTGGCAGCAGCAGAGGTATGATGGGGCGTCGCCTTCTCCTGATCGCTAGTTCGCCTCCCGCCCCTGAGGGCTCCCAGACTGTGAGAGGGGGCAGGCCTGGCTGAGGGACTCCCCCTCCAGTGAATGAATTTTCATGCACCGGGCCTCTAGTATTAACGATAATGACAGAACTTGCTAACTGCCAACTGACATTCTAGGTATTTCATGAACATCTTTTGCTGGGGGGAAAATTATTTGAAGGTTCATTTTATTCATCAATAACTGACCAGCTGACCGTCATGAATAAGTAATTAAGGTTCCTGTGTCTTATTCTTTCACTCTTTTTTAGAAAAAATATATTTTATTGATTTTTTACAGAGAGGAAGAGAGAGGGATAGAGAGTTAGAAACATCGATGAGAGAGAAACATCGATCAGCTGCCTCTTGCACACCCCCTACTAGGGATGTGCCCGCAACCAAGGTACATGCCCTTGACTGGAATTGAACCTGGGACCCTTGAGTCCGCAGGCCGATGCTCTATCCACTGAGCCAAACCAGTTTCGGCTTATTCTTTCACTCTTTAAAGTCATATTTGCCCCAAACATAGGTGTGCTATAAAACTTAATGTGACCCAGTCAGCGAGGCTCAATAGTTGAGCATTGACTCATGAACCAGGAGGTCCCGGTTTGAGTCTCGGTCAGGGCTCATGTCTGGGTTGTGGGCTCAATCCTCAGTAGAGGTGTGTAGGAGGCATCCAATTAATGATTCTCTATCATTGTTTATGTTTCTACCTCTCTCTCCCTTCCTCTCTGAAACCAATAAAAATAGTTTTAAAAGAAAAAAAAATGACAATGGCTGTGGTTTTATATAGAAATATGATAAATGTCTAACTTTTACCAAGCAAAGTTTTTTCTTATAATATTCCAGTGTACAGGGGTGGGCAAAAGTAGGTTTATAGTTGTTCATATGGAAAATAATTAATAAAAAATACTAGAATAAACTGTGTTTCACATACAACTGTGTATATCTCCTTATCTACTCTCCTGCCTCAGTTGAAAAGTCAAATAATAAATGAGTTACCAGCTATCAGATCTGGTAAACATTTCATCAATCCTATCATTAACTAATTTGACATAAATTCCCAACTTTCACCAAATAGCATTTCAGCAAGGCAGTAATGAGTCCAAAAGTGTCATCATCAACTCCTGGGTAATGACATTTGAAGGTCATTTGAAGACCAGAAAGAGGAGTAAGAAAGGAAACTACAGATAGACAGATGAATCCTCAATGTTGAGAAAATTCAGCATGGCCTGCCACCCATCCAGCATTTCTTCACAAGCAGACTCTGGGCATGGGTGATAGGTTTTCCCCCTGTAGTTACAATTTCATTTCACGAGGTAAAAGGCTCTCCGGTCCAAGTATAATAGGAAAACAGAGAGCCTGTCTCTCGGTGAATTGCTAAAACACAGTTTTTGATAGCCTATTTTGTCATGTCAGTAGAAAGACCACCCAACTTACTCCCTTTGTACCTGTCCACTACTGGGACAATAAGCTAGTATAATAAGAAGTGAAGTCGAAAAAACCAGCGGGGCACAAATGGTCCATAACACAATGGCTCCTGGAAAAAGAGGATTGTCTACTTCCATTTTTTGGCTCTAGGTATTTATTTTCAGGCCTGATCCCAAATAGAGTCCTGGTATAGAAACTGAACATTAACCTTATTAGTCTCCTATGAGATGTGTTCATAAGGAATGTTGTTTTGTGTGTGTTTTTAAGATAAAGAGGAACAAGACATAGTAAGCAGGTAGCTTTTTTAAAAAGTCATTTCAAAAAGGCTTCCTTAAGAAAAATGAACCAGGATAGATTCAGAGTATATAATTGATTTAATAGAATAAGGGGCTTTCTAAAAAAAAAAAATTCTTTTATTCCTAGACTAGAATAGTGATTAGATATAACTCAATTAATCCAGGTGAATTTCAAAATACAGACAAAATGTTTGTTGTTTTTTTTTCTCCTTTGAAACAGCTGGCAGAGCTAGCTAAAATAAAGCTGGACTCTTAATTCCATCCCAATCCTAGATCAAGAACTAGTATGAGGGAGAAAATGCACTCATTCAATATTTGTTACGTACCTAGTAAATGTTAGTGGGCACTGTCATGCTACAGGGAAAATGTCCAAAGCAAGCTACACCCCCCTGCTTTGGGACACAGAATTGATCTAAAGCTCATAAACAAAATTAAAAATTACATTAACAGGTCCTTTTCCTAGATTGCCATTTTGGCACTTTTTACCTAATCTGATTTTCTTCTGAGCACATTTAAATGGCTCAAAACACACACACACAGACACACACACACAAATGGGTGGCTTATCAGTACAAATTATCAGAGAAGTTAGACTATCTATAAGAAAAAGAAGTAAATTCTTTTCAATGTATGTAACTTAGATTCTGGAAATATTGAGATGAGACTATCTCCTAGCAAAAACAACAGCCCGAGATACACAAGTCTTGTTAGACAGCCCTTACAGGAAAGCACTGGAGTAACAGCCAGCTCCCTTCCCAGTCCAATTAGAAGAAAGCCCTTAGGAGGCTCAAACCTTTCCCAGCCTTACTCCTGCTCATTAACACTGGGACTCTAACACAGGCACCCCTGACTACTGTACACACCCTCTGCGATAATATGGTGTGTGGTGTGTCCCAGTCAGGTTGTAACACTTTAGCATTCTCAGACCCAAATGCACAAGTTCAATTGATCTCTGATAGTCTAAAAAAAGTCTTTCTGCTCATTGTTTTCCAAATCCCAAGGTAATTCTTCACAAAACCACCAGAACAACTTTGCAAGTCCTATGGGCTTTCTAGAATTTGAGAAAACTAAGCAGTGATTTAGAAAAGGATTCCAGACAAAAGGGAGCTTTCCCATCAGCACCAATGATCTACTTGGTGCTAACAAATTTCTCCCTTCTGCCTGTTAGTGAACAGTCCACTGTACTGAAGCCTTAGTTAACATTACAATGAGACCTCTGAATAACAAGTGGATGGAGAGAAAGCAGACTTTGAATAAACTAAGTTTAGATCACTGCATTCTTCCTTTTATTTTTTATTAAAGAACTAGAGGCCCGGTGCATGAAATTCATGCACTGGGGTGGTGTCCCTCAGTCCAGCCTGCACCCTCTCCAATCTGGGACATCCCTCTCACAATCCGGGACTGCTGGCTCCTAACCACTTGCCTGCCTGGCTGCCTTCTTGCCCCTAACCACTCTGCCTGCCAGCCTGATCACCCCCTAACCGCTCCCCTGCCCACCTGATTGACACCTAACTGCTCCCCTGCCAACATGATTGACACCTAACTGCTCCCCTGATGGCCTGGTCACCCCCAACTGCCCTCCCCTACAGGCCTGGTCACCCCCAACTGCCCTCCCCTGCTGGCCATCTTGTGACAACGTGGGGGTGGCCATCTTGTGACACGAGGGCATGAGGGTCAATTTGCATATTAACTATTATATAGGATAGGGCACTTAGCTAGTCATAATCAGTAGTCATAATTTTTTTTAAATGGACATGATATCCAATGTGTAGTGACTACATGAGCAGCTAGAAAGGGCATGTCAGCTTCCAGTAAGTGAGGAATGGCAATTTCCATTGCCAAGGTAGAGAACATGAAAATAAACTTGAAAAGCACTCAAATCTCCACATCTATCAAAAGCTTGCCAATCTCCAATTCCAATTCCCTAATCACCCCTACGCCAAAGATGACCCACACCTTTCAGAATACCAATGGCATTTCTTGAGCATAACACTCCAAGGGCACTTACCACCACACATAGCTATCGACTGAAGCTACTATTTCTTATTTCCCTAATAGAACCTAACAGAGCTTATCATACTAAGGAAGAACCCAGTAAATGCCGTGATCTACAACAGGACTTTAGGAAGGATTCCACTGACTTGTCACTTAAATTGAGAACAAAGCAGATGCCATACAAAAATAGGATACTTATTGGTAACTTAGAGGGTTTTTTTGTGTGTGTGTTTTTGTTTGTTTGTTTTTTGGTGGTGGTAGCAGAAGGGGTACTCAGCCACCATCTGGGGTTTTATCTTCTCCTTGTTTTATTCCTCCTTGTTCCTTCAGGCAAACTGAGTAAATTTGGCTTAAACTAGGCCATAAAAACTTTGTTTCCAATACCTTAAGAAAATATTTTTAAATGTACCTTTGGTTTTATTTTTCTGCAGAAACACTCCAAAAGGTTCGCAAAAAGGGGGCTCTGAACTTGTTTAAATGATTTATTTTAAAGAAAAAAATGTGCCGAAACCGGTTTGGCTCAGTGGATAGAGCGTCGGTCTGCGGACTGAGGGGTCCCGGGTTCGATTCTGGTCAAGGGCACGTACATTGGTTGCGGGCACATCCCCGGTGGGGGGATGTGCAGGGGGCAGCTGGTCGATGTTTATCTCTCATCAATGTTTCTAGCTCTCTATCCCTCTCCCTTCCTCTCTGTGAAAAATCAATAAAACATATTTAAAAAAATAAATAAAGGAAAAAATGTTGTAAAAAGCATTATCTCTAAAAGGCAGCAGCTGTTGGACCCCACCTAATGTATTTGGAGTGACTCTTCAACACTGTGTGTGGGGTGTGCCCTCTCTCCCTCCCCTCACCCCCAGAGGTGCGCTTCACAGACCAGAATTCCACTCTGCAGCCAAATGATGGCTGGGCTCCTACCTCTCCAGGGGGGAGATGTGCTCAGAAGCGCTGACAGGCCCTCACCAGTGGCAGTGATGCAGAGCGCCAGAATAAACTCTGAAGCTGCTTCTCACGGTTGAGAGGACAAGGTGCAAGCTGTTTTCTCACATCCTCTGTCTCTTAAGGTTACAATAAACCAGCCTCTGATCCAATTAAAATCCCTATAGTGTATGTTTTCTCGAGAAGGACAAAGCAAAGATGACCTGTGCTTGCTGGAAAGATAACCAGCCATGTATGGTCTTGGTTGATAAATGAAGAGTTAAAAAGATTAAAAATTTAAGTCATGACTGCCATGAAATTGTTTATTCATGGTAAGGTGTTTCGGGCAGTTATGGCTGTATAACAGTAAATTGTTAACAAGCGTTTCCTAAAGAAAAATTTCCATTACAGATGACAGATAAGGCAAGAAACAGAGTGCAATGCTGCCGAGATCAACATTCCAACTGATAGAGGATTCGTTGGATGCAAGTCAAGAGGTCTACCCTTTCTTGAAACTTCTTTTAAGAGAAGTTGTACTTTGAGGAGGATGACATTTATCCTAATTGCTGCATCTCATTAAAATTAGGTAATTTAAAATTTTCAAATGAACTTAAATTTGATGTAGGGCATAATTAAAAATCAGATTTTAGAAAATATCACTAGGGCAGAAGGGTGAAGGTTGTACACAAGAGGGGGAAAAGTACAGTGTAGTTCTCAGAGAGCAGGAGGGAATGGCAGCTGTCATAGTTATTACAGGGGGACTTGTTTTTTTCCTTTTGAAAGACCAGAACATTACAACTTGCAACAGCTGTGCCCTTGCCTTTCCCAAGTATGCTGATGAGCAGCACTTCTTGTGTGTCTTCTCCTCAGCAGGAATCAGGCTGGTGAATCAGCAAAGTGTTAGTATCTTCGAAAGCTGCTACTATTATTTTGAGTTAGCAGGCATATTCAAAAAGAATGAGAGCTATGTTTCCAGAGACAACACAGGTGATTTCTGTATTAATACGCAAGATAATGAATGAATCACTGCAACTCTGTCAGGGACATAATAAATCCTACAGGGAAGAGACTCAGTGCACTAGAAAGAACAATGGACTGGAAATCAGGGGCCTGGAGTGCCAGCCTCAACCTCAACAATTAGCTATCCAACATCGGGACCTCAGACTTGTCACGAAATAAAGAGGCACTAGACTAAGTCATCTCTAAGGTCTGCTCCGATTCTGAAAAATCTACCCTTCTGTGGAGGTGAATTGAAATGTAAAGTCACAACTAGAATTCTTAGTTACTAACTCTGTAAGGAGCAGTTAGCACCTCGAATAGAGCTAATCATATGTAGATAATCAATAAATGCTTACTGACTGATGCTGTTGGAGTATCCAGTATAGCCTATGGTTCCTCGAGGTCTAGCACAGTGCCTGGTACATAATAAGTACTCAAAGCATGTCTACATGCTATTGAATTCATAAGACCCTGCACTGAGCTCGCCAAGAAACAAGCTAATTGACTAGGGTTCTTATACAATGCAGAACTCTGCAAAGAACCCTGGGGAACACTCATCAATCTTGGGACTGACACAGCGATTCTTAATACTGTCTAACATTACATGAAATATCAGAAATGGCTTAAGATCACCCTTCAAGAAGCCTGCATTAAAATTATTCACTGATTTATTTCTATGAGAATTATCAAGCAGGAAAGAACCTAGTCAGACATGCTCTCAGGAGAGAGATTACCAGAAAGATGAAAATAACATGAAGCAGCAGCAGATTCCCCATGAATATCACTCAAGCAGACTAACTACATTTGTCTCTCACCTTCGAAAATCTGGATTCTAACAGAACAACTATTAGAAGGGAATTTCCTTTAATGAACATAACTCCAACCACAGGCCTATGAAAAACCTTTTGCACTAAAGCAGTTGCACATCAGATAGCAAAGACAAAGTATAAAATAGCTTTCAAAGTCATGATTCAGATTCAGTTAAAAGTAACATTTCCTAAGTATCTACTATATATGAGTAACTACTTAGCACTTATATGATCTCCTTTAATCCTCTAAATAATACTGAAAGGCAAAAGTTAACTCCATTTTTTTGCAGTTGAGAATACTAAAGGCTAGAGGGGCACCAAATTTCACTCAAAAAATGAAACTAAAAGTTAAACCTAGATTGTCTATTTAGGTCTAAAGCTGATTCTATAAATACTAAATGTTTTTGTGCACCTGGCCTTTAAGAAATTGGAAATATATAAGTGGACAAAACATAAAATCCCTGTCTTCCCCAACATTCCAATGTGCTTTCCATCATAGTTTACTACATTCTCTAGTCTCAACTCCACTGGGGGATCTGCTAACAGACTGATGTCTAGACCAAAAATTTAAATGCTGTCTGGGCTTGCCTCTCTAATGGGCCTCCAAATCAAGATCCCGGAAAATTAATGCTGTTAATGTATGAACAGATACATCACGATGAATTCTAGTACTATTAAGAGCAAATAGAACAATTAAGGCTTGCCCAAGATTTATTTTCATAAACCAGATTTTCAAATGAGTAAAGAGCAGCATGTGTTTCAAGATGGGAGATAATTGGACTGGAAATAGAATATCAGACGTGACAGCAGAGACAGACAGGAGAAGAGAGTAAGCAGCACTCCCCTGCCATGTCAGCCTTCCTAGTGAAGACAGATCTGAAAGGATATCTGTGTTATCGTGTCCGAGCAACCCGAGAAGAGACTGGACAGCATTCAGCTCCACTAGGAGGTGGTACAGGTCTGGCATGGTGGCTACCACATGCATCTCCTGGATGATGTCATTTAGGTCCAGCTCAGATTCCATAAACCTAGGAGGGAAAAACAAGACAGCATCATTGAAAGGAAAGAAGTACTATCAGCACTGACGAGCAAACAGCCACACTATCCAGACAGACAATCTGTCAAAGTGTCTACAACAGACCAACCAAGAAGGACACTCATCCAAACATCATACTGTCACATAATTTCCTTGGGAAATCGATTTCCTCATTACAAAAATCAATCTTGGATTCAGATCTCATTACAGGATTCCCTTACTCTTGCAGTCACAAGCTGCCTTTTAGAGGCTCCTAAAGCATTTTGCAGCTTTAAATGATCTGCCCACCAGTCCTATGGATTAGCTAACATTACCCCTTGGCGTGGCAATTCTGTTGCCCCGAACATAGTTATCTTACTAATCTAAAAAGGGTTTTCTTACTTGCCACTTCAGATCAAGGGCCAATTACTTCCCTCACCCAAAGGAAGACACTGAGATTCTGCTGCCATTCTAAAATGGCAAGTAAGAGAAACTCCCCAACCCTCACATCCCTTCCAGTGAGCTGATTAAGAGGTAGATTCCAAAGTAAAGCAGATATAGGCTCTGGCATCCTATAATCACCACCATACTTTACGTAGCACTAGTGGCCCAGTGCACGAAATTTGTGCACGGGTGGGGGTGTGTGTGTCCCTCAGCCCGAACTGCACCCTCTCCAATCTGGGACCCCTTGAAGGATGTCCGACTGCTGGTTTATAGGGATCGGGCCTCAACTGGCAGACAGACATCCCTCTCACAATCCGGGACTGCTGGCTCCTAACTGCTCACCTGCCTGCCTGATTGATTGCCCCTAACCACTCTGCCTGCTGGCTTGCTCACCCCCAACTGCCCCGCGCCCCCCCCCCCCAGCTGGCCTGCTTGCCCCCACCTACCTTCCCCACTGGCCTGCTTGCCCCTAAATGCCCGCCTGCTGGCCTGCTCACCCCAAACTGTCCCCCCCTGCTATCCTGATCACCTCCAACTGACCCCCACTGACGTCCTGCTCGCCACCAACTGGGCCCCCTGCTGGTTTGCTTACCCCCAACGGCCCCGCCCCCCACCAGCCTGATCACTCACAACTGCCGTCCCATCCTGGCCTGATCACCCACAACTGCCCTCCCCTCTTGGCCTCTAACCGCCTCTACCTCGGCCCCACCACCATGGCTTTGTCCAGAACATCTAACATGCTAATTAGACACCACCCAGTCTAATTAGCATGTTACCCTTTTATTAATATAGATAGAGGCCTGGTGCACGGGTGGGGGCCAGTTAGTTTGCCCTGAAGGGTGTCCGGGATCAGGGTGGGGGTTCCCTTGGGGCGTGGGGCAGCCTGGGTGAGGGGCTGAGGGCTGTTTTCAGGCTGGTCAAGCCCCCCAGTGGGGACCCTCACCCCAAGGGGGTGTGGCCAGCTTGGATGAAGAGCTGAGGGCTGTTTTCAGGCTGGCCATGCCCCCCGGTGATCCAGGCTCCCAGCCCCTCCTTTTTTTCTTTTTCCTTTTTCAGCACCTCCTTGAGCGGTGGAGGCCAGGACTGGCTGGAAGCAGGTATCTGGGATTTATTTATCTTCTATAATTGAAACTTTGTAGCCTTGAGCGGAGGTCAGGGCCAGCCAGGGTGGGTGGGAAGCTTGGCTTCCTCCATCACTGGGGGCAACCCAAGCCTCCTGCTCGCTCCAGCTCCGTGGCTGCCGCCATCTTTGTTGGGTTAATTTGCATGCTCGCTCCTGATTGGCTGGTGGGCGTGGTTGGTGGGTGTAGCAGAGTTACGGTCAATTTGCATGTTTCTCTTTTATTAGTGTAGATGATATTTTACTCACATGTCCACACCCGAACATTTAAACAGACCTATGCCCAGGCACTTAGAACAAAACTGCTCTGTATTTGCGTCCACATGCCCCGACCTCCATGTTTTACATATAAGGAATTCCCACTAAGTCTTTTGATGAATAAGACAGGAAGTTTTGTTGTGAAAAGGAAATGAGCTAATCCATGCAAAGCAACTGAATAATACCCGACTGACAGTGATTGAGAGGAATGGGTGGTCAACAGACCCTGAAACCAGACTTCCTGGGTTTAAACCTGACCTAGGCACTTAGCCTCTCCGTTTCTTCATCTGTAAATGGGATAATAAATTAGCCTATCTCATAGGGATACTATAAAGAGTAAATGAATAAGTAGATATAAAGCACTTAAAATTGCATATGTCTGCTCTCATTTCTCTTCCTCCTCCACCTCTTACTACTATTACCATTATTATGTCGATCTTCCCTGCTAGAGTGTAAGCTTCTTAAATATAGGAAGTATATATTTTGTCTCTATATATCCACAGGTGCCTGCTTAATTGAATGAGGCCACAAAGGAAAGGAACACAAGCAGGGACTCTTGAAGTCATGAAGTACTCATCAACTTCCAGAAGCTGAAAGGCTAAGCAAATACCACCCCTCCAGAAACCTGGATTCTGTAAGGAACAAAATCTGGAGACTATAACTCTTTAACATGACCATATTTTAGACAATAATCCCCATTACTATTTTTAATCATAACAGAAATCCTACATTTTATTATTAACCAGAATGATCATTGGTAATATTCTGATATATTTAATTCATGATTTTTTTACTCAACCCATACCCTTCCCCCCAACACTAAAGTAGTCTACACAGTATACACTGAGTGGCCAGATTATTATGATCTCTGAACACATACTAATCTGGCCACTCAGTGTACTTGAGTACCTCATTTATTTGATATCAAAGATACTATAAATCGTGCACCTGATCAGTTTTCCCCTTTGCACTAGCTGATAGAAAGCTCAGGGCAAATAGGTGGTTGATCTCCAGCAAAAGTCTAGAATACTTTTGGTACCCATTTGAGATACAAATACAATGAGTAGCCAGATTATTATGTGTTCAGAGATCATAATAATCTGGCCACTCAGTGTATAAATATATATATATTAGAGGCCTGGTGCATGAATTCGTGCATGGGTGGGGTCTGGCCAGCCTGGCCAGGGGGAGGGGACATGGGTGGTTGGCCAGCCTGCGTGCTGGTCCAACTCCTGGTCGAGGGGACAATTTGCATATTAGCCTTTTATTATATAGGATATACACTGAGTGGCCAGATTATTATGCGTTCAGAGATCATAATAATCTGGCCACTCTATATAGTTGTATATTCAATTTTTGCTATTGTTAACACAGGCGGAATAATTCCCCTTATCATTAAACACTGTTTTACAGCAGGAAAAGCCAGTATCCGACACTGCTGTCAGTCTTTCTCCTTCTCCCATGGCACTACCCCTCACTCAGCACAGTACTCTTCCCTGTTGAGCCCAGACATGACTTCTCAACATAGCATTCCAAAAAGAGACTACCAATCAATCACAGAGGGAGTGTAGGAGATAAGGCCTATCTGAAACTCCTGTCCTAAATAATACATTTTTAAAAGCTGCATGGTATTCCTTTGTGGAGATGTACCATAATTTATTTTACCCTTTGTCAGACATTCAGGTGGTCTCCAATTTTCTCCCTATACCAAATGACACTATGATGCATGTATTCACAATTATTGTGTTGAGATAAATTCCCAGGAAGGAAAGTATCAAGTCAAAGAGTATGCATACCTTAGCAGATTTTGATATATTATTTAAGAAAGGTACCAATAGTGTATAAAATACCTGTTTCCTTCATCCTCTTAAGAAAGTATTTAAAATGCATTTAAAATCTCCTCCAATTTGAAATAGGAAATTAAAATTTTCTTTTTTATTGTTGATACTATTACAGATGTCTCCCATTCTCCCCTTCTTTGCCCACCTCCATCCAGCTCCCACAACCCCTCCCCTGACCTTCACCACTCTGTTGTCTGTATGCATGGGTTATGCACAGATGTTCTTTGGCTACACTCTTTACCTTCTTTTATCCAGTTGCCCCCACCCTCTTTCCCTCTGACCTCTGTCAGTCTGTTCCATGTATCCATGCCTCTGGTTCTATTTTGGTTGTCAATTTATTTTGTTCATTAGATTCCAAATGAGATCATGTGATAACTTTCTCTGACTGGCTTATTTCGCTTAGCATAATATAATTTCCAAGTCCATCCATGCTGTCACAAAGGATAAGAATCCCCTCTTTTTCACAGCTGCGTAGTACTCCACTGTGCAAATGTACCACAGGAGATAGAAAATTTAACTTATTTTTTATTTACATTTCTGATACTACTATTTAAGATGGCTCAAATTTTGTTAATGTTTATTAGCTATTTGTATTTCTTCTTTGCCTATTTTATTTTTTAAATAATTCTTTGTTGAAAGTATTACATATGTCCCCTTTTCCCCCTTATGATCGCCTCCAGCCTCCTCCACCCCCCATCTTCTTTACCCACTTTATATCAGGTACTCATCTTATTTATTCATTTATAAGCACTCTATATATTAAGAAAATTAATTATCTTATATACTGGGGGGGAAAAAAACAAGAGAAAAATATTTGCCCTTTAATTAGTACATTGTGCTTTATCACATACGGGTTTTAAAAGTTTAGTCAAATCTTTGCCTTTATAAACTCTATTTTACATGTATCCTGAGCAAGGTTTTTTTTCTATGTTAATATCAGATATATTTTATGGTCTACTTTTATGTATTGTTATGTTTATACATATTTAAATGTTTAGGAGTAAATAAATCTGAAATTTATTTTAGCATACGATATAGGGCAAAGATCTAACTTTATTTTCTGCAAATGTTTGTCCTATTGCCCCAATACCATAATCTATGCTTTTTCCACAGATTTGAAGAAATGCCATCTCCACCATACACTAAATTTTATTCAAATTTCTTTCATTGACCCCTGCTCCCCCCACTCGCCCCTCCCAAGCCTTTGCCACACTATCGTCTGTGTCCATGGGCTATGCCAGTGGTCGGCAAACTCATTAGTCAACAGAGTCAAATATCAACAATACAACGATGGAAATTTCTTTTGAGAGCCAAATTTTTTAAACTTAAACTTCTTCTAACGCCACTTCTTCAAAATAGACTCGCCCAGGCCGTGGTATTTTGTGGAAGAGCCACACTCAAGGGGCCAAAGAGCCACATGTGGCTCACGAGCTGCAGTTTGCCGACCATGTGGCTATGCATATAAGTTTGCCAGTTTAATCTCTCTCCCCCACATGCCTCTCACCCCCAACCCCACATTCCCTCTGAAATTCATCAGTCTATTCATGGTTCTATGTCTCTGGATCTATATTGTTTATCAGTTTATTTTGTTCATTAGATTCCAAATATCAGTGAGATCATGAGATACTTACCTTTCTCTGACTGGCTTATTTTGCTTAGCATAATACTCTCCAGGTCCATCCGTGCTGTTGCAAATGGTGAGAGTGCCTCTTTTTTATTGCTGCATAGTATTCCATTGTGGTAAACGAACCACAGCCTTTTTATCCACATATCTGCTGATGGGCACTTGGGCTGTTTCCAAATCTTAGCTGTTGTAAATTGCACTGCTATGAATATAGAGGTGCATACATTCTTTCTGAGTGCTGTTTGGGGTTTCTTAGGATATATTCCTAGAAGTGGGATTACTGGGTCAAATGGCAGTTCCATTTTATATTTCTTGAGGAAACTCCATACAGTTTTCCATAATGGCTGCACCAGTCTGCATGCCCACCAGCAGTGTACTAGGGTTCTCTTTTCTCTACATCCTTGCCAACACTTGTCATTTGTTGATCTGTTGATGATAGTCATTCTGACAGGTGTGAGGTGATACTTCATTGTTGTTTTAATTTGTATCTCTTGGATAATTAGTGACTTCGAGCATTTTTTTCATGTTTCTTGGCCTTCTGAATGTCCCACTTTGAGAAGTGTCTATTTAGGTCCTTTGCCCATTTATTAATTGGATTGTTTGTCTTCCTTTTGTTAAGTTGTATGAGTTCTTTATATATTTTGGAAATTAACCCCTTATCAGATATATTATTGGCAAATATGTTCTCCCATGCAGTAGGCTCTCTTTTCACTTTGTTGATGGTTTCTTTTGCTGTGTAGAAGCTTTTTTATTTTGATGTAGTCCCATCTGTTTATTTTCTCCTTAGTTTCTTTTGCCCTAGGAGATCTACCAGTAAACATATTGCTATGAGAGATGTTTGAGATATTACTGCAAAGATTTTTATGGTTTCACAATTAACATTTAGGTCTTTTATCCATTTTGAGTTTACTCATGTGTATGGTGTGAGTTGGTGGTCTAGTTTCATTTTTTTGAATGTACCTGTCCAGTTTTCAAAATACCATTTATTGAAGAGACTTTTACTCCATTGTATGCTCTTGCCTCCTTTGTCAAATATTAATTGAGCATAATGGCTTGGGTCAATTTCTGGGTTCTGTTCCATTGGTCTATATACCTGTTCTTGTGCCAGTACCAGGCTGTTTTGAGTACAGTGGCTTTGTAGTATAATTTCATATCTGGTATTGTGATTCCTCCAACTATGTTCTTCTTTCTCAAGATTGCTATTCGGGGTCATTTCTGGTTCCATATAAATTTTTGGAGTTTTTTTTTTTTCTAGATCTGTGAAATATGCCGTTGGTGTTTTAACAGGGATTGTAATAAATCTATAGATTGCTTTGGGTAGTATTAGACATTTTAATGATGTTAAGTCTATCAAGTCATGAACATGGTATTTTCTTCCACTTGTTTATATCTTCCTCTATCTCTTTTTTCAATATCCTGTAGTTGTCTGAGTACAGGTCTTTTATCTCCTTGGTTAAGTTTATTCCCAAGTATCTTAATTTTTTGTTGCAATGGTAAATGGGGTTGTTTGTTTTGTTTTGTTTTTTGTTTTTTAGTTTTTCTTTCTTAGAGTTCATTATTGGTGTATAAAAATGCCATCAGCCCTAACTGGTTTGGCTCAGTGGATAAAGCGTCGGCCTGCGGACTGAAGGGTCCCAGGTTCGATTCTGGCTAAGGGCATGTACCTTGGTTGCGGGCACATCCCCAGTAGGGGGGTGTGCAGGAGGCAGCTGATTGATGTTTCTCTCTCATTGATGTTTCTAACTCTCCATCCCTCTCCCTTCCTCTTTGTAAAAAAAAATCAATAAATATATATATATTTTTTTAAATTAAAATGCCATCAATTTCTGGGTGTTAATTTTGTATCCTGCTATGTTGCCAAATTCATTTATTAAATCTAGTAGTTTTTTGGTGGAACTTTAGGGCTTTCTACGTATAATGTCATGTCATCTGTCAATAATGACAGTTTTACTTCATCCTTTCCAATTTGGATGCCTTTTATTTCTTCTTCTTGTCTGAGGGCTGAGGTTCCTATATTGAATAATAGTGGTGAAAGCGGACATTCCTGTATTGTTCCTGATCTTAGGGGAAATGGTTTTCGTTTTTGCCCATTGAACATGATGTTGGCTGTAGGTTTGTCATATATGGCCTTTATTATGTTGAGGTATGATCCCTCTATTCCCACTTTGCTGAGAATTTTTATCAAAAAGGGGTGTTGGATTTTGTCAAATGCTTTTTCTGCACCAATTGATATGATCATGTGATTTTTGTCTTCCAATTTGCTTATGTGATGTGTCACATTTATTGATTTGTGAATATTGTACCAGCCTTGCATCCCCGGGATAAACCCCACTTGGTCATAGCATCCTACACTGAATTTTAATGTGTACTCTAATCTGTTTATGGGCTTTGCGCTGCATTTCATTGCTTTGTCTGCAAATTCTTGAGCCAGGATCACACTTCCATATTGTTACAGTATTTTTTATGTCCGTTATTGCAAAACACTTTCTTGCTAGTCTTCTTTTTCAATGCTTCCTTGTTTATTCTCACCTGCTTATTATTCCAAGTACATTCAAAATTATTTTTGTAAAGATTCCCCCTCCATCCATACTAATTTTTTTAAGGCTTCTTTCACTGTGCTTACAAATATTCCACCATTTTACACTGTCTCCTAAAGTGTGGAAGTCAAATCAGGAGAATCATTCAGATATTCCATGGGGTAGTAGATCTATATAATCTTTGAACCAAATGGGCTCAACAAACCTCTAAGAGTTATTTGCCTTAAATGGGTAGTTCTTTTAAAAAAATATGATTTCTGAAGAGTAACTGGACATAAAGATTTTTACAGCTCACCAGGAAGAACTAACAAGGGAGATTGAGCACTAAATAGTAATAAGCAAAATGATGTTGAGTACAAGGAACGATTTGGGGACTTGGGTGGTAATGAATGAATGTCAGCCCAGAGAGAAGCCTCTGGTGGTATCCTACAGGGCTTGATCCTTAGGCCTGTTTATATCAACTATATTATTTTCTAATCAATAACTTGAATGAAGGTATATAAATAGCAACTTAACAAATGTCAAATAACACAAAGTTTACAGAGAATATGAATACAGCGCTGAAAGAATCAATTCAAAAGTTCCTGATGGGCCAAATCTAACAGGAGAAAATTATCTAGGATCCACACAGAGAGCTGCACTGAACCAAAAAGTCAGATTACAAATGCATGGGGTGGGAACGACATAATTTAATAAGAGCAGTTGTGTAGAACTTGATGGTTTTAGTCAACTGTAACAGCAATACAAATCAGACCATGAGACAGCTATGCCAGGACAGAGACTACTCATTCAATTCTGGACACCCAACACTGGACACATTCCCGGGTCCACAGTTCAGCAGATGCCTTCCAAATGAAGGAGCAGAGGAAAGTAGCTGCCACAAAGGCTACTGTGGTTTCAGGCTGCTTAAAAGAAGGCAATACAGAGTTAACATGTTGATTATATGACCCTGAAGTTCTGTGACATCTCTTATGGAAGCCATACTTTAGGAGGGATATAGACACTAATTTGGGAAAACAACTACGATTATAAGTTGTCTAGATATCCTCTCACCTAAGAATTTGTTGAAATTCTTTTTCATTCTGAGTTTAAGTCTTAAAGAGTCACAAGTGCCAAATGATGAAAAGATTTCTTTGAAAAGTTAGATACTTGTCACTGGGGGTAATTAATAAAGGGTAATATAATAAAAAATTAAGAATTAGAAGGGAGAATGGACTTTACCTTCCAACTTTGAAATTCTTCTAAATCTGCAATCAGCCCAATGTTTTTAAGTTTAGAAAGTCAAAAATTATCAAAACAAAAAACAAGCAGAAACTCAAATGACAGCAGAGAAACATCATAAACATACCACTGGGGTCCAGTGTTATATGAGTAACAAGATAATAGTGGAAAATGCCTGGACTTGAGAATGATATAGACTTGGGTCACACTCCCAGCCACACAAGTTACTGACTGTGTAACCATGAACAGTATGTCAACAAGTATTTACTGGGCACACACTAGGTACCAGTCACTGCTAGGTACCGAGGATATAACAGATAATAAAATAATCCTAGTTGCTGTCCTCATAGAGCCCCTAGCCTAGTACAAATTTAACAATCTATTACATACAACTTCTTGTAAGGATTTGGTGTTGTCCAAGAAAAGACATTAGAACACAGATCACGGGACCCCCACCTCGTCAAGGGACACAGAGAATAGCAACTAACCTATCTCTAAACCTCAGCTTCCTTAATTTTCCTGGCTGAATTACAGTGAGGATTTAATGAGATAAAAAATATAATGTGCCTAATGATAGTTGGCACATAATAGGTGCTCAACAAATCTAGGTACCCTCAAGTTTGCTATGCTATAACAAAGAATATTTTCTTCTCTTTTTGTCAACGAAGTATAAGCCTACTCATTTAAAGCACATACTACAACATTTGTAGAGACTGTCTAGGAAGTAAGCATACAGTCAGTAATGGATGACTCACAGCTGGGGGAATGGGTCAAGTTAGAGGCAATGGGAAAGCAACACAGCAATCTATTAAAACAGTAACCCAGGCTGAGATGGGGTCATTGATTCCATCTGGGATGGCAGAGAATATTCTGCTAGTCTGCCATGTGCATTTGTTTCAGATCAGCAGGATATTCTCTTTCAACTGAAATAGCGAAGATTAGCAAATGACCAGCAAGGTTCAAACATACCAGAAAAACCACAGAAATTGGTGAGTCCTCCTGCAAACACAAGACCAGCAGTCAATGCATAGAGGACATGATGCTTCTTCCACCCAACTAAATCAGCATTTCTCAAAGTGTGGTCCTGGGTGGGGGTAGGAGATGGTTGGAGATCCTTTTAGGGGGTCTACAAGATCAAAACTATTTTCACAGTAATTCCAAAGTATTAAAAGTATGTCTTGTTTTATTGAGTTTTGCTTTATTGAGCTTAACAGATACTGCATTTTTTACAAAAACAGATACTGCATTTTTTACAAAGTAGAGATTTGTGGTAACCCTCCATCAAGCAAGTCCACTGGCACCATTTTTCCAACAGCATTTGCTCACTTCGTGTCTCTGTACCACATTTTGGTAATTCTTGCAATATTTCAAACTTTTTCATTATTATTATATATGACATGGTGATCTTTGATCAGTGATCTTCGCTATTACTAGAGCAAGACCCTCCACCAGCAAAAAGATTATAATTCGCTCAAGGCTCAGATGATGGATAGCATTTTTTAGCAATAAAGTACTTTTAAATTAAGGTATGTACATTATCGTTTTAGATATAATGCTGCTACATACTTAAGTAGTATAGGACAGTGTAAATATAACTTTTATATGTGCTAGGAAACCAAAATATTCTTGTGACTCGCTTTATTGCAATATCCACTTTACTACAAACCTGCGATCTCTGAGGTTTGCCTATTTTGCCTTTTTCACTTTCAATCTCTCAGGAGTGAACATTGGAGTTTTCAACAGGGCTACAGAAGACGTGATTATATCATTGCCCTGATGCCTAATAAAATGTGTGCTTGTGTATTCTAGAATTTTCTAAGATAAGCACTTTGGGGTGTACTCATAATTGAAGAGTGCAAAGGGGTCTTGAGATTAAAAACTTTGAGAACCACTATACTAAATAATTCTGCCTCCGCAACAATGAAAAAGGAGAATACTAATGGGCTTACTAGGGAAACAGCACACTCCACTCAATGCGATATTTGGCAGAAAGATTACAGTGCAAGGTAGAGGTTGCATAAAGAGAACTGTCAATTGACTATGAAATGCAGCCAAATGAAGAGAAGCATTTTGGGGTTATGCAATCAAAATGACAATTGCATATATGGGAAAATATATTTGAATGTTCCTGATCTCAACCGGAAAGTTTCATTCAAATATGTTCAAGCTATTTTCATCTTAATTGCACCTTGCTGGTTTAGAGAATTATAAAATACACTGCATCAATAAGAATTCAAAAATTCAAGGTTAAAACACAATGTAGTTTCCTAGCCAATTTTAAAATGTTCAGATTTAAAAACTAAAATAGTATATAAATTTTTTCTGAATAGAAAACACTGTTAAGTCTTTAAAAAATAAAATTTTAAAACCAGTTTATGAGATGTAATACTAGAGCATCTGTGGCACCTAAGATGTGGTACACAACCTGCAGAAACTCACTGCTCTAAATTGACAGAAGTATACCTACCAAGTAGGCAAAGGCACTAGCACTCCAAGAAGTAAATTGGATTGCTTAAATTTCCAGAGTTATCAACCCAGGGCACAGCTTCCTCATAACGTATCCGTGGATTCCAGGCAATAAGAATGTAATAAAGATTACATCAACTATCTAATATTTCATGTTTATTGAGCACCTATAGTATGGCAGGTACTGTGTTAGGAATTAGAAACAGAAACAAACAAGGCACAGTCTGTCTCCTCAAAGGACACAGAATCTAATGCAGGAAGACCACTGAGTAAAGAAATAATAAAACAAATGGCAAAGATGGTAAAGACTGGTCACATTCATTATGGCCAAAAAAATAGGGAAAGAGACCTGCTTGTGGGAGAATAAAAGAATACAGTGGGGAATTCGGCAATAGTTATCCAAGTTTAAAATGTACATACCCTTCAACCTGGGAATTCAACATTTATCCTATAGAAATACATTTTATACTAAGGCACATGTACACAAAGGTTCACTACAGCACTGTTCATAAAAGCCAATATTTAAAATAACCAAATGTCTATAATAGATAAATAATAAGTAAATCATGGTATCTATAAACCGTGAAATACTACAACCAGTCACAAAAAAAATAAGTATGCATATATGAACATGAAAAGATCTCCTGTTATGTAATAAAAAAAAATCCAGATGCAGAATATGTATAGTATAATTTAGGTAAGAAAAAATATTTGCATTTTTACACATATATGTAAATAATTATATGAAAAATAATCTGAAAGGATATTCACAGAAATGTTCACAGGGCTATCTCTAGGTACGGGAATGGAAGAGGGGGTCAGTGCAGTGAAGGAGGACATGCATTTTTTATGCTACTTATGCACTTTTGGTATTTTTTACAATGACAATCAATTCATGTGTTACTTGTGTAATCAGAAACACACACACACACACACACAGGGTGCAGAATGACAAGTGCTACTGTATGGTGAAGGTCAGCACAAAACTCAACAGGACTCTCGTGCTGGGAAAGCTGAGCTGCAATCTTACTGCAAAGAGGGCTATGGTCCTAGGTCCAGTAACCAGGTTCTTCCCTCTCTACTCTCCTTACCTAAAGCACATTAGCCTTACCAGGTTGCCATGAGGACTTGATGACCTCTGACATCTCTGTGCCTTTGTTCACACTAGTCACACTGCTTGGCATGCCTTTCCTGCCTATTAAAATCAAAATCATTCTACAAGGCCAACTCAAATACCACCTCTTCTGTGAAGCCCTTAATAGCCCCCAACTTGGTATTCACTGTTTCTTCCTCTATGCTCCCACAACACTCTGTTTGTATCTCTTTTAAGGTATGTTTCCTTCTACTATGCATTTATAGCGAGTGTGCCTAATAACCTATAAACGTGAGTGCAAAGACTATACTATCCAACTCTTAGTTCCCTACAGGCCTTGGACATACTAAGATGCATTAAAAGTATACGTCCCAGGAGGGAGACAGGGAGCGAGGGGTTATATTAAAATCTGTATAAATATAAAAATCCCTTTAATTAGGACTCAAGACTGACTGAGAGATACCAGACTCCTCATTACAGTACTTCACAGTGCACTGAGGAGCCAATATAGTAACTATCGTATTAACTATAATTTCATAAGTATGTACTAAATACCAGGTACTGATCCAAACACTTCCAATTATTTTCACTTAATCTTCACAATTCTGTAAAGGGGGTATTATTTCTTTATACAGATGAGACACACCTGAGGCTAAAAAAGGAAAAGTGACTTATTCAAGGTCATGTGGGAGTCACATCCATATTTGCCTAACCCCAAAGCCTCTGACATTTTCTCAACAGTAAAGCTATCACTAATAGCAGCCAAGGTCAGTTTTCTTTGGGCCTTGAGAAGGATAATGAAGAGAGTTAACATAACAGGCCTGATCTTTAGAAGGGCCTGGTTCCAGGCTGGCATCTGAAGCTTTAGCTTTTGAAAAGTTCCCTATGTGATAAGGTTGTTTTGCCCACCTTTCTTCAGAGAGTCTGGAATTCTGGTAGTTGTTGTTGGCAGAGAATGGCTACATGACTCGTCCTCATTAAATACTTTAGACCCAGAATCTCACACGGGCTTGTCTGGACAGAGACACTACATGCATGTTTTCACTGCTGGAGAAAGGATCATGTCCACCTGACCCCACTCAGTGGGAGGGAGAAAGCATAGGAAATCTATACATGAGTTTCTCCAGACTCTGCCTGATGTATCTTTTCCCCTTGCTGATCTGGTTATATACCCTCAGTACCACTGACTCTGAGTCCTGTGAGTCCTTCTAGTGATTTTCCAAACATGTGGGTCGTCCTGGGACTCCTAACCCAAATCACAAAACCAAAGCAGACAAAACAAGCAAAAAAAAAAAAACCCCAAAAAACAAAAAACACCTCAGATGAGCCTTACTTCTCTGGATTGTCTGGAAACTTGATCCGCAACTCTTGGTTTTTGTATGATCTTTTTTCAAATGTAAGGATCATTTTCTTCACTGAGCTTTCATCCAATGGTTCCTCCTGGTATAAAGGGACAAATGCAACAATTCTCATTCACTAATCATTACTTCTTTCATTGGTCCTTACATGCTATTCTGCCACTCACCTTTCTGGGTTAAATGTACAGAAAATACTTTATCTCCCCCACCAGAATGAGGATTAAGGGTCTACATCACATGCTACTTTGTATCACTTTGTGTGTCTCACATCTAGCACAGGAAGTTTAGTTTAAGATTTAGTCAACAGCCAAAACCGGTTTGGCTCAGTGGATAGAGCATTAGTCTGCGGACTCAAGGGTCCCAGGTTCGATTCTGGTCAAGGGCATGTACCTTGGTTGTGGGCACATCCCCAGTAGGGGGGTGTGCAGGAGGCAGCTAATCGATGTTTCTCTCTCATCGATGTTTCTAGCTCTCTATCCCTCTCTCTTCCTCTCTGTAAAAATTCAATAAAATATATTTTTAAAAAAAAGATTTAGTCAACAAATATTTCTTGAGCATATTCTATGACTTGGAGTAAGCAACCATATTAGTTACTATTTATCTTGTCCTCCTTCGTTGTACAGGTAAGATAACACTCAGTGATTTAAAAGAACTTGTTCAGTAACAGCGGCCTTAAATCTTTTCCCTATACAAGGAAGGGGTCAGCAAACTATAGTCCACCAGCCAAATCCAAGTCTCCGCCTATTTTTGTATAGACCTTAAGTAGGGCTGTTAATTAGCAATAGTCATGGTTTTTCTTTCACATTACTATCTGCTCCTTACTGGCTGCTGAGATGGGAATCAGACAGGTTCTTGGAATCCAGATATAACATCAAAAATTAGAGAAGCTCAGAAGAAACATTTAAAAACTAGTAGACTACACAGTGTTTTTCTTACTTCATACACTAGAGAGGTTTGACGGTTTTCTTACCTTTATATCTACAAAGGTATATACATTTTTAAAAGATGGAATCATTTCCCCCAAGAAATCTACACTAAAAATTTCAGAAATGTAGTCTCCTCAGTTTATTTTCCAGTTTAATGTAATGTGCTGCATTACACTCTGCCTAACACTCTCCCAACTCTCAGCTTCATAGCTTTGTAGTCATTGACCATAACTCACACCTAAAGGTAAAGAAATTGCTATTAAGTGACCCTGAAATAGATCCTTTTGAAAAGCCCTGAATCATCCCATAATTTTGTAAGTACACTAAAAAATGCTAGCTATTATTTTGTTAAATTTGATATGCATATATTAGGTTTTAAGTGGAAGATACCTCTAATTTCATTTTGGGTATGACACATTTCTTAGATTTTTATCAATGACTCTTGGACCCTCACCTCAGGTAGTCTATTGGACCCCAGCCCCTCCCCAGTGTCTACAGCTTAAAGAGAAGTTCCCCGACATGGTAAAAACTGAAGTTAGTGCCCTGGCTCAGCTGACACTCAGAGCCTAGCTTCACTATTTACTAGCCACAATGCAATGTTACTTTGCTGACTATAATCCTTAAACGCTCACCAAGTCTACCTCTTAAGGCTTTCCTGAATTCATCCACTTGGCACCCTATCTATAATAATAAAAGCGTAACATGCTAATTAGACCAGACAGCTGAATGACCTTCTGGATGTCATTCCAGACGTCCTTCCAGACGAAGCTGCCACAGCAGGGGCTGAGGCAGAGGCGGTTAGGGGCAATTAGGCAGGCAGGTGAGCAGTTAGGGGTGATCAGGCAGGCAGGCAGAGGTGGTTAGGGGCAATCAGGCAGGCAGGCAGAGTGGTTAGGGGCAATCAGGCAGGCAGGCAGAGATGTTAGGGGCAATCAGGCAGGCAGGCAGGCAGGCGAGCGGTTAGGAGCCAGCAGTCCCGGATTGCGAGAGGGTGCAGGCCAAGCTGAGGGACACACCCTTTCCACCCATGCATAAATTTTGTGCACTGGGCCTCTAGTCCTATACAATAAAAGCCTAATATGCTACGTGTCTGGTCAGCCATTCAACCAATCAAAGCGTAATATGCTAATGATATGCTAAGGCCACTCAACCACTCACTATGATGTGCACTGACCACCAGGCGACAGACAGTCGACTAGTCGCTATGACATGCACTGACCACCAGGAGGCAGACAGTCAACCGGTCGCTATGATGTGCACTGATCACCAGGGGGCAGACACTCTAACCGGTAGGTTAGCTTGCTGCTGGGGTCTGGCCAATCGGGACTGAGAGAGATGGGCCAGACACGCCCTGGACCCCTCCCGCGGTCCCTCCCCAGCTGGCCAACCTCCCAGGTCCCTCCCAGACCCAATCATGCACTGGTGGGGTCCCTTGGCCTGGCCTGCACCCTCACGTAATCTGGGACCCCTTGGGGATGTTGGAGAGCTGGCTTCAGCCAAATCCTGCAGGCCAGGCTGAGGAACCCCACTGGTGCACAAATTCATGCACCGGGCCTCTAGTTTAGATTAAAATTCCAATCCTTCACATGACATACAGGATGGGGCAAAAGTAGGTGTACAGTTGTGAGTATGCAAAACATTTTATTCTTGTATTATTTATTAATTATTTTCCATATGAACAAACTGTAAGCCTACTTTTGCCTCACCCTTTATGTAAGGAAGGTCTGGCATGATCTCGCCCAGGTAACCTGTTCACCCAAAACAAGGGAATATAGCCCTGTTGGGGGACCATGTCTACTTGTCTAGTTCCCCTCACAGTGCCTGGCATCCAGTGAAGATCTGCTGAAGGAAGAAGAAAGATGTATCTTCTAAGGTCAGAGAAATGTTCTAAAGAAATGAGGTACTTAAAATGGTTTTATAAACTATATGACACTATCTTGATATAAGCTGTTTTTTTCTATTAGTAATAAGCATGATGTACCTAAACATACCACTAGGATTTAACTAAAATAATCCAAATTTCTAGGAAAGAGTTAAATCAAGCAAATTCAACATCCACTACTCTTCTTTCCCTTGGCTAACATCTTGCCTGCCCTGTAGGAAAAAAAACCTATTAGTGTTAATACGGCTCTCATAGGATTCCCGGCCTTAGCCTCTCCAAGGTTTGGCTTCCCTCCTTTAATTTCTCTCCAACACTAGAGGAAACTGAATTATCAGTCTTAGTCATCAGCTACAGCAGAACCTCCAATAGCTCAACGTCAGGAACCAGAGGGAGACTTCAGAAAGATGAATGCTGGTGATGTAGCACAAAAAGGACAATAATATTTTACAAGTTCACGTGACTTAACAGGGCAAACATCACTTGCTTTTCATCAAATGGGACTTTGGTGGCAGTGAGAAAATAACTCTTGAACTTGTAGCCTTCCATGTGTCATTTTTACAAAGCGATCTTTTTCCCTGTCCCTTAACAGAAGGGCTGGTCTCACATTACATTTCTGTCTCTCAGGCTAGAAACCACTTACCCATGACAGCTACTATCCTAATCCTCCAGTACAAGCCTTGCCCTACACAGGAATTACACCTGCCAATTAACTGCTGCTGCAGCGCTTACAGATTGAGCAGAAGCTAGTAAGAAAGGAGGGAGAGAGGGAAGTGATGGAGGGATGGAAGAAGGGAGGGACGGAGGGACGGAGGAATGGAGGGATGGAGGGATGGAGGGATGGAGGGATGGAGGGAGGTTATGCTATACACACTGACTGTCTAAAAGCCTGGTAGGGCTGCTGCCCTCAGAGAGGAAATTTGGGACTGTTTCCCCACCACAGATTTCCAAAGTGTCACCATCTTTTAGGGGCAGACCCCTGAATTAGCTCTGATATAAATGCTAATGAGAGTTATTATCATAACACAGTAAAAACCTTGGTGAAATATGAATCAATTTTTTTCCCTCTTAGATTCACACTCCAGCTTCATTTTTTAAATCCAAACTTAGCATCATGTCTTTGAGGGAACCAAAAACCAGCTGGCTCTTAAGAATCTATTTCCATAATTCATATTGAACAAAATGCCAGAATGAAATAACATACAAGTTAACACTTAAGGATTTAAAAAGACACAAAGGCATGGTCATTTCATTTTTAATCGCTGATATTTTACCTCTACCCTTTTCAGCTTCGTTCTTTTATTCATTCAATAAATATTTATTAAGGGTCTACCAAGAGCTAGGCATTGCTCTTGAGTGCTCTGAGCTGTGAACAAAACAGAGCCAGTCCCTGGTTTCACAGGAGGCCAGGAGGGGACAGCAAGTGAGTAAACAAACAGAAATTTCAGATCCTGGTAAATGCTGTGAAGAGAACGCACAGAATAAAGTGATAACAGAATGAGAGAATGACTTGCGGGGCCACCTCAGAGACAGGAAAGACTTCTCCAAGGAGGAAACACCAGAACTAAGACCTGAATGAGAGGAAACCAGCCATGCAAAGAGTGGTTCTTCATTAGGGCAAGAAGAGCATTCCAACAGAGGGCACAGAAAAAGGTCCAGAGGCAGGAAGGAGTGCAAAGGAATCTTGAGGCAAAGCAATTGAATGGCATCTCTTTCCCTAAACTGTGTTTCTTCAGTAACACCTAAATACCTAATCCCTTAGCTCCCCCGAACTTCTCCACTTTTACTACTTTGCTAATGCTATTTCAACTTCCTGAAAAGCCCATCTTCCACTTGTTCGATAAAGTTCTACTCTTCTTTCGAAGACTATTAACTACATTTAAAAATGGAAGCACCTACTATGTGTCCTTAGTATGGTCTAGAAAGCCTCCCTGACCCCTGTGTGTCCTCAGTATGGTCTAGAACAGCGGTCGCCAACCGGTGGTCCGTGGACTACTGGTGGTCCATGAGTTCGGAAAGGTTAGCGGCCGCTGGTTTAAGGAAACCTTTGGAGCAGCAGTCGCCAACCAGTGGTCCGTGAGGTCCTAAAGGTTGGCGACTGCTGGTCTAGAAAGCCTCCTTGACCCTCTACAGTCAATACCAGTCTTGACCCTCTACAGTCAATACCAGTAGCCCCACAGTTCAGTGCTTGGGCCTTGATTATAACACATAATCCAGAATAATGTTAAAACGCTATCTGTGCCCTAGCTGGTTTGCCTCAGTGGATAGAGCATTGGCCTGCAGACTAGAGGGTCCCGGGTTCGATTCCGGTCAAGGGCATATCCTTGGGTTGCGGGCTTGATCCCCAATGAGGGGTGTGCAGGAGGCAGCCGATCAATGATTCTCTTTCATCATTGATGTTTCAATCTCTCTCTCCCTCTTTCTTCCTTTCTGAAATCAATAAAAATATAAAACACACACACACACACACATACACACACACACACACACACACTCTATCTGTAATGTTCTTTACACTTTTCAAATGCTTCCCCAACTCCATTATCCCACTTAACCTTCATGTCAACACTGTGAAATAAGTATTCTTAACCCCATTTTATAGATTAAGCTAGGGAGGTCAGAAAAGGTATAAATTTGACCCAAAATTACACTCTATAGAAACTATGTCAGGGCCAGCCATCTCAGCAACCAGCCCACTTCTGCCACCTTACCTCTTCCTCTTCCTCCTCACCCTCTCTGTCAATAATCTGAAGCAGCCTTTTTTTGTCATCATCTGCTTCTTCTACCACAGTCATTTCCTCTTCCCGAAAGCGGCCACGTTCTCGAGTACCAGCTTGTTTCCGACGCATTTTCAGCTCTTCCTCTTCATCATCCCGGGGACGTTTTGTGCCCCTGTTGGGCTGAGAAAGAGAAAAAATAAACACAGGATTTTAGAGTTGGAAAAGATGAGGAAAGGCATACATAGCAAATATTCTAACGCTTTCAAGAATTCCCCAACTGAAAAGCACCACACCATACAATTTCTGCCACAAAATACCTCTAAGAGGAATTATTCAAATACTTAACGGTTCTATAAATACATGATTAAAGTCACCTATAAAGTAGCTGGCCTTTTTTTTTTTTTTTTACAGAATTTATTCAATATGCAAAGTTTCACCACTTCACAAAGGTTCCTATGCGTACAGAAATCATAGGGAAGAGAACCACTTTGAGATGGGGACACTACTTTGTAGGTGACTTTAATACATATAAATCACCAATCCCTTAGCACATAGTTTTAATTCATGTCTAAAAAAGATTACAGTCACTCAGAGTAGTTCAGAGAATATTACATGTATAACTTCCAAGGGTCTACTGCACTCCAAATTCCTACTTTACACAAGAGGAGAGTAAGGCCCAGAGGTCAAGTTTTATCCAAGGTCATAAAACCAGCAGTAGCACTGAAAACAGAATTGGCACTTCCTGACCTCTAGTCCTGGGCTTTCCCTTGTACTGGTGAGACCTCATTTGCCTTTAACACTGCAATTCATGGAGTTCTTATGGCTGCCTTCCACTAAATTGGAATAAAACAGGGCACTACTGAAATGGGCTTCCTAGTTGAGGAGAAACAACACTGCAATAGACATTAAGCAGCCTGATGACTCCATTCAGCTCAAGTTACGGCTGGTACAACTTTGGCCTTCTCCTTTACCCTCTCTAAGCCTTAGTTTCCTCATCTGCAAATGGAGATAACCCTTTTCCCTATGAACTTCAAAAAGATACTTCTGTGTGTGTGTTTACTATTTATTTTATATTTTTCTAGCTTTACTGAGATATAATTGACTATAGTACTGTGTAAGTTTAAGGTGTACAACAGGATGATGACTCACATACATATACAAAATGACTGCCACAATAAGGTTAGTTAACACCTTCATCACCTCATATAATTACCAGTTTTTTTTGTGTGTGTGTTTTGGAGGGGGGGGGGTGACATTTAAGTACTCTCTTAGCAACTTTCAAATATACAATACAGAACTGTTAACTATAGTCATTAGATTCCCAAAACATATTCGTGAAATTTGTACCAAAAGGTGGAAGAACTCTAAACTATAATAGTACTACACAAATGTAAACATTTTTACTATGAGGTAATACACATGATTCTGTCTTCCCCAACATAAAACATTTGCATTAGGCTCCTCAAGTAAGCTTTTCTTTATCTGTTATAATAACCAACTTACAGTAGGTGTGATATGGTATGCTGTGTCTTTTTTAAATTATTTTATTGTTGAAAATATTACATATGATCCCCTTCCCCGCCCCCCGCATTCACCCCTTCTAGCGCACACCCGCTCCCAGCCCCAAGCCTTCACCACCCTATGGTACGCTATTTCCAAAGAAAATAGAAGGTCACATTCATTGCCAGCTTGCTAAGTTGTTTGGTAATGATAGACAAATTTCTATTATACATGCTACATATCTCACTGTGACTTATAACCCATACTGTTACTGAAATCTACTATCCCAGTGATGCAAAGTCATCCCCTGCTATATTCATGTACCCTGCTGGTTCCACATACCAGGTGCTTCAATAAGTTTAAGCATATGACATTACTTAGAAAACTCACATTAGACAATTTGGTTTGCGGGGTACCACCTGCTAATTTTCACTCTGTTCCTAGTCTCCTTGAGATAGATTATCATTTCATATGATCACATCCTATTTCCATAAATATAAAAATTGATTATCATCATTATTTTAAAAAAGAAAAAAGAAATCAACTTGCCAGTAAACATGGACTACAAGAAAAATAAGGTGGTGGTTTTCATGTGAGAAGGGGAAAGAAAGGTAGCTTGATCCTCAAAGAGAGCAGGCTCCAAACTAGAAATCTGTAGTTCCCCAGCAGGTAAGGAACTTCAGCCCCAGGGAGCACTAATTCTTTCAGGCTCATAAAACAAGCCCTGCTGTGATTCTGATTAGCATGAGCCTGCTGCAGCAGCCAAGTCAAAGCATGAGTTCTACAGTTCTCCCCAGAAAGGAGATTTCTGTATTGTTTATTGCTGAGGGCAGAGAGAACAGGTAGTGGACCACAGTTAAAAGGAGAAAGCCAAATAATGCCACAGTTAAGATGCAAAATAGAAAGAAACTGGCTATGTCTCTTTTGAACACATCTGCCAATCCACTTCTTTAAAACAAACATTTCAGAGATCGGGAGGAGTTTCATTTTTACCTCTAATAATTTCCACTGAAATAGCACTTTCCTTCTGCAGAACTTAAAGCACCTACTTTAATCTTCACTATGTCTCTGGGGAAGAGAAGTAGTTACCAGTTCTATTTTATAAGCAGAGGGACAGGATGCCGGAGAGCCTTTAATAAACTCTTGCAAAGACAACCTGGCGCCTTCTGAAAGTTGAACCTGATCTCTGGGTTCTTGCTAATCAACCCTGATTCCCTGAGACAGATCTGAGGAACTTTCAGGCAAGAACATATACCCATAAAAATAAGTTATACAAGACCTTGGCTGAGTTAACGTAGTATTTTTTAAACCATTCATTCAATAAATAATTTATTAAACAATTCCAAGGCTTGAAGGGTCCTCAAGTAACCCACGGGCCCAGCAGCAGTCCCAGGCTTCCTCTAGGGCAGTGGTCGGCAAACTCATTAGTTACAGAGCCAAATATCAATAGTACAACGATTGAAATTTCTTTTGAGAGCCGAAAACCGACTTCTGCGCATGGGCCACAAAGTTTTCATCGCACTGTACGTGCGCGCCCGCACGTGGTATTTTGTGGAAGAGCCACACTCAAGGGGCCAAAGAGCCGTATGTGGCTCGCGAGCCGCGGATTGCCGACCACTGCTCTAGGGTAATGCCTAAGTGGGGACACAAGGACAGACAGGGCCAGTATGGATTCTTGAGACAAGAACAGCTTTGTTGATCTTTATGAATAGTCTAAGCACACATCTCTAACAGGGCAACCTTTAGGTTCTCCAACTGTTTTTCCAACTCCATTCCCCCTCACACAGGGTATTTATTCAGCTTTCGCTCTTCTCAGGACAACTCTGTGGCAGAGGAGAGCGAACCCATTAGGATGCTCGGTTATGGCTCCTTCACCAACATATCACTTTCCTCTTCAAGAGATGGGTAAGCCGTTCAAAAGCACTGACACATTTTATTTCACCACTTTTCTCTCCCAAGGCAAAATTTTAAGAACTTCTGTTCTTTACTTCTCAACCCTCAACTGTCTCTTTTCTAGATACTAACACTCCAAATAGAGAGGTTCCTACTTATTTCTGAAATTTGACCACTCTAAATAATAAAGATTAGGATTCATTTCTTTAACAAGTATTTATTAAGTGTCAACTATGTATAAGTTGGGGCACTGCAGACATAAGTGTAAATAAGACAAACACTGCTTTGCAATCTAGGTCTGTCCGATCAAAATATAATGCAGATTATAGAGGTAATTTTAAATTTTTTAGTAGCCACATTTAAAAAAAATAAAAAGAAACAGGTGAAATTAATTTTAATAATATATTTTATTTAATGCAGTATGTACAAAATATTATCATTTCAACATGTATAAAAAACTACTAATGTGATATTTTACATCCTTTTTATTCATATTATGTCTTTAGAATTCGGTAGACATATTTTATATTTATGATGGGTGTATTGCCACACAGATGGAGCCCCATTTCATGAGCCCAGCAGCCATATGTAGCTAGTGGCTACCATACTGGACAGTACAGGTCCAGGTGATTTTCATCTGAGGGGTTCCTGTCCCTAAATAAAGACAAAATGGAACTGTCTTTCCAGCAACACTGAATGAAATCGGGATTCATAAAAGCAAAAGTCGTTTGTGAAAGGCCCCCACTAAAAACTGTGAAGCTAACAATACCCTGACCCAGAAAGAAACTTCTAGATTATATTTATCAATATTCACCACTGAGAGAGTGATCAGTTATACAATAGAAAGCAAGAATGTGTAAGCAGGAAAGAACCTCAGAGCTGTCAAACTGATTTCCTACAGAAGAGCCCAAGGGCCCGAATCTAGAAAGGGAATATAACACTCACAGTCTGACGCAGAGGTCAACAGCTCAGGCCCAAGCTCTCCTGTGTCTTACACAACCAATCCCAAAAGGATTAAGCCATTCTTACCAGTCACCTTTGGAGATTAACTTGTTTTGGTATCTGAAAGGTATATGGAATCCCTCAAGATGAAGGAATGACAAAAGAAACTGTGCTTAATAAAGTCATTTCTCTGCTTCTGCTTCTACAGGACTAGAGAAAAAAAGATTAACTCTTAACTTCTGATGTGCCAGAACAGCAGCCTTTAAGAACTATTACAATCTTCCACATTCCCTGCCTTACTCCCACTAGGTGGTGAGCGGTATAAGTGCTCACTAAGCATTGCCACCATCCCACCACACAGCTGGTAGCCTTTCTAGGATACATAAAGGATTCCCACTTGCTCAAAGCGTATAGTAAGCTTCAAGATTATATATATGATGCCTTTACTTTCCAAACTCTTAATGCCTATTGTGTGTGTGAGAGAGTGTGATGGATGGTTACACACACACACACACACACACACACACACACACACATACAAGTGTGAGTAAAAGTAGGTTTATAGTTGTAACAAAAATAAATACAATAATTAAAAAAAATAACAATATAAGAATAAACTCTGTGTTTTGCACACTCACAACTGTAAACCTACTTTTGGCATCCCCTGTATATATACCATCCATTCCCTGAAAACAAAAATCAGAACAACTCCATGAAATCTTTGAAAGAGTTAAAAAATTAAATAAGCAATCTGCCTAGGATACTCCCTGTGTACCTAGACAATATCCAACCTAAGCTTTAGGTTTCATTTTTCCCTCTCTCCCTATTTTTTTTTTTAATTAAAAAGCAGTGAGAGGCTGTAGCTATAATGAGGGGCTGTGGGAACATGCAGTTATATTGGGCTCAAAGTAATGTACCATAGGAAGAGGCTACATCACCAGAATGAATCCTAAATTAAAACTCCACTATGAAACCAACTCTATTTCCTCTAAGCATGCAATCTATATTATCACATTTATAGTCTGTCTCGACCTCAATTAGACTTGAGGGTGGAGGGGAGGAAAGGGACTTCTATAATGGTATCATTATGATAAATTATGAAAACACACAGTGCAATTATTAATGTAAAGAGCACATTTGTACCAGGATATAACAGTGTAGATGTGTGCTGTGGGGGGAGCATCTAAATATAGCTCAATATTCCATGTTACCTGGCTAAGAAAGGGGGTAATTTTCATAAAATGTACTTTCACATTAATAGAAGAAAAATTTGTTCAATTCTATTAAGGAAATAGAAAAAGTCAAAGTAAATCTTCTATATCCTTATAATAAACTATAAATTCTTTACCCTGGACCAAAAACCTCAGACAACTTCAGAAGAGCCTTCCAAGTGGAGGCATGAAGAGCTATTTCCTAAATATCAAACAATAATAAAGATTTTCAACTAAAAAAAATAATATAGTTTATCCCTCTTTGTATAGGTATAGGGAAATCTGAGCCCAGTGAGTTTAAGCAACGGTGGGGTGCCCAATAGTACAAGACCTCTAATTCCCAATACAGTGCTTTCCCTTATCCACCATACTAACTAGACATTCCTAACCTGTTTGCAATGGTGATATCATGCATGAACAATGAGTTTGGAGTCAGATTTTCCTAAATGCAAATCTGGTCCCTCTAATTTAGCAGCCCTGGAAAGTAACTTACCTTCTTTTGAGTTTTCTCAATCTATAAACTGGAAACAATAGCCACTTTCACACAGACATTTATGTATATACTATGCCCGGTGCACAAATTCATGCACAGGTGGGGTATCCATGGAGGTGGGGGTGGGGGCCGGGACACAATCGGCCCTCTGGAGGGGGCGGTGGGATGCCCTTGCTGGTCTGGGATCCGAATCCGTCCTGCTGAGGTTCGCACAGGTTGTCGGGAGCCACCTGGCAGCCACTTTTATATCCTTTCTTCCTTACGGAGCATCTAGGGAGGGGAAGCAGCTGCAGTGCCTGAGGCCGACTTCCAGGAGGCCAGTGGTGCTGGTCCATCAGTGCCTGGCCCATTCTCTGGAGACTGGACCTGCAGGACTACTGAAGGAGTGAGTGGCTGCTGCTGGGCCAGTGGGCTGCCGGGATGGGTCAGTCAGCTGAGCAGCGCTCCCACTGTGGGAGCGCACTGACCACCGGGGGCAGCTCCTGCGTTGAATGTCTGCCCCCTGGTGGTCAGTGCATGTCATAGCGACTGGTTGACCAGTCGTTCTGGTCGTTCAGTCCTAACGGTCACTTAGGCTTTTATATATATAGATATATGTATGCACACAAGGAGTAATGTTTCTAAAGTGCGAGTAGTGTGGCCCAAAACAATACATGTAGTTTTCTACCTCTTTGGAACATCCAATTCAAAATCAAAGAGCCTCAAGGTCCAAAAGGGTGTTTACCATTCATAGATTTTAAAATGAGGGTGCGGTTTGGCTCAGTGGATCGAGTGTTGGCCTGCAGACTAAAGGGTCCTGGGTTCAATTCCAGTCAAGGGCACATATCTCCTTGTGCAGGCTCCTCCCGGCCCCAGGCCCTGGTCAGGGTTTGTGCAGGAGGCAACCAATCGATGTGCTTCTCTAACATCGATGTTTCTCTCTGTCTTTCCCTCTCTCTTCCACTCTCCCTAAAAAAAATCAAAGGAAAAATATCCTCGGGTGAGGATTAACAAAAAACAAAACAAACAAATAAAATGAGGGTCCTTTTTTTACTGTCAAAATATTTGACAGACCTCACCTCCTGCTGCACTTTTTAGAACGCAATATTGAGAAAAGATACAATGACAACAAACAAATGCAGTACTATCTATTTGGTAATACTTTTCATTGAATCTGTGTTTGTAACACCCACATTTATGAGAGGGGGATGGAGATACTGATTTTGAGAGAGATGTTGGCAATTTACTACCTTTGAGATTGAGATTCATTCTACAGAAAATTCTTTTGTACATCTGGATTCACATCGTCTTACAGTAATTCGGAGGCACTTGAGACATTTCAGACTTTAGGAATCCTTGATCTGACCCAATCACCTATCTGAGGTGTGAATCCCCTTTAAAACATCTCTTCTACACACAGGCTGGGGTTTTCCAAACATTTCCAGAGACCAGAAACTTAATTTCCTCCCTAAATTATGTCCCCTCTATCTTTGGATCACTCAGTTCATTAAATTGAGGAGAAACCTTTCAACTTACAATTTCTTCTCTGGTCCCTAATCTTTCTCCTTAAAGTGAAATAAGACAGGTTAGTCTCACCCTTACATTATTTCTTTCTTCCTCTCTCACTGCCTTTTCTTTTTCAGAATAAACACTTTCAATATGGGGGAAGGCATGCAATAGAGGAGGGAGTTTATACATAATTAAATTCCTTCCTACCATTATTTGGGGATTTCATCATTTTAAAGCTTTCTGATGTCTCTTAAGATAATCAGACCTATGAATGTCACAAGCCCAAGCCTATAGGATTGATCTAACCAATTTGAAATGCTCAGAATCATCTGCTGTTAACCTTGCCTGATTATATTTTGTCAGAATAAAAGGGAGTTTTCAAACATTAATTTTTACCAAACGGTAGTGAGTGGCCTGACCCAGAAGTTACAGATGAGCTGCAGTAATGAGTTTTCCCTTGCCTTTTCTGGCTGCACATTCACTGGTGACATTTTACAACTAAGACTTCTAGCTCAATCAATATTTGCAGGCATGAAACCTGCCAAAGTTAACATCAGGGATCCCTTGCAAATTTGCTTAAGGCACCAGAACTGAAAAAAGCTCACAATCTCTAATACTATAACTACCATCAGCCAAAGTTCATAACTAGGGATCAAAGTCATCAGACACAGAATATTCTAACCCATTTCAAAGGATTGATATGATGATAAAGGGGCCCTGTGTAAACTACAAAGTGCTGTACCAATGTAAGGAATTATAATCATACTTTTAAGAAATATCCTAGTGAAAATTTCAGATATCATATATAATTATGTATTATGCCTCTACAACACTTAAGACATTAAAAAAAAAATCAATGAATCATGGCAATATAGTACCTTTTTTTCTGGAAGAAAAACCACATGCCCCAAATTCCTCAAAATCTCAAAGCCTCATTTACTTAATTACCAATAAAAAAAGTATAAGTACTGAGACCACAATAATTACTGAAATATGTGGGTTTTATCAATATCCACAATGGGGAGGAGAGGTGGAATCAATGTATTAAAAATTAAAATCACCAACAGTTTCACTTATGATTCACAATCTAATTGGCTGATAAATAAAATGGATATGATTTATGATTTAAATGACTAGTCATGAAGACTCTACTTAATCAATTTTCCTACCAAAAAAATTCTTACTCCTTGTTAAAGCCTGAATATATATTCATATCACCTCCAAAGGGTGTGTAGGTTTCTTTTTTAGAAGTATAAGCTATACTTTAGCATCCATGATTTACTTTGACATCGTCTCTGATTAATTCTGAAGCTATATCAGAAAGCTAAATATTGATTTGGTTTCTTTATTTATCAAGGCTAACAGAGGCACGGGTAAAATTTTAGAAATAAACTACCTCCATTTTAGGAGACTTATGAATGTTTTGTCAGCTACATCAGAACCATTATCTTTCATTCACTCACTCAGGAAGTGTTTACTGACCTAACAGAACTTGAACATATTATGTACTGGAGGGAATATTAGACATGAGCCCGAAAACAATAACAGAATTACACTGATCTAAAACAATAACAGAATTACACTGATCTAAAACAATAACAATTACACTGATCTAAAAGAAGCAACATAGTACAATGCAAAGAACAGCAGACCAATAATCAGAAAAATCAGGGTTCTGGTGAATCACTTAAGAGTCACATGATGTTAGCTAAGTCATTTAAAAAATTACTTGCCCTGGCTGGTGTTGCTCAGTGGTTAAAGTGTCAGTCCACATACCGAAGGGTTGCGGGTTTGACTTCCAGTCAAAGGCACATACCTGGGTTGTGGGTTCACACCCCAGTCCCCATGGGGGCACATGCAGGAGGCAACCAGTTGATGTGTCTTTCCCCCATCCATTTTTCTCTCTTCCTCTTTCTCTCCCTCCCTCTCCAGCTCTCTCTTTCTCTCTTTCCGTCCTTCCCTCTCTTCCACTCTTTCTGAAAAGCAATGGAAAAAATATCCTCAGGTGAGGATTAACAAAAAAATATTTTTTTGATGACTTGCACTTTGAAAAGAAAACAGAGCCTAAGATTCAATTTCTCTTAATGATTGCCAAATGCAAAGTCCTATATATATATATATATACAACAGACTTTCAGAATTGCTTAAAATCAACTTTTGACAAGGAATATAATCACAATTATAATAAAAAAGAAAAAAATACTGAGTCATCCATAAGCATACTAAAAGGGACCCAACCTAACTAGAAATCATGGAAATGCACATGAAAACTCCAAATAACCAAAACAATATTGAGAAAGAAAAATAAAGCTGAAGGATTAAAACATATGGTATTGGCATAAAAAACAGACACATGGATCAATAGAACAGAGTAGAGAGCCCAGAAATAAACCCACACATATAAGGTCAAATAATTTACAACAAAGGAGATAAGAATATACAATAAAGAACAGTATCCTCAATAAATGGTGATAGGAAAATTGGACAACTACATGCAAAAGAATGAAACTAGACCACTATCTTATACCATACACTAAAATCTACTCAAAATGGATTAAAGAGAATGTAAGATTTGAAGTCATAAAACTCCTAGAAAAAAAACGTATGTGGTAAGCTTCTTGACAAAGATCTTAATGATGATTTTTTTTTATTTAACACCAAAATAAAAAATAAACCAGTGAAACTACATCAAATTAAAAAGTTTGTGCAAAACAAAGGACACTATCAACAAAATGAAAAGTCAGCCTACTGATTGGAAGAAAATATTTGCAAATCATGTATCTGAAAAGGGCCTAATATCTAAAATATGTAAAGAACTCATGCAACTCAATAGCAAACAAATAATCTAATTTTTTAAATGGGCAGAAGATCTAAATAGACATTTTTCCAAAGAAGACATTCACATGGCCAAGAGGTATGTGAAAAGATACTGTACATCATTAATCATCAGGGAAATGCAAGTCGAAACATTTTAAGATTATCACTTCACACCTGTTAGAATGGCTATTACCAAAAAGACTAGAAATAACAAGTGTTGGTTAGGATGTGGAGAAAAGAGAACACTTGTGCACTGTTGGTAGGAATGTAAATTAGCGTAGCCACTATGGAAAATAGTATGGAGGTTTTTTAAGCAATTAAAAATAGAATTACATGATCCAGCAATACCACTTCTGGGTATTTATCCAAAGAAAATGAAAACATAACTTGAAAGATGCATGTACTCCCATGTTTATTGCAGCATTATCTCCAACAGCCAAGATATGGAAAGAACTTAAGTGCCCACTGATGGATGAATGAAGAAAGAAATTGTCACACACACACACACACATACACACACACACACACACACACACACACACACGGATATTATTGAGCCATAAAAGAGTGAAATCTTCCCATTTGCAAAACATGCATGGACTTCGAGGGCATTATACTAAATGAAATAAATCAGACAGAGAAAGACAAATACTATATGACATCTCTTATATGTGAAATCTTATATATATGTATCTATGTCTATATCTAATCTATATATAGAGAGAAATATATTTATACCTATAAATATAAAAAAAAGAGCTCATAAATACAGACAACAGATTCATGGTTGCCAGAGGTGGATAACTGTCTTTAAGTAAATTAAATCTTCAAAAAGTAATTAGAGAAATGCACATAAAAACCATTAGATATAATCAGGTTGACAAAAATAAAAAAAATTAAAATCTGACAATACCATATGTTGTTGAGGATATGGAGAAATAGGAACTGTTAAAACTCTCTTGAGTGGAAGGAGTAGAAATGGGTACTGAATGGAAGAAGTGAAAATGAGTACAGAACTAATTTGTGATACCTAATAACACTTAAGAAACATACAGGTTATGACTATCCCAACAATTCTACCCCTAGGTACAATTATTAGAGTAATTCTCAGACATATATACAAGGAAATACTTAACAAATGTTCACTGGAGCATATTTGTAATGAGAAAAAAGAAAAGAAATTTTCAAATATCAATGGATGCATACTAAGTGGTAATAGTAAAAAAATGTATGGCAATAATAATCACCAATTTCAAGATAATAACTACTTCTAAGAAGGATAACAAAGAAATTGGATTAGGGAGGGATATATAATAAAAAGGGATTAGGGGAGGGTATCAGGAGACTTCAACTCTATTTATAATATTTTATTTAAAAAGATCTAACTTAAATTTGGCAAAAAGATATGCTTATGCACCTACCTAGGGGGGAGAAAAGGAGAACACTAGAAGCTAGCAGTTATCATACAGAACAAGTCATGCCCAGTTGGTTGTAATCCCTTGTTATTGTTACTGCTGATTTAAGGTGAGGGGTTTACAATACTTGTTATGTACCTTTATCTCATCAAGACATTTCACAAAGTTACTCAAGCAGGAACATGGAGAAATATGGATGAATGGTAGTACAGATAGGTATATCCATAACTGGTTGAACCAAAGAGTATGAGCAATTAGAAACCTTTGTTTAAAGTCAAAATAACCCTAGCTAATAAAAGAGTAATATGCAAATTAACCATCACTCCGCGACACCCACAAGCCGTGCCCACCAGCCCATCGGAGCGAGTATGCAAATTAACCTCAACCAAGATGGCCGAGGCCAGAGAGAACAGGAAGGAGGCTTGGGTTTCCCTGGCAATTGAGGAAGCCAAGCTTTCCACACACCCTGGCGGGCCCAGGCCTCCACTCAAGGGTACAAAGTTTCAATTAGAGAAGGTAAATAAATTCTAACAGAAATGGTGGCAGCCACTGAGCTGGAAGAGCAGGAGGCTAGGGTTGCCCCGGGCGATGGAGGAAGCCAAGCTTCTGCAGCCCTGGCCAGCTCAGGCCTTCACTCCAGGCTACAAAGTTTCAATTATAGAAGATACATAAATTCCAACAGAAATGGCTGTCGCCATGGAGCAAGCAGGAGGCTTGGCTCCGCTCCAGGCTACAAAGTTTCAATTGTAGAAGATAAATAAATTCCAGATACCAGGGCCTCCGCTTGGGTCGCCAGGGGCATGGCTGGCCTGCAAACCACCACAGGCCCCTCGCCCAGGCTGCCCCACGCCCCAAGGGAACCCCCACCCTGATCCAGGACACCCTTCAGGGCAAACCAGCTGGCCCCCACCCATGCACCAGGCCTCTATCCTATCTAATAAAAGAGTAATATGCAGAATGACCATCACTCCAACACACAAGATGGCTGCCCCCATGTGGTCAAAGATCCTGCCCCCATGTGGACATAAGATGGCCACCACAAGATGGCCAGCAGGGGAGGGCAGTTGGGAGGGACCAGGCCTGCAAGGGAAGGCAGTTGTGGGTGATCAAGCCAGCAGGGGAGGGCAGTTGGGAGGCACCAGGCCTGCAAGGGAGGGCAGTTGAGAGGGACCAGGCCTACAAGGGAGGGCAGTTGGGGGCGATCAACCCTGCAGGGGAGGACAGTTAGAGGTGACCAGGCCAGCAGAGGAGGGAAGTTGGTGGCAAACAGGCTGGCAGGGGAGCAGTTAGACATCCATCAGGCTGGCATGGGAATGGTTAGGGGGTGATCAGGCTGGCAGGCAGAAGCGGTTAGGGGCAATCAGGAAGGCAGACAGGCGAGCAGTTGGGAGCCAGCAGTCTTGGATTGTGAGAAGGATGTCCGACTGCCCGTTTAGACCCAATCCCGGTGGTTCTAAATAAACAAACAAAAGATTAAAAATAAAAGACATTACAATCTAGATAATGCATGAACAGGATAGTAAAGGGTCTGAAAACCTTGCTATGGGGAAAATCAATAAGGGAGTCAGAGAAGATTCGAAAAGGGACCCAGGAGTTATTTAAATGATTCCTTGGAACTGGGTAAATACATCTAGTGCTACCATGAATAGCAGCTCACTTTCCTTTCCCCCTTCATTCCAGCTAGAGAGATCCTACTCAAGCCTTAAGCCCCAGCTCAAAGGTCATCTTCTCTAAGAGTCTTCCAAATACTCCACTAAGACCTCTGAACTTCCTCAGCAGTATATATCACACCATACCTCTATCAGCACACAATACAAGTAGGAACCCTGGGATCTGACCTTTGTTTCTAACACCTTAGTTCCTAACAGTGCCCAGCTCACAGCAGGCACTTACCCTATGTTGCTAAATCACCGAGAAACAACAGAGAACAGCTACACCAAGGAACTACCCAGGAATCATAATTCTGTTAGCAAATGTATATAATCCTAATATATATAGAGCTAAGTGGTGTCATGACCAAACGGGCGACCAGTCACCATGAAGTGCATGGAGCACAACTCAGTTCCCCGTTTCCCCCAGCCTCCAAGCCGCTCACCATGAGCAGGGGCTGGCGATGGGACTAGGGACTGTTGAGCGGCGGTGGCGGGCTGCTTCGCGGGGTGGCCGTGAGCTTAGCAGAGCAATCACCCAGGCGGCAGCGAGTTTCGCGAAGCAGTCGCGGGGCGGGGGGAGTTTCGCAGAGCGTCCAGCGACAAGCTTCGCAGGGCAGTTGAGGGGCGGGGGAGCCTCGCAGAGCAGTCAGGGGCTGCAAGCATTGGAGCGTCCCAGGGCGGGGAGCTTCACGTAGCATCGCAGGGCGGCAGAGGCCATGTGACGGAAGCCAGGCTAGGCCTAGGGACCCTAACTGCACACGATTTCATGCGCGCTGGGCCTCTAGTGTGTACATATTTTCAGAGTTCCCTGGGTCACTAGGGTGACTGCAGCCACACAGAATTCATCTGTTCTATAACTATATATTTAATGACTTTATGCCATCCTGGGCTACGTTCTATACAGGGGTGGGCAACAGTAGGTTTACCGTTGTATGTGAAATAAAGTTTATTCTTATATTAATATTTATTAACTAGTAGCCCTGCGCACGAATCCGTGCACCAGTAGCTCGCCAGTAGCTCACTGCCGCCCTCCAGTAGCTCTCCGCCCGCTGCCCCACCCTCCTATAGCTCCCTCCCGCCCCTCCCCCATAGCTTGCTGCCCTGCCCCCTCCTGTAGCTCTCAGCTGCCCGCTAGTAGCTCACTGCCCCAACCTCCTGCTGATCTGTAATCCAATTATTACACCGTCAGTCGTTACACTTCATGGTGTAACGACCATTTGCATGTTATATCTTTATTATATAGGATTACTAGAGGCCCAGTGCACAACATTCATGCACTAGGGGTTGGGGGATCCCTCAGCCCAGCCTGCGCCCTCTCACAGTCCAGGAGCCCTCGGGGGGATGTTTGACTGACAGCTTGGAAGCGGGCCTAAGCCGTCAGTCCGACCCTTAGTGCTGCCACGGAGACGGGAGAGGTTCCTGCCACCACCAATGCACTCACCAGCTGTAAGCCTGGCTTCTGGCTGAGCAGCGCTCCCCCGGTGGAAGCGCACTGACCATCAGATCCTGCATTGAGTGTCTGCCCCCTGGTGGTCAGTGTGCGTCACAGTGACCGGTATTTCCACTGTTGGGCCGAAACCAGCTCTCCGACATCCCCCGAGGAGTCCAGAATTACAAGAGGGCGCAGGCCAGGCTGAGGGACCCACTGGTGCACAATGGGGGCCGGGGAGGAACCCGGGAGGTTGGCCAGCTGGGGAGGGACCACAGGAGGGCTCCAGGGCGTGTCCAGCCCATCTCGCTCCGTCCCGATCAGCCAGACCCCAGCAGCAAGCTAACCTATCTGTCGGAGCGTCTGCCCCCTGGTGGTCAGTGCACATCACAGCAAGCGCTTGAGCGGCCTTAGCATATCATTAGCACATTACGCTTTGATTGCTTGAGTGGCCGACTGGACAACCAGACACTTAGGATATTAGGCTTTTATTACATAGGGTTGTGTTACTTTCCATATGGACAACTTTTGCCACCCTGTATATAGCTTAGTAAATTTTCTAATGGTGGCACCAAGTGATATTCAGAGAGTAAGAACAGTAAAATTCAGATTCAGACAAAGAATATCAGTATAAACTCATAATTTACAGATGAATAAACTAAGATTCAAGGAAGTGGCTAGACTTGAGCCTGAAGCCATAGAACTGGGTCTGAAATCTAACTCTCACTTTTGCAAGGAGCAGTATATACAACCTCCAGATCCCTTTCCTTAGTTACAACTTCAAAAACTATCATTTCAAAGGCATAATTTGCATAATCTCTTCCTGCTGCCATCATCTTTCAACCAACATTAAAACACCTACTTCTTTTCTGCCCATGCCTTTAGCCAGGAAAACTCCTTTCTGTAGTTGCTTCTTGCTCACTTGGAAGTTCCCTGCCCAGAAGAGCTTAGTGTCATCTGTCTATTCAGGGGTCCTCAAACTTTTTAAACAGGGGACCAGTTCACTGTCCCTCAGACCATTGGAGGGCCGGACTATAGTTTTAAAAAAACTATGAACAAATTCCTATGCACACTGCACATATCTTATTTTGAAGTAAAAAAACAAAACGGCAAAAATACCCGCATGTGGCCCGCGGGCCGTAGTTTGAGGACACCTGGACTCTATATGGAGATTTCAGTAAGAACTCCCTCCTCCAGAACATTTGGTGAACCTGCCATTAACACCAGCCAATGTTTAATCTTTAAACATCAAATAACAGATTAATGTGGCAAAGCTCTTTTAAATTATTTGTTGTTTTAAACCAAGTCTCAGATACTAGAAACTCACTTTTTATTCAGGGTGACACAAAAATGTTAGATACATTTTAAGTGTATGTCACAGAGGTTGGGTGGGGTGAGGGGTAGTGTATTCTCAGAAACCAGCAGACCCACACAGTGGTTTTGCAAATTACATGTCATACCTGTTACACATAATTATGCAGACAGAGAAGTTTCCAGACAGCAGAATATTGCTTCTAGCAATGGACGATTTCATTAAGACTAAAGTGGGGCAAGGAAATCTTTAATTACTTTTCCTATAAGTTGCCTCTGAGGTCATCACCAAGATTCAAAACTGCATTCCTCTTTCAGAGGAGTGGATTCGGGAAAGGGTGCATACTAGCAGGAAGACAGATAGAAAATTAAAGAGAAAAGTGAAGATGCATTGAAAAAATGAGAAGAGAGAATGAATGATCTGGGGCTGAATAAGTGAGAGCCAGATCATAAATGAGACATTAATCATTTTATTCATTTACAAAATTTAGGTCTTTCACAATTACTTATTAACTCTTTAATGGTAAAGACATGGTTTTGATCTCAGGAGCCTAGGAGGACATTAACTATTACCCTTATTTCTTTTAAAGCTTAAAACTTATTCTCATAAGTCTGTCACAAAATAGCTGCCACATTTATTTCAAGGAAGACAACTCACATGAAACTTTACCTTGAGTATCTTGTTAAAAAGAATATTTTTCAACATTATGGATAACACTCGAGAGTCTGAAAACAGAGCATGACATTATGAGATACTTTCTTGCAGTTGAGTCCTGATTTACCTATCTCTCAGCTTGACTAAAGTATCTGGTGTTATGGCCTCAATACATGCCTGTTGATGAGTCCATCAAAAACAATGAAAAGAGATGGTTTCATGTCTGCTTTTGTCTAAGATGCACTTTATTACCCTCAACTCAAAGGTTTTACTATTTCTGGAAGCTTTATAAACCCTAAAATTAGCAAAATATCTCCATTCCAAATAAAGACAAGGATGATGAATGAATTATTCTTAGAGTCAGAAATATTTCCTCCACATAGCAAACAGAACTGGGACCACTGACCACATGGAGTATGATCAAAAGGAATTCTCTGATAGCCTAGGTCAGTGGTCTGCAAACTACGGCTCGCAAGCCACATGCGGCTCTTTGGCTCCTTGAGTGTGGCTCTTCCACAAAATACCACGGCCTGGGCGAGTCTATTTTGAAGAAGTGGCATTAGAAGAAGTTTAAGTTTAAAAAATTTGGCTCTCAAAAGAAATTTCAATCGTTGTACTGTTGATATTTGGCTCTGTTGACTAATGAGTTTGCCAACCACTGGCCTAGGTAAATGCCTCTTGCCCACCTACAAATTCCCCCTACAAGCTCTATCCCCACTACTACAATGCTCTGTCAGGGATACTATAAAATTGACTTAAAAGTGATTTTAAACTAATAGTTGTTCACTTTAAGAACATTTAAGGATACTCAATTTCCTAGCAACAGCATCTAGTAGACCAGATAAGGCAAAACATTTATCTTGCTGGACAGGAAGAAACTCTACCAAAGGTTAAGATAATTAAATAAGCGCTTAAATAAATAAATAAATAAATAAATAAATAAATAAAATAATTGTCTTGAAACATCTCCCCTTCCCCCCCGCCCCCTTTTGAAGATTTCTTGGAAGCTTGGCGGGATTGCGTGATAAAAAAAAAAAAATCTTAAGAATTGGCTGCCTTAAACAAAAGCATCTTAAACAGTGCAATGGCAACTGTTTTTTTACATGATGCAAAAACATTATCACATGTTATGATAGCTTTACTTTCTGATAAAGGAAAGTAAATTTTCATAAGCAGGCTTCCTCTGTGAGTGAATCTCCAGTCAGTTACCAACTCATAGAGAGCCATCAAGGCAGACTACCTATTAGCTGTCAATTTAGAATGACTCCAGAAAGCTAGCCCCAGAGCTCCACTGATATCTTTTCAACAACCTCTTAATCTTGTTTATAACACCTGTGTTAAAGCAGCCTGACATCAATCCTACTCACTTGTCTCAGACTGAAATTACTCAGAAACTTCAGAATCCTGGTAAACATACCAAAAAACATAGAGATGCACTGGCTGAAAAACCCTGTACACGAGGGAATTCTGCCAGCCACCTCTTTCTAAACCATGCTGCATAAGCAAGCCAGGATGGGCCTCAATAGGCAACATCAGATATAAATCTCACAAAGAGCTTCCTGGGAGGCACTGAGGTCAGAGAAATCACAGGGTTTAAAGAAAGCATAAAGTATTCCTCCTACAGCTTCCTTACCAAGTGGTTATCCAAGCTACATGGTAACAATTATCATTAACTGTGTGCTTATTATGTGCCAGCAATTTAAATTTCATTATCTTTTTAATCTGCTTATTCCATTCCCTTTTTCTTCAAGTGAGGAAATCAAGGCTCAGGTGGCTTGCTTAGCAAATTGCCAAAGGTCAAAGAGCTAGAAAATAGTGGAGGTGGAAACACTGCCAGTCAGTCTAAGCCTAAAGCTCTGGCTCTTTCCCCTACATCATACTACCACCATGTGACTGGGAAATCATCCTGCCTTAACCGGTTTCTGTCCTTACTACAGATCTGTTTCCCAAAGCTACTTAAACTTAAGAAAACTTTTAGCAGCTCTATTACTTTCCTTTTTAGAAACCCATGTGTGTCCCAGTCTATAAAAAACATAAAGCACGTAAGAAAATGATGCTAGCCCGGCCAGTGTGGCTCAGTGGTTGAGTGTCAACCTGTGAATCAGGAGGTCGCAGTTTGATTCCCCATCAAGGCACATGCAGGCTCAGGAGGCAGCCGACCTGATGATTCTCATCATGGATGTTTCTGCCTCTCTCAAATCAATAAAAAAATATTTTTAAAATAATAAAAGAAAATGATGCTAAGCCAGTCCCATCAACAGGGGAGCATGGTACAGTGAGAAGAAAATGGACTTTTGTACTCAGACACCTAAGTCTGTTACTAATGCATTGTGTGACCTTGAGCAAACCATTGTCTCATGGTTTGGAAATGCCCTCTTAGTGAAGTGCCTAACCCAGAAAAAGTACTTAATAAATGTTAAATAAAATAAAAAAAACTACACTAATAAAAGAGAAACATGCAAATTAACCATCACTCTGCTACACCCACCAACCAATCAGGAGGGAATATGAACTAGAAGGCCAAAGACGGTGGCCGCCCAGCTGCTCCAGGCTCGGAGTGGCTGGGCGGGGCAGGATGCCTGCTATGAGAGGGAGGGTAGGGGCCAAAGGGATCTACAGGAGGGGCACTCTGGCCGCAGCGAAGACTAAGACTGCAGACTCGGAAATCTGCAGCGAAGATGAAGACTCTGGTCTGAGTCTGCAGCGAAGACAAAGGCAGCAGACTCTGGCCGGATCGAAGGCCTGGGTCCCGGGTGCTGGAAGCCAAGGGAAGGAAGGTCTATTGCATGAATCTCTTCGTGCAACGGGCCTCTAGTATCAAACAGAAATGGACATGCCAGATACAAACAATACAAAATAAAAACTAATCTTGTTTTTTGTATTAGCTTATTTTTTTCCTGTAAGGCTGGGTACAGAGAAAACAGCAATTAGGGCCCACAGTACACTTGCAGTAAATCTTTGGGAAATAAATGAATCAATCTATCTTTTGCTTTAGAGTCAGAGACAACCAACTCAGTCTTTAAAAAAAAAAAAAAAGCCAATCAACACTCAGGTTACTACAGTGTTGGAACTAAGCTTTTATGAGGATCACTTTCTGTTATGTAAGACAAGTTTCACCCAACCCAGTGTTTCCTATGACTAGGGCCACTATCATTCACAAACCCAGTTTAATCTACTCTGTGTGAAGAAAGAAGAGGTAAGAAAGGGAAGGCAACTGCAGAGGTGCTAAGTCTCAACATAATAAGATACCTAGAAGAGACCTAATTCAGCACCTGATCACTGATTCACTGCTTTATTCTTTCATCCCTCATTCTTTCCTTTCTTTGGTCAAGAGACATTTATTGAGCATTTACTGTACAGCAGGCACTGATCTGGTCACTGCCTTTGAGGAACATAGTCCACTGGGAAGAAAGATATTTAATCAAATAATTCCAATAAAGAATTGTTGGGAAAGACAGTATCATGGCATGCAGTATTTCAAAGGCCCACTCAGCCGAAACCGGTTTGGCTCAGTGGATAGAGCGTCGGCCTGCGGACTCCAGGGTCCCGGGTTCGATTCCGGTCAAGGCATGTACCTTGGTTGCGGGCACATCCCCAGTAGGGGGTGTGCAAGAGGCAGCTGATCGATGTTTCTCTCTCATCAATGTTTCTGGCTCTCTATCCCTCTCTCTTCCTCTCTGTAAAAAATCAGTAAAAAAAATAAATAAATAAATAAATTAAAAAATCAAAGGCCCACTCAACCACATAAGATGATCCTGGGGCCTGGAATACTTCCTTATCAAGAGATAAGGAGTTTACAGAGGCTGCGCCAGGCTTATCACCTTGTTTGGGAATATCTTTCCCTGTTTCAGGTTCAAGGAGTATCCCTGTTTCTTTGTTCTGCTTAAGCTTGTATGTCAATGACCCTCAGGCCTTCTACTGCAAGAGAGGAGGGTATATGCAGGCCAAATAGCTGCAGGGAGGAGGAAAGGGTGTTAGCCACAAGAGACCACTGCCCACCACTGAAGCTGATTTTGCTATATCTCTTTTCTATGTGTCAAGTACTATTCCATCCAGTGCTTGACCATGTTGTGTTTCCCTTGGCAATTCCAATACCAATATGCAGTGGGCAGAAGTATTGAGTCCTCCCCTGGGATTGGTAACTAATACCCAGTATTCTGCTCCCATGGGTTTGATAACCAGGGCATGGTGTTCTGCTGGACAAGAATGATATACATGGTAGACTGAGGCAAGTTCAAGGTAGGGTGATGGTAGCCTTCTGCTGCATTCTACTCTAGGTTATTTCTCCTTTTAGCTAGATCCAGCCACCGGAGTCCTCTTTAGGAAAAAGATTCTACCATCTGCTTCCTAGAATCTCTGGGCAAGTTACTAAACCTCTGTGAACTTCCTTTCCTCATCTATAAAATGGGATTAAGAACACTGACTTCCCAGGGTTACCTTTGGGATGAGATAGAATAACATACAAATCAAAAAGCACAATACCCAGCTTTCAGTGGGCTTTAATACCTGGTAGTTCCCAGCCGTTTGTTTTGTTCTTTTTGGCTGGGTGACATAGGGAGGAGAATACACATATTATTTTATTTCATTTTAAAATATGACAATTTCTATAAGCTACTCTATGAGCTGCCTTTCATTCATTTCAAATCAGGAATATACCATCCCTATAAGTAACCCCCTTCTCCCACAAACAAAGATAATCTGTCCATTAAAGGCAAATCTGCCATTAATGCACAAGCAATCTTTCAAGCCCAGATGCACACCTAACTCCCAATATTATCCCGTTGGGCTCAGTGTCATGGTCCTGAAAAAAGCTATATTCACCGCACTCAGCAATCGACAATTCACATGGTCAGAAGTGCCTCTGCTTCACACAATGTGAACCATGGCTAAAAATTACTTTTTTAATTAAAATGAGACTTCACCTCTTACTGACAATCATAACTAGAACATCAAGTTGAATATCAGACCAGTTAACCAGTTTCCATCTTGCTTTAATGGTGGTTTTAAGCACACAGAGAGGGTGAAGGAAAATTATTAAACAAAATGTTTAATCTTCTAATTATAGGATATTGCAATCTTCATTATGGAATCCCCGTGCGATCACTGACACAAGTCATGTTAGCCAGAAGGCAGAAACCATATCTTTTTTCATTCTCCCCATTGAGCCTTCTGTGTCCTTGTAAATTCTGTGGGGGTAAAAAAAATCTTTGGCAAAAAAAATAAAAGAGGTAAAATATTCAGAATTTCTGTTTCCCCGAGTTCATTATGCTGAGTGAGGTGTAAGGATCCCCAATAGAAGCCAGAGGGACAATATTCAGTGACTTTACACTGGCAGGCTGAGCAGCCTGAGGGCTTCTGAAACTCTAAAGTCTTGTAAAAACTGCCCAACTCAGGTGCTGCTTAAACAATTCTTTTTACTTGCTGAAAAGTCCTGTCATCAGTGGTAAGAGATGCACTGAGAATTAGGGTGGTGCCCACCAATGGCACCTCTGGTGAGAAGGAAATCTGTTCCTCTGCAGATATGCTTGTACCACTGCTAATTTGTGTTATCTCTGCCAGCTCAGATCTCTATGTGCTAACTCAGGAGAGAAAGTCTCTGCCAACCAACTCTGACAAGTCTGATGGTAGAACTCCCACTGGAGAATCAGCAAAGACAGCAAAGGCAGGCAGGCAATTATTCCCTTTCATTAGGAAAAGTTCTTTTTAAGTCTGTTTTTTTAATTTTGAAAACAAAAAGTAGCCAGTCACAGCCACTGCTCACTGCTGTCACTTATACAATTGGCAAAAAATGAAATCACCCCTAAGCCAAGTGAAAAAGATATCCTGGAAGTAACCAGAAATGGTTGTGCCCCTTTAATTACCCACTGTAATGTAAAACCAGGCATGAAGAGGATGGCCACAGCAGATCTGGACAAAACAGCAGTGATATTTAATCATCAGTCCAGAACATCTGCAACTGTTTTGCAGAAGCACATAAAATTTATGGATTCCAAAGCTTCCTACAAGTTACCAGGTGCTGAGGGTCAGTTGCATTGTCCTCAGGTCCACCAGGGGCTGCCTGCTTCATTCTCTCCAGGCCAGGGTGCTCAACAAAAGGCACGATGCCCACATTTTCTGTGCCAAGCCTGGCACTCGGATAGTGTTGCTTCTTGATTAAGCCAGAACACAGATTAAATGTTTAGAACTGGGAGGTTCTGAAAACAACCCAGGCAGGAAAGCAATTATCCTAGGGAGAGCACAAGCGTCAGCTGCAGCCTCTGCAGCACAAAGGTGAATTCTATGCCGCCTTGAACAACGCTGACCAGATTGCTCCCCTCCAATCTCTTCTCTGTTCCACAGATGCAGTGATCTTTTAAAACATAAACCAAATGTATCACTCCACAGCCTAAAACCCCTAATGGCTTCCTGCTGTACTGAAAATAAAATAAAAATGTTAGGGTTTCCCCTCCTCCCCACAGCTGACCTTTCTGTCCTTATCTCAACTGCCCCCTCCTCCCTCAACATGCTCGAGTCACACCTGCCTCAAACATCACAAGCTTATTCTCACATCTTGTATTGGTTTTTCCCATTGCTATTCCCTCAGCATTTCATATGCCTGGATCTTTCTTATTCAATTCTCACTCAAATGTTACCTCCTGCGAGGCCTTCTAGAACATTCTGATGTTCCCCCAAACTTCTATTACATCAGCCCCCCCCCCCAGCATATCCCTATTTGAATATCTTGTTTTTGTTTATCTAGTATTTGTTTGCTTGTGTCAGTGTTCTTATTAATTTGTATTTGTTTTCTTTGTTTACTGTCTGTCTTGCCTCTCTGGATATAAGTTCCATAACACAAGGAACTGTGACTGTCCTGTGCACCACTCTATTCCCAATGTCTAATATAACATCTTGCATTTAGTAGGCATTTAATAAACATTTGTTGAATAATTAAAGAATGGAAGGTTCAATATGGATCACTAATCCAAATAAAATTTACTAACCTTTGAAAATCTGGATGGGCACACAGCCTGACTGTGAGCATATGTCATAAGGCCCTATAAACATTGGTTGGCTATTTGCCAACCCCCGTAGAATGACTAGGAAATAACAGTAAAGGGAGACAAGACAAAAATGGAGACCTTGTAGACTCCCAACACTGTAGAACTGAAAACTCTGCAAGCCTCTTGGGTAGGGTCTTGCCCAAACTGTTCTTTCACAGGAAGATCAGATGGGCCGGCAATGGTGATTACCCACGGGCTGAGACAAAAGATTGGGTCTTAAAGATCCAATTAAGGCAGGACTACACCAAATGAGGCACACTATATGAGGTAGGTCCAGTCCCAGCCAGCAATGTCCTTGGATGAGGCTGTGTAGTTGGGAACCAGAGAGAAGATACATACTAAGTCTAAAAGAAACTGGTGTGTGTGTGGGGGGGGGGGGGGGGGAGGGAGGGAGAGAGGGAGAGGGAGAGGGAGAGGAGAGAGAGAGAGAGAGAGAGAGAGAGAGAGAGAGCGCGAGAGAGCTCGCGCGCACACGCGGGCGCGCACTTTGGGAGGAGAGTGGGGAAGGAGAAATAGGAAATAGAGCAAAGAGGGAGCCAACAGCCAAACACAAGACAGGAACTGGGCAGAGGCATGAGCAAGTCAGAAATAAGCACACAGAGTCTTGGGTGATTGCTATAACCCAGATTTCATGGGCTAGTGGGCGTGTGAATTTATTTATAAGACTAGCTTAAAGATATAGGGTCAAGCAATCAGACAGGTAAATGGCTCCCCTCCAGAAAAATAAGCAGCCATACAAAAAAAGAGGCCCTCCATAGAAAACCAGGTTGAGCCCCTATTTGTGCTAGTTTCTCCTGAAAGACTCATTAGTGGGCAATAGTAATTATTCAGATATTCTTCAGTCCCCAAGAGCTAATAGTAGGCAAAAAGATGCTAGAAGAAATGCTAGATGAGAAATGAAGACAAGTTACACTAGCACCATGGTCTGCAAACTGCGGCTCACAAACCACATGCAGCTCTTTGGCCCCTTGAGTGTGGCTCTATCCACAAAATACCACGGCCTGGGCGAGTCTATTTTGAAGAAGTGGCGTTAGAAGAAGTTTAAATTTAAAAAATTTGGCTCTCAAAAGAAATTTCAATCGTTGTACTGTTGATATTTGGCTCTGTTGACTAATGAGTTTGCCGACCACTGCACTAGCATGATTTCTAGTATTTACAGGCTTCAGTATCTAATAAAAGAGCCCTAAAGTTTTACAGTTCATCCAAAGATGACCAAGAATACTAATTCCTCATTTATTCAACAATCTTAGCTTTTAATGGCACCACTAAAAGAAAGCAAAAAATGCCTCAAAGGATACATAAAATCCTATAAAACAAACAACACTAAGGAGTGACAGCTGGCATCAAAGAGAAGATGAAAAAAAAAAAAAAACACTATAAAAATTGGCACAAAAACACAAAATCTCTCTAACACTCCAAGTGTTTTAATGCGGGATTAAAAGCTTTCCATACATCAAAAGGTCACAATTAACACGTGCTCATAATAATGATCCTGAGACAACAGTGTCATCTATTGAGAAAGGCAAGAATGTCTTATGTTTTAGAAAGAACTCCACACAAGATGAAAAATTCAAGTTTTGAATATGTCAAGGGGGAGGCAGCATGGCATGTTCATGAAGAAGAAAAAAAAACAAAAAAACACTGCTCTGAATCCCATTTTATTGCCAAGTAGTTGGGATTCCAAGGTAAGTCACTTTCCTCTCTGTGCTCAGCCTTCCCCATCTGTAAAAAGAGGCTGGGATAAATAATTTCTAGGTCCTTCTTGTTCCAGCCCACCTGTAAGCTTCAGTTATCTGGAAAATCTGTTTATGAGGAACACCACATTTTCCAAAGACAAAAGAGGATAAAAGATAAAAGAGGAGTTAGTACAATTCAAGACAACCTATATCACCCTTTTAAAAAAGAACCTCATTATGGGTTTCTTTCAGCTATAACCCCCAATTCATCAATGGTAATGTCTTTTTCTTGTCCTCTTTTATTGCTGAGTTGCAGCATTCTGTTGATTCTTTGGCATCTCCACTTTCCCCTGTCCAACAGTTATTCCTGGCTAGAGCCCCTACTCCATGTTTCAGCTTCTCTATCAACAATTATGTAACCTGGAAATGCTCAAGTTTCTCTTATCATGAATATGAGAAGCTATTAGCTAGTCCTATGGAAGCATTAATGTTCAAAGAAGCTGGTAAAAGATAACAGGACAAACTATAGCTACAATTCTTTTCTTTTTATCCAAAGCTGCAAAGAAAATAGCATTCCAACACTGCTAGGGGCTAATTCCAGCAGGTCATAATAAATGCAATAAGTTCATCAAAAGGTTGGTGAACCTTGAGGCTTCAGCAGGGCTGAAGGTACATGTTATTGCCTACTGCCAGACAGCTGAGGGCATTTCCCCAAACCTGAAAATCTACATGTTATTACCTGCTGCTAGACAAACAGCTGACAGCTGAAGGCAGTTCCCCCAACCTGATAATCTTAGTGTTTACCAAACTTTACCTTTGATATATATATCTACTTTGCTATAGGCCAAAATGTGTGAATAAAAAGCCCTGGGTCCAGAGATTCAGAGAGAACTTAGTTACTAAAGCTAAGCTCCATCTGACTCCCCCATGCATTCCAAATTTATATTTCATGTCTAGTCTCTTTATTAATTTACTTGCAGCCCTTCTCCAGATTCCTGAACCCTTCTAGATGCTGAGAAACAACCGGCACAACACGATACACCAATAGAGGATGGATATCCTGTTAATGTTTAAGTCTATTAAAGGTCCCAAAAGTAACCTTAAACTCAGTTCCTCTTAAATGGAGAGAGGGGAGTCAAGTAAAAAATGCAATCAATCCTCAATTTTTTGTATTAACAGAATGAGCACATGAATATAGTTAGCCACATGCAGAGAGAAGCATCATAATATTCTGTGCTTGATTTTAAATCCTTCTAGGTTCAATGACTTTGAACATTGATGGGTAGTTGAAAAGAAGTCTACAGAGCCAAAGTAGATAATCTGCTTACAGGCAACTGATAATATAAAATGAGCTAAGAGATGAAAATGTATTGTAGTTGTTTCACTAGATCTTTTTGATGAACTTGGGATGAAGATAATCTAGTTTCTATTTATCAACCCACAATGGAGCTGAGGTCCTAAAATTTAGGTCAACACTTTCAGATCAGTCACTCCTTGAATTCCATGAAAAGGAAAATGGTTTTGAACTATTCAGCTGAAATACTAGAATCAAATAGCTGACCTTGGAGAAGGTAAGAATACCTTTTCCTAAGGCCAATTTCTCTATAGCTACACAAGACTCAGACCAAAACCAACCACTTCCTTCAGGAACTTTAGGGGAGGAGGAGGAAGAAAAAGAAAGGATTAATTTGTAAATGAGATTCCTGATTCTAGAAAAGAGGGAAAATGAGATATCTGAGTGATATTAAAGAGACCTTTTCTCTTTAATCGATGTTTCTCTCTCTCTCTCTCTCTCTCTCTCTCTCTCTCTCTCTCTCTCTCTCTCAAAACCAATTTAAAAAAACATAAGAGACCTGGAGAAAGGGATTACTGCATTGATGACATAATTCTTGATATCAATGACTGCTAACTGTGGTGGAAGAGGATGTGCTTTAATCTATTAAAAACAGTTCTATACTATGGCATATGTGGGTGACAAACTGTTCTCATTTCCTTTTACAGAATTCTAAACCTTAACCTCCAAGGGAACCAATGACCTTGGGAATACTAAGGCAGCTTTGTAGAATTCAAAAAAAACATTTTTTGGAGGGTTACAGCATATGCACTGTTTGTAATTATCCTATATAATAAAAGGCTAATATGCAAATTGTCCCCTTGACTGGGAGTTTGACCAGGGAGCAGGGCCAGCCAACTGTCCACAGCCCCTACCCCCGACTGGGGCGGGCCAGCCGAACCCCACCTATGCATGAACTCATGCACCAGGCCTCTAGTATCAATAATAAAAATCAAGAGATAACATTTACTGGGCACTTGCTATGTGTCAGGCGCTATACTAGTGAGCACTACCCATACTATGCTCACTTAATCCTGTATTTTAAAAAGATGTTAAGATAAACCCAGCTGGTACAGCTCGGTGGTTGAGCATTAACCTATGATTCAGGAGGCCATGGTTTGATTCCTTGTCAGGGCACATGCCCAGGTTGCAGCTTGATCCCTAGTAGGGGGTGTAGGTGTGCAGGAGGTAAACAATCAATGATTCTCTCTTATCATTAATGTTTCTCTCTCTCTCCCCTTTCCTCTCTGAAATCAATAAGACTATATAATATAAAAGACGGTGCGATGAGATAACACTATTATATAATCTCCATTCTAAAGTTGAAGACCTGAGGCTTAAAGAGATTAACTGAGCCAAGATCACATAACTTGCAACCAACAGAGGAAGATTTCAAACACAGGCAGTTGGCCCAGAGTTTGTGTTCATACACGACATTAAACATTAAATGAAGATGCCTAATGGGCACGCTCAGAACGTCATGTGCTTGGAATTATTTTCTCCAACAATGCTGAAGAAATTATTTTCTTCAAGTTATTTTGAACCATCCACATTCTCCAATGTAGTCATTTTTATACATGAAAACTTCTCTATTGGGGCAAGCCTTATAAATCCAATCCCCAATTTAAACAATAACCACCTAGTGAGAGACTGAAGAAAGGTAAGGTTGTCTCATTCTTCCTCAAGTTCACTTCCAAAATTAGGCATCTCAATAAGACCTATCTCCAAGAAAGCTGAAATAGGTAGGACTGAAGAGTGTCCCATCAAAGAAGAGTGTTCTGTTGGTCTATGAAGAAGATAAACCCACATTCACTATGCCAATATGAAATCCACAAAGGTAAAAAGTAAGACCAACTAGAAAGCTACTTATTTGACCAAGTCCCATGAGTCTAAAGTAAGATGATGGCGCTTCAAAGAGAAAGGAAGGGACAGGAGACTGCTGAAGAAACAACTCCTCTGCAAAGCCTTCCCAACTTCCCAGAGGCAGAGCTGCTCCTGCCTCTGTGCCACCACATCTGGCTCACACCTCTGTAAACAGCACTGACACTGCGTACCGGCTTATCAGTTTTGAAATCTGTGGGATGCTCCCACTAGTGTATAAGCCTCACAAGAGCAAGAACTGTGACTTAATCATCTTCAACTCCTGACAACTTGATTCCTGAGAGAGGAACTAGTCCTCGGCTTATGAGCTTGCATGATCCATGAGGAAAAGAACCATGCCTTTCAATCGTGGAGCCCTTTCATCTTTGAGAAATAGCTCCAAGGCTTCTTCAAGTCTACTGAACAGAGACAGCCCTGACTAAAATGAAAAATTGTTGGTAGGTGGTGGGGTAGGTGGAGAGATGCAGAGAATTATGTGATACCAGAACATCTGGCCAGAATGTTCAGTAAACACATGAAAGTCAAATCAGAGCCAGTGAACTAAGAGTTGTCTACATAAAGGTGCTGAAAGACAGAAGACAAAAGAATGTATGAGTCAAGAAAATCTTTGGCCTTAAAGAGGGCATTGACAACTAACAAGAACGAAAGTGTTAGACATTCTACAAAATAATTGACTAGTCAAAAAATGTCAAGGTCATATAAGACAAAGAAAATGACAATTAAATGCATCTGAGATCCTGGATAGGATCCCAGAACAGAAAAAGAACATTAGCGGAAAAACTGGTGACATTTGAGTTAAGTCTGTAGTTTAGTATGTTACTGGTATATAAATGTTAATTCCCTGGTTTTGATCATTGTACTATGGTTATAAAATATGTTAACTTTATGGGATGCTGAGTGAGGAGTATACGAAAACCGTTTCCTATAAGTTTAAAATTAGTTCAAAATAAAAAAAAATGTTAATGTAGGTTTTATAGCAAGAGTAGCAAGACATAATGAGGAAGAGGAGAACAATTCAGAAGCTGAAGTAAAAGATTTGAATCAAACTTTCTTGATGTCTACCATGAAAGCAAAGATACAAGTCAGCAAGCAAATGAATTTTCCAAAAGGGGCAAATAACCAGAACATATTTGAAGGCATGTACTAGTTATTCACTCAACGATTATTAAACACCCATTATTAGGCATCTATTATGGGAAAGACACTGCTAGGTGCTGGTCCCTGCCTCTAAGTTCACTGTCTCGTGTACAAGGAAACGATACATATGTGTTTTGTGAGTATAAAAGAATACACTAGGGAAAAGAGAGAGGATAAAAAGGTTAAAGGGAGGAAATGAACATAAAAAAATCACTCAGGAGATAAAACAGAAAACACCCTGAAGTGGGAATAGCTTTTTTATCTGTTATTGATAGTCTCACAACTAACAAAAAGTAACTTCAAAAAGCACTAAACTGTCATGCAAAAAGCCTATTTCACAATGCTATAAAATAATACCAGCTTTATAAGTAAAATAAGGCAACCAATGAATGAAAAATATTTGAGCACAAAGTGTTCAGCCCTCCAATGTTTCTTAAACGCACACCATTGTGAGAGAGAGAGAGAGAGAGAGAGAGAGAAGCTCAATTACAAACTGCACTACTTTAAGAGAAAGAGGCAGATAATAACAAATGCAACTGCTAAACAAACAAGAAAAAATGCTTATTAAAGCAAATTTGAACTAACTTTATATACCTAATAGATTAATGAGGAAAATTAAATTATGACAACCAGTAATATCAAGTGCAGTAAAACCAGAACACACACTGCTCTTAGCACTGTAAACTGATAAAGGATTAATTCCATATGAGCACTATGTATTGCTTAACATAATTACATCTAAAGTGACCCCATCATCTCCTGCCACTCCCCTCATTTACTCAATGCTCTGAACATTTCACTCCCATGCTTTTGCTCTCACTAATCCAAGTCAAGAATGATTTTCCTCAACTCCTTATTGCCCCACAGAATTCCTATTCATTCAAAACTGAGATTCCAATGTCATCTCCCTTTTCTTCAATGACCAAACCAAATCCATTCCCACCAATACATCCCCTCTCCAGGCATATCCAATCATTCCTTCTATTGTGCTTTATTCACACAGTTAGATGTTAAAATGTCTGTCTTGCTCCTTAAATTATGAATTCTTTAAGGTCCAGACAATCCTACCTTATAATAAAGAAACATGCAAATTGACTGCACCTCCGCTACGCCCACAGCCAATCAGAGCGAACAAGATGGCGGTTAATTTGCATATGCAGGCGCTGAGCGGCCTGGGTCCAGGAAACATCCTCTGGACCCAGGCCGCTCCTAGCCTGTAGGCCCGTGCTTAGGTCCTGAGTGGCAGGGGTCCCAGAACGCCCCCTGGCCACTCAGAGCCTATGGGTGTAGGCACCAAGCAACCTGGCAGGCTGAACATCACGCCCCCAGCGGCTTGCAAAGGCTCCTGCACAAAGCGGCGGTTTAGTGCCACGCCCCCAGCCAGGCGCCCAGGACCAGGGGCTGCTGCTGGCCTTCTGGGTTTGCTGAGACCCTGGCAGCCACCGCTGCATGCTGCCCAGGGTCCCTGCATGCCCCCACCCTGGGGCCCATGGTGGGGCTGGCTGCTGGCCTTGGGGCGTTTGGAGACGGGGATGTTCCCGCCCTGCCCCAGAGGCTTTCCAAGCTCCAGCACCAAGTGGCAGATTGTGTCCACGCCCCCAGCCTAGCACCCTCCACAGGGGGATGGCTGCTGGCCTCTGGGGTGTGCGGAGACCCCAGCAGCCACCACCAGGGGACAAGGATACGCCCCTAGCCCAGTGGACACAACCCAGGGGCTGCATGAGCTGCAGAGGATACACCTTTTTTAAAAAAAATTTTATTGATTTTTTTTTTTTTTTTTACAGAGAAGAGGGGAGAGGGATAGACAGTCAGAAATATCAATGAGAGAGAAACATCCATTAGCTGCCTCCTGCACACTCCCCACTGGGGATATGCCTCCAACCAAGGTACATGCCCTTAACAGGAATCAAACCTGGGACCCTTCAGTCTGCAAGCCCACGGTCTATCCACGGAGCCAAACCATTTTGAGAGTAAATACCTTTTCTGACAACTCATTGGCTAAGCTCCCCGTAGGCCACCAATTGCAGTGTTCTTGGTAATTTGGGTTATAAGAATCCAAGAAGGTAATCTAGGGTTTTTCCACCACACTCTTGAAGGAAAAAATGAAGGTCCCTTGAGGGGCCACAGATTGGAGAGACTGCAGGCTGGGCTGAGGGACAACACCCCCCGCTACCCCCCTCCCCGCCGTGCACGAATTTCGTGCACCGGGCCTCTAGTGTCTTAATAATTTTAGTACATGTAATACTTAGCACAGAATATGGCACACAGTAATTACTAAGGACAGATAGGAGGGGAAAATGCCACATGACTAAAGAAATTCACCACAATATTATCTCCAAGGCTAAAAAACTGAAAACCACCTACATACTCAATTTAGGGGAAAAGGGTCAGTCTCTCATCAAAAAAATACAAACATCTATATATATAAAAGCCCAAGTGACCGTTAAACTGGTAGCCATGATGTGCATGACCACCAGGGGTCAGACGCTCACCCCACAGGCATGGAAACATGGCACAGACTGATGAATCTCAGAGGGAAGGAGGCAAGGGGGAGGGTGGGAAGAGATTCCAAAGATCTTATATGCCTACTAGAAGCCCAGTGCACAGATTCGTGCACCTGTGGGGTCCCTCGGCCTGGCCTGCACCCTCTCGCAATCTGGGACCCCTCGGGGGATATAAGACTGCCAGTTTTGGCCCGATCCCTGAAGGCCAGGTCAAGAGACCCCACCGGTGCACAAATCCATGCACTGGGCCTCTAGTTAATAATAACATAAAGACTATGTAGAGTCCTGGCCAGTGTGGTTCAGTTGGTTGGGCAGAGTTCTGTGCACCAAAAGATTGCCCACTCCATTCCCAGTCAGGGTACATGCCCAGAATGCAGGCTTGATCCCCGGTAGGGGATGTGCAGGAGGCAGCCAATCAATGTTTAACTCTCACATTGATGTCTGTCTCTCTCTCACTCTCTCTCTCTTAAAATCAATTAAAATATTTTTTAACAAAGACTATATGTAGGAGAAACCAAGATGGCGGCATAGGTTAAACACCTAACCTGCAGCCGGGCACAACAATTTCAAAGGCACAACTAGAGGTCAGAACGGACATCGTCCAGAACTACAGGAGAGCTGGCGGACTGAAATGCCCACAGCTGGGGGGAAGTAGAAGGCCACGGGGACAATCGGGGGAGCCGTAAAAGCCTGAGGTATGGAGAAACGGGCGGAGACAGGAGCACGCGCGCCTGCAGGGAGGACGGAGCCGGAGAGGAAGGGGCGGCTGACCGGCGTTCACTGGCAGGAAGGAGATAAAGGCTCCGGAGTGCGCTAAGTGCCGGCTCCGACTGCACTGAGCGCCAGTTCCGGGCGAAACCCTGGGAAGCCAGGCGCAGGCTGGGGGAATGAATCTGGGCTGTGGGGCGCAGGCACAGAGGAGCGGCGGAAGGCAGAGTTCCAGAGGCGCGCACGGGAAAGGGCGCAAAGGACGGACTGTTGCCTGCGCCACTGAACTGCCCTAGCGGGAAGGAGACATAAGCTCAGGACCGTGCTGAACCCCAGTTCCGACTGCACTGAACCCCAGTTCCGGGCGAAACCCTGGGAAGCCAGGCGCACCCCGGGTGGAATGAATTTGGGCTGTGGTGGCGGAGGCACAGAGAAGCAGCGGCTCCAGACGCGCGCACTGGAAGGCGCGCAGAGGACGGACTTTTGCCTGCGCCACTGGGTGGCCCTGCTGGGAAGGAGACAGGGGCGCCAGACTGCGCTGAGACCCAGTTCCAACTACACTGAAACCCAGTTCCAGGCGAGAATCTGGGAGTCCAGATTCATTAGGGGAGGGACTGGACTGTTTGGCAGTGGGCGAAACTCCAGGGCGCGTTTCTCTCAGAGGTGTTTGCAAGGAATACAGAGGGACACAGACGCAGGAGCCTCATAGGGCGGGGCTGACAGGAAGCCAAGGTTGTAGGCTCCACCCTGTAGCTCCGCCCCAGCCAAGCTGAGCAGAAGCTTTTTCCTGCTGAGTGCCTCAGGTAGTGGCTGACCCACACTACATTGGAGACCCAGAAACGAGGGCATCTAGTGGTTGGTGTGAGATGACACCAGATTTCAACCACTCGCATAAGGGAGGCATTCTAGAGGCAGACTCAGTGAGCGCCAAGGCATTGCTGCATCAAGACCCGGCCCACAAACATGTCTCCTGCACAGCAACTCTTCCTATATAGACAAAGAGGGTCCTCACGGCCAATTGGCCTGGAGGACAATTCCTCCCAGTGACACCAACAACAATCAAGACTTAACTGTACAAAGGAGGACCAAGATGGAGACATAGGGCGGCAGCCTGATCGTTGCCTACCACAACAATATTGAGACTACGACGGGAGAGCAGAGCAGACACCAGCCAGAACCACCGGGGGGCTGGCTGAGCAGATGCTCTACAACTAGAATAAAAGAGAGGGGTACGCAGGATGATGCTGATGCCGGTGACCCAAAGTCCACACTTTAAGAACTATGGCTCAGGCGACACAATGGCGGCCTGGAACGTGCTCAGCGCAGTTCCCCCGGCGGTCTCCGGCTGAGGGGACGGCTCCACTCGCTGCCGAGCACAGACAGACGAGCCCCTGGGAGACATGGGGTGGGAGACTCCGTGCTTGCTGACCTCCGAGTCCTTCAAGAATCTCAATGCCCCGAAGCGGCCAGGTGCGCACACTCGGCGACCGGCCACCGTTGCAGACCCAAGGGCCGACGCAGCGACACCGCACCAGCCCACCGCCGTGCACCAGGCACACTGGAGCCTTGCCGAGCCCGCCGCCCAACGAGTTCTGCGGCAGCCGCCCTGGAGCTCTGAGAAAATGACCGAAGGAATTGCTGAGAGGGAATTGACCAACAGGAATTGGGATCAAGAAGACGAAACCCCGCTGAGACCCGAGTCCAGGCGAGGCTGCGAGCCCCTGGGCTCAGATGTGGTCACACGCCTCTGGGTCTAGGTGAGGCCTCACGCCCCTGGGTTTGGGTGAGGCCACGCGCCCCTGGGTCCAGGTGAAGCTGGATTCCGGGTTCGGGTGAGGCCATGTGCCCCTGGGTCCGGGTGAATCTGAACCCTGGGTCCGGGTGAGGCCGTGGGCCCCTGGATCCGGGTAAGGCTGGGTCCCGAGTCCGGGTGAGGCCGTGCGCCCCTGGATCCGGGTGAGACCACGCGTCTGAGAGAGGTAACGTGCCCCTGGGTCCGGGTGAGGCCATGTGCCCCTGGGTCCGGGTGAAGCTGAACCATGGGTCCGGGTGAGGCCGTGGGCCCCTGGATCCGGGTAAGGCTGGGTCCCGAGTCCGGGTGAGGCCGTGCGCCCCTGGATCCGGGTGAGACCACGCGACCAGGGGTCTGAGAGAGGTAACGCGCCCCTGGGTCCGGGTGGCTTCGTGCACCTAGGTCCAGGTGAGGCCACGCACCCCTAGGTCCGGGCGAGACCATGTGTCCCTGGATCCAGGTGGGGCCTCGTGCACCTAGGCCCAGGTGGGGCCGCGTGCCCCTGGGTCTGGGGGAGGCCAGGCGTCCCTGGGTCTGGGTGAGACCGTGTGTCCCTGGATCCGGGTGAGGCCTCGTGCGCCTAGGCCCGGGTGAGGCCACGTGCCCCTGGGTCTGGGAGAGGCCAAGCGTCCCTGGGTCCGGGTGAGACCATGTGTCCCTGGATCCGGGTGAGGCCTCGTGCACCTAGGCCCGGGTGAGGCCACGTGCCCATGGGTCTGGGGGAGGCCAAGCGCGCCTGGGTCCGGGTGAGACCATGTGTACCTGGATCCGGGTGAGGCCTCGTGCACCTAGGTCCAGGTGAGGCCACGTGCCCCTGGGTCTGAGAGAGGCCACGCACCCCTGGGTCCAGGCGAGACCATGTGTCCCTGGATCCGGGTGAGGCCTCGTGCACCTAGGCCCGGGTGAGGCCACGTGCCCCTGGGTCTGGGAGAGGCCACGCGCCCCTGGGTCCGGGCGAGACCATGTGTTCCTGGATCCGGGTGAGGCCTCGTGCACCTAGGCCCGGGTGAGGCCACGTGCCCCTGGGGCTGGGAGAGGCCAAGCGTCCCTGGGTCCGGGTGAGACCATGTGTCCCTGGATCTGGGTGAGGCCTCATGCGCCGAGGCCCGGGTGAGGCCACGTGCCCCTGGGTCTGGGAGAGGCCAAGCGTCCCTGGGTCCGGGTGAGACCATGTGTCCCTAGATCCGGGTGAGGCCACGTGCCCCTTAGTCCGGGTGAAGCCGTGCCCCTGGGTCCGGCTGAGACCAAACCAGAGGGAGTCGGACCTCCGTTACCACCATTTGTCCACCATCCAGAGCTGAGGGGTCAGTGCTGACATGTACACATAAGGAACTGGTGGACATTGAAATTGGGTCTCAAAAGAACTGTTGGTCCAGAAAGAAACTCACTACAGACTGATTCATTTGTCTGTCAGCATAACTATTATTGCTTGTCTCACATTCAGTTCTCATAAGTATATATCTAGTGACATATGATCTCGCTCATCTAGGGGAAATGATGAACAACATAGACTGAGGAACAAGAACAGAACCAGAAGCAAGGAGGCATCGATCGGACTATCGGGCCTCAGAGGGAGGATAGGGGAGGGTGGGGGGAGGGGGAGAGTTCAACCAAAGGACTTGTATGCATGCATATGAGCCTATCCAACGGTTCAGTTCAACAGGGAGTTGGGGCATGCGTGGGGAGGGGGGGGATGGGAATGGGGGGATGAGGACAAATATGTGACACCTTAATCAATAAAGAAATTTAAAAAGAAAAAAAAAAAGACTATATGTAGAAACACAGGAAATATTTCTGACAATGTTAAATTGAAAATATAACACAAGAGCATTTGAGATCTTGGTTCCCCAGCATATGTCATCAGTTTGGCCCAAATAAAAGTATAAAAATAAAATAAAATATAACACAAAATAGTATATACACAATAGTTATAGCCTGCAAAATACCTAAGGACTGTGGGAATATAAAAATATTTATTAGATTAGGGTATTAGTTTTCCTTTTCTCAAATACTTCATTTTAATACTGGTGTTGTTGGTGTATTGTTATTAAGAATTTTTATTGCAAAAAGGATAAATAATAAGGGGAAAGGAGCATGATTATAGATTCCCATAAGCACCTGCCATCCAAGGAAATGCTATAATATCACTGATAGGTGACAAGAGTAGTGGGTGTCTGCAATACTGTCAAAACCAAGGGTCTCTGACCCCAATCTGCCTCAAACAGAATATTTCTCATGTCACAAAGGAAGTCATTCCCAGTGAGCCAACCTGCACTAAATGCGAAGTCCTTATTGCAAAACTTTGGATGTAAGAACTTTTTCCAGACATCTGTGAAATTAGTATTAATGAGAACACCCTGGAGTTTATATGTGCAGCAGAAACTTCTCAGCCAAGGAACTGCTGGGCACACTTCTTGATGAGATGTCTAAGCCTGAAGGCATCAAAAAAGTACATTTCCATATTGGGAACTTAGCTGGTTTCCTCTTTAAGACTTTTTCCAACACCTCCTGTCCACATTATAATTCTCCTGTCTTCTCAAATGAATAGTTAACATATGTCAAGGATATAAGGCATATACAGAGAGGCCCTTACTGCCTAACTCGATTACTAGAAAAACCAATCTCCGCAGAAAATAGGAATCTTCCCACCAAGTTGCCTGGAAAATTAAATTTAGTGAGCACACTAAAAATGTTAAATACTTTTAATAAACATTTTTTGACATTACATATTTTCTTTGCTTACCTGTGCCTCTAAATTTTAGGAAAGAGCCAGAAGTTATATAGCTGATTCCCCTCATTTTATAGGTGATTTTATAAGAGATTTTAAAAAATCATGTACAGAGATGAGAAATGACTTGTCCTGAATTACTCAGATAAGTAATGATAAAGGTAGGATTAAAACTTAAATCTTCCAGATTTTCAGTCCTGTTTCAGTCTACTACATCAAGCTTTTTTATACCTTGAAATCTCTAAAGCTCTTGGTCAAAATAATTAGTATCACAGAATTTTAAAGCTAGAAGGGACCTCAGAGAGACTTACTTAATCCCCTCATTAGGCATGTGAGGAAACTGAGGCCCAGGAAGATTAAGTGATTGCTCTCAATATCTTGGATGGCAGGGAAAAAGTATAATTTAAGCTAAAAAAAAAAACCACAAACTAATGGCCATGAAAAGGGAGGAGAATGTCTCAGCTGGAGAAAAAATGTTTTTAATGTAGACCGTTCTAGACCAGGGGATCTCAAATGTGGTCCCTGGATCAATAGGTTCACATCACCCGGGATCTTGTTAGAAATGCAAATTTTAAGGTCCCATGGGAGACTTACTGAATCAAACTCTGGTGGTGGGGATATTCAAACCAGACATCTTGTTCCCACATGTCCCTGAGAAATGAACGTTAGTGGTAATGTTGATAACTATAATCAGTGACACTTAAAATGTGCGCATTCTTCTATCTGTGTGCCATACTTCAGTTTTGTTTTGTTTTTAATTTTTAAAAAGCTAAAAACAAAATGGAAAACTAGATTTGGGTATTCAGTAGGTTTTAGTTCCACCTCCACTCCTTACTGGCTCTTAACCTTGCCAGGTAGGTTGACCTCTCTAGCTCGAGTTTCCTTTTCTATTAAAACAAAAGGTAGGTATGCCAAGAGACATGTTGAGAATTAAATGTAAGAATTTATCTGAAAGCACTTTAGCTCAGCATCTGGCACAGAACAGACAAACAGTACAGCACAGTGTTTAGGAACTTCACCAATAAGATAGTTTACTTTTTGTACCTCATCTATGCAACAGGGATTAAAAATAGCACCTTCCTCATAGGGTTGTTATAAGAATTTAGAGAGATAATATAGGTAAGTAGGCATCTTTCATATGTACAAAGTGCTACTGTTTTCAAAGAGTTTCTGTATCCATTAACTCGTAGATGATCTTCATGACTTCCACAAAAGGATGCTGTGATTGAATGGTTACAGATTAGATTCTAGACAGTACTATCCTTTAGCAACAGGAGTGTACATGGATCTTTCAGAAAGGAAAATGCATGAATCGTCTAGGTTGGGAGTGAACAGAGATAGAAATAAGGAGATCAGGATTCTGCTTTCAACTTAGCCACTATCTTGGCCCATAACCTCAGGGAAGTCCCTTTACCAAAATGTGTTCACTTTTCATCTGCAAACAAGTTGCTTGAATGAGATTATCTATAACATCTCTCAAAATGAAATTCAAACTCCTTATCATGGTCCACAGAAAGGCCTACATTTTCCAACACCTCCTATCATCTGCCAACTCCAGCCTCATCACCTGCCATTCTCCTGCTCACTCACCATCGAAGCTCTTTTTGATCCTCCAACTGGCTGCACCATCTTCTACCTCATAGCCTATATAGTTGCTGTTCCCTCTGCCATGATCATTCTGCCCTTTCCACAAGATTGGCTCCTTCTCAGCCTTCATTCCTTTAATGTCCATTTCGCAGAGAGTCCTTTCCGGACCATAATATCTATATATATAAAACCCTAATATGCAAATAGACTGAACAACCGAACAACCAGTTGCTATGATGTGCACTGACCATCAGGGGGAGCACGCGGAACATAGCAGGTGTCACCTGCAGCGGGATGGTGGAGCAGGTGAACTGGGGGTGCCAGACCAAGGCAGGGTGCCGGTTGCTGTCATCAGGGCGAGCCTCTGGTGGTTACTGAAAATTCTTTGCTCCCGTGTGCCACGATCCCGCCGGGCGCTTGCACCTGCTGCCAGCGCCAGCAGCGGGTGCGAGTGGGGTCGGTGCTAGAGCCGCCACTCACACCTGCTTCCAGCACCTAGAGCCGGCCCCGATGGCTCTGTGCCATCATCCGGTGCAAACAGCAGCTGCTGGCCCTGATCACCCCTGAGGGCTTCTCCACCCCCCACCCCCGCTCCTGAGGGGCAATCAGGGCAGCAGCAGCTGCTCACACCCGCAGCTGGCGCTGGCCCCAATAACTCCACGCTGTCAGGATGTGCGAGCAGGGCCAGCACTGTCAGGCAGCGGAAGCAGGGCTGCCGGCAGACAGGGGACTAGGACCGTGGCAGGGGGGCCAGGCAGGGGCATGGAGAATGGGCTGAGACCCACCCCTGTGCCCACCACAGCCTCGTGGCCCACAGTTCCTTTCAAGGTGCATGAATTCGTGCACTGGACCCCTAGTCTAAAATAATAGGTCCTGTCTCCCACTCCCAGAGGTTACTTTCTTTAGCAGCACTGTCCAATAAAAATATTCTGAAAGCCACAAAAAGCCAAATATATAACTTTAAATTTTCTAATTGCCACAATAAGTTTTTAAAGTGACATTAATTTTAATAATATATTTTCTTTAAGCCAATATATACTAAGTATTATCATTCCAACATGTAATCAATAAAAAATTATTAATGTATTTTTAATTCATTTTTTCATACTAAATATTGAAAATACAGTGTGTATTTTACACATATATCATATCCCAATTTGAACTATCCACATTTCAACGGTTGACAGTCACATGTGCCCAGTGGCTACCATACTGAACAGCACAGTTCTTTAGTATTACCTGCATACTCTTCAAAGCACTTATCACAATCTGAATTCTTATTTACTCACTTATTTTGTTACTTTCCCACCAGACTATAAGCTCCACAAAAGCAAGAACCTTGTCTGTTTGGTTCAATAATTATTTGTTGAGCAAATGAACGAACCTCTTCTAGCTTTAATATTCCATGAGTCAATGTCTAGCCATTCTATCACCCAAACAGACATACTCATTCAACAGCATTCCTATTTCCTTCCTTCTTTCAATTACTGTCTTAAAAAGAGAAATATTTTGGCTTTACCTCTCTGTGTAGTTTCTAAGGTCAGTTCTTTGTGTAGTGGCTGAGGTAGTGGCACGAATATAATTGCTAACATTTATTGAATGTTTACCATTTGACAAGTATTGGTCTAAGCTTCATAAGAGACCTATGTGGTAGGTATCAACATTGCCCCTCCCCTCCCATTTACAGATGAGGAAACCAAGGCATAGACGGGTTAAGCATTTTGTTCAAGGTTATACCTTGAACAAAATGGTTGGAATCTGTTATGAGCAAAACAGATTCCAGGCAACATGGGGCTCCAGACCCATGACTCTCAATTACCTATTCTTTATACTGCAGAGCTGGTCCAGTACAAAAATGAGGCAAGCTAAATGTGTTATTTTAGTAGCCAAATTAAAAGATGAGTAGCTACATTAAAAAGTAAACTGAGCCAGGCTGGTGAGGCTCAGTGATTGAGCCTCAACCTGTAAACTAGGAGGTCTCAGATTGGTTTCAGTCCAGGCTTCGGGCTTGGTCCCCAGTGTGAGGCATGCAGGGCAAGGGAGGGGTGGGGGGAGAGACAGTCAGTGGTCTCTCTCATCATTGAGTTTCTATCTCTCTATACCTCTCCCTCTCTGCAGTCAATAAAATATATATATTTTTAAAAGTAAACAGAGCCCAGCTGGTGTGACTCAGTGGTTGAGCGTCAACCCACGAACCAGGAGGTCAGGGTTCGATTCCCAGGGAGGGCATATGTCTGGGTTGTGGGCTCAATCCCCAGTAGGGGGTGTGAAGAAGGCAGCTGATCCCATGATTCTCTCTCATCATTGATGTTTCTCTCTCTCCCTCTCTCTGAAATCAATAATTTTTTAAAGTAAATAAACAGGTAAATTTTATTTTAAATATATTGTATTTCAGCCATTATCCATAATGATCTCTTAATCAGCATGATCTATAATCAATGTCATTAATAAGATTAATAGGATGATGTAGTCAATACAAAAACTCGTTTCATACTGAATCTCCAAAACCCGGTGTGATTTTACACTTAACAGTGTTTCTCAATTCAGACTAGTCCCATTTCAAGTATTCAATAGCCATATGTGGCTAGTGGCTACAATACTGAACAGAACAGCTCTACTGCCTCTCACAAGGAGCCTCTTTAGAAAGCCAAAAGACGGAGGAAAATGTTAAGCTGAGAGCCAGGAGACCTCAGCTCTACTCCCAGCTTTTACTCGTTGAGTGACTCTGGGTAAGTCCTTTCCGTCCTCCGGGCCACCGGTTCCCCACAAGAACCCTGAGCCAGGGGGACAGGAAGATTGTGGGGGTCCATCCCATGTTAGTATTCCAAACATTTCCCAACATCTGCAGTTAATATGGGCACAGCTTTCTACACCTTAAAATCAACTTTCACACCCATTAGTTGACATAGTGTTCAAACAACGCTACTACATAGTTATTACTCTCTCCATTTTATACATACAAAACCTGAGGCTCAAAGAGGATGAAAGAACTTGTCCAAAAGCCCCGCAGCCAGTCAGTGGAGAAGCTGGGGCTCAAATGCAAGGACCAGCGCTCTCCCCCCACCACAAACTCAATGACTGGGGAAGAAGAGAGTGAAGGGGGTGGTTGAAGGGGACCGGGCCCAAGGGTAGGGTGAGGAGTCGCCCAGACGAGTAGAAAAGGGGCTCGAGCCTTGGAAAGGAATAAATGGAAAGAGCACAGGAGGGTCTCGAGAGGGAGTGAAGTGAAATAAGAGGCTCGGACCTCGGTGGCATGAGAAGTGAGGGGACCCGGGCCCGGGACTTGGGGTGAGGAAAGGTGAGATGAAGGGACTCTGGTTCTGCGACCTGCCACACGTATTCGGATAAGGGTACGGCGCCCCAGCTCTCCCGTCCCTCCTACCTGGTAGCTGAGAAGTTCGCCCACGTCCATGCTTCCAGGCGCAGCTAACACTGATAACTCTGGTTCCTTGCCTCCACTCACAACCAAGCCGTGGAGCCCTTCAGCAGCTCTGCAGCCACACTGCCGAAAAGCGCCGTGAGCGGGGTCGCAGAGCCAATGAGGTAAAGGGTGCGCGACGCACGAGCCAGCCACACTGCGGTTAAAGGCGGTGCTGCCGTAAAGCGCGCTGCATTTGTGACAGCGCTGCTTCCGCCCGGAGCCTGAGGGGGCGGGGAAAGGGGCGGAGACTTGAAGGAGGGCGGTGCCTTGAGAGGCAAGACTTTAGGAAACACGATTTATTGCGCACTTCCTAAGGGCAGGGCGGGATGCAGGGGCTTCCCAGGAACAGATCTCTCTTGTTCCTTCCAGTGACCTAGGCAATTTTATCCTCATTTCACAGACAAGGAAGCTAAGTTATAGAACTGCACTGTCCAGTACTATACTTACCAACCACACGTGGCTAATGAGAACTTGACGGGTTTGCTCAGTGGATAGAGCGTCAGCCGGGGTACTGAAGGGTCCCTGGTTTGATTCCTGGTCAAGGGCACATGCCCGGGTTTCGGGCTCAATCCCCAGTATGGGACATGCAGGAGATGAGCCGATCAATGGTTTTCTCTCATCATTGGTGTTTCTATCTCTTCCTCTCTGAAATCAATAAAAATATATTTAGGAAAAAAAATTTTTTTTTAAGAGAACTTGAAATATGGCTAGATTGAATTGAAATGTGCCATAAGGTAAATAAAATGCACACTGGATTTTTAAGACTTCTATTGATTACATATTGAAGTGATATTTTGAGTCAAATAAAATTATAAACTTAATTTCACACGTTTCTTTATCCTTTTAAGTGTGTTTGGTAGAAAATGTAAACTACATAGGTGGCTCTCTTTTGTGGCTTGCTACCATTGTGTTTTTGTTGAATAGTGCTGGCTCAGAAAGTATATTGCCCAAGGCTATACAACTATGACTGGCTGAAAAACTGTTGGTGATCAGATTTCCCTCTTTGGGCTTCTGTTTATTCATTTATGCAAGACCTGGTAGAAACTGGGTGATCTTATTTAAACCCAAAAAGCATAAAAAGGTTTTCTGTAGAAGAAAGTTGACCATCATTGGGAAAGAATAACTCAAAGAGAGCATCTGAGCTCCTGTGACTTGAATTAGTCTCTATCTTCAAAGGGTGTTAAGCCTATCCCTTACTCCCCTTAGCCATTAGCCATCTGTCCTTCAAGTTTATATTTGTCTTAGTCTTTCAGGCTGTTGGGGCTGGGGGGCAGGGATCATACACTGGGTGGCTTATAAACAACAAATTTATTTCTCACAGTTCTGGAGGGTAGGAAGTTCAAGATCAAGGCCCTGGCAGATTCGTTGTCAGATGTGGGCATGCTTTGTAGTTCCTAAATGTGCCTTGGAACTGTGTCCTCCCATGGCAGAAGGAGGTGAGGGAGCTTTCTTCTGCCTCTTATAAAAGCACTAATCCCATTCATAAGGGCTCCACCTTATGACCCAATCACCTCCCAAGGCCCCACTTCCTAATACCATCACCTTGAACACTAGAAATTCAACTTATGAATTTTGGGAGGACACACATATTCAGACCATAGCAATATTTATAATCATCCTCCCCAGCCCATCTTTACTATATCCAGTTACACAAAAATTATTTTTATTCCTCAAAGTGCCAAATCCTCTCCTTTTCTGTCAGGCCACTAGCCCCACTCCTCATCCAATTCTTTCTCATTCTTCAGGTCTCAAATGTCACTTTCTTAGAGTAGCTCAACTCACCTTCAGTCTGAGTAAGCAACCCCTCCTCATTATTTTCTTTCTTAGCACCTCCTCTACTGCACATGTCTGCTTTTGTAATTTGTACTTAATGGTTGATTATTTGTTTATTGACAGCCTCATTTACTGGACTCAGAGTCCATGAGAGCAGGAGTTATATATGTCATGTTCACCATTAAACCCTATTACAGAAAGCCTCGTACAGTGCCTGACAGAGTAGAGAGTTTTCTCAATGAGTCTTGTGTAAGGTGACCAGATTTTAACATTGGTAAAACGGGACACCATTGACCGGGGGGGGGGGGGGGGGGGGGGGGGGGGTTGGTTCTTTTTTTTTTTAAATATATTTTATTGATTTTTTACAGAGGAAGAGAGAGGGATAGAGTTAGAAACATCGATGAGAGAGAAACATCGATCAGCTGCCTCTTGCACACACCCTACTGTACATGCCCTTGACCGGAATCGAACCTGGGACCCTTGAGTCCGCAGGCCGATGCTCTATCCACTGAGCCAAAAATTTGGTCTATATTGTAATTGCTTTTGGTTTTTTTAATAAAAGGAAATTCACTTCTTAGAGCATCATTGAATTTGCATCCTCTTTTCTTACTCATTATGTTAAAAATCTAAAAAAAATAATTTAAAATTATATTATAAATTATTATATACATATTGCTTAAAAACACAGTAAGTAGGTACATAATTACATGAACATATTTTATTGTTAGTTTATAAATTAAATTAATTTGATTGTTATAAAGTAACTAAATTTTAAAAATTATTTTAATCCTATTTTCTTTCTAAATAATAATAATAATAACTTGTATTATTTTTCCTCTGAATTTGCCGTAACGTAAGTCGTAAGTGTCACTTTCAAGGCCGGTGCTAGACTCTTTGCCGCCACTATAAAATATAAATAATACTGTCTGCTAAATTCAAGAAAATTTACGTATTTATGAAATAAATAAATAAATTACTTACCTAAATTATCTGAATAGCTGATTTGTAATGACATCACTTGTTTAACTAGCTTACTAGCACCCAGTATGATGTGTATCGTCTGAGAGACAGTTACAAAATGTTTCGTCGTTGCCAATCCCAAAAAATGCCATTGTTTATTAAGTCCAAACAATGGTAGTTGAATTCTAACAACTGATCAACAATGCGAACTTTGATAAGCAGTTCTAGATAATCAGTTCTCAACAATTATTTGTTATTATTAAAGTTTAACATTATAAAATTAACAAAAATAATATAAAACTCATATCCTGGCTAAATAGCCACATGGCCGCCGAAAACCATATATTCCCTTCCCATTCTCCCGCCGTTCCCTAGCTTGTCGTGCATTCTTTCCAAAAATCGGGACTTTTTTAAAATGCCACGGGACGCAGGACAAATTGTTAAAAAGCGGGACTGTCCCGCCAAAAGCGGGACGTCTGGTCACCTTAGTTTTGTGGGTCATGATAAGGAAACTGAATTTCATACTGAGATTAATGTTTAGTATCATTGTTTAGTATCATTGGGATGATACTAAACATTTTAAACAGAGTTTTGTGATTAGGTTAAGAATCACCTATGCACTCTGCTTTGAACGGAGTTATTTCAGTGTCTTTTCTCCTCCTACTTAGCTGTAAGTATGGACTTTGCCTTGTTCAGGGCGTCAGGATAGAGAAATGGTGGTAGTGTGCCCTTCAGAATTGTGTACCCTTTAGAACTATGTCCTAGTTCTTGCTATGGTGGAGCCAGCTTGCAAGACAGGCTTGCAAGAGCCTATAGTTAAATTTTCAGGAAATTTGCAAATAGATTTACATCCGTGTAGTTGCTTAAAATGAGCCATAGTGGAAATGCTACAAATCAGATTTTTTTTTTTCCAGTGGTTCTAGTCAAAGTCCCAACACATCTATCTGAGTGCCCTTGGGCAAGTTACTTTCTCTCTAAATTGCAGTTTCTTCATCTGTAAGGTATTCAACAATTATTTACCAATTGCCTACTCAATGCCAGACACAATTCTAGGCTCTGAGGATTTATTTTTTGAAATATATTTTTATTGATTTCAGAGAGGGAGAGGGAGAGATAGAAACATCAATGATGAGAGAAAATCATTCATTCATTGGCTGCCTCCTGTACCCCCACTGGAGATCAAGCCTCCAACTTGGGCATGTGCCCCCACCCCAATGGGGAATCGAACCCTGACCTCCTGGTTCATAGTTTGATGCTCAACCACTGGCCGGGCTGTGCTATTCCAACTTTAAAGATGAGGAAGTAGAAGTTTAGAAGAGCTATGTATATGCTCAGTGAAATAAGTCAGACAGAAAAAGATAAATGCCATATGATCTCACTTACATGTGGAATCTAAACAAAATAAACAAACAACAACAAAAACAGGCTCATGGATATAGAGAACAGATTGGTGGTTGCCTGAGACAGGAATGGGAGGTGGGCAAAATGGATGAATGAGGTAAAAAAGGTACAAATTTTAGTTTAAAATGAATAAATCATGGGGATATAATGTACAACATGGTGACTATAGTTAGTAACATTGCATTGACTATTTGAAAGTAGCTAAGGGAGTGAGTGTATCTTGAAAGTTCTCATCACAAGAAAAAATATTTTTAACTATGTATGGTGATGAATATTAACTCAACTTATTGTGGTGATCATTTTGCAATATATACAAATATAAAACATCATGTTGTCTACCTGAAGCTTATATAATGTTATGTCAATTATACCTCAAAATAAAAAACTAACAAGTGGGAGGGGGCAGATGGAGAAGAGCTATGTGCTATGCACCAAGCAGTCCAAAATCATGTGATGATGATGATGCTAATTTTAGAATGGCATCCAGGAGAGAGATGGGAGAAGGGCACCACCCAAGAGATCAGCCACTGAGCTGTAACCTTTAAAAAAAAATGTATTGTGGAAGAATTATCCCTTCCAGAATGTTTTTAAATAGCTATGAGCTGCCTAAGTTCCTTAAACTTCAAGATTTTGGTGCTTCAAGATGTAATCAGAGTCGCTTCCTACATCTTTCAATGCCCCAGTAAATTATTTATTGGAACAGTCTTTTAAAAAATACACACAAAAACACTCATAAAGTATATTTATCACCAATATTGAGCTCCTACCCTGCAATCATGAGCTGATTGGAAACATATGACAGTGTGAAGACTTCTTGACTCCTATATTTAGGCTCTGAATGAATGGGGAAGGGTGACAGGGTGGGCAGTGGAAAGGGATATGTTTTCTGGGGAGCAGAATGCAATTTCTGGGGTTCAGGAGAAGTCCCTATTCCCTCTGCCTCACATTTCCAAAATTCAGGTTCCTGAATCCTCTCTAATATAATATTTTTAAATAGTTTTGAAAACTGAAATGTAGAGAGTTTAGTTACTGCCCACAGTCATCGAGTTAGTAACTGAAAATACTCTAATCCAAGCCCATCTGACTATGCATTTCACAGGAGGGATTTGGGCTCAGTTAACCTTTCAAACAGTACTAACACTTATGATTCAGGCACAGATGATTATTGAATGCTAAAGAGTAATTATTTCTCCCAGCAGGCACTAGTCTAATGAGGTATGAGGAGAATTTATGTTCTTAAATACACTGTGAGGCAAATAAGAACTCAACAGTTATAGATATGCAATGAAAATGAATTATTTAGGGGGGGTTGGGAGGAGTGATAATAGAATTGGATTAGGTTTTTTAAAGTCCTAATCTTTAAAAATACACATAGGAAATAATAGGATGATTGGAATTTGCTTCAAAATAACCCAAGGTGGGGGCAGGTGTGGGTATGGGTAGCAATTGTTGAAGCTGGGTGATAGAGACATTGGAGCTCATGTTATTATTTTCCTGCAACAAGATGGCAGCCACCGTTCCAAGCACAACATCAAGAAGAGTAAGAGGCATCATCTTACCCTGAGGCTTTCTCTTAGGAGGAAGGGAGAAGGAAAAGAGGATGTGGGTGGGGACCAACTGTGTCCATTGCACAATGAAAGGATTCTGTGATCAAATGTGTGGGGCTAGAAAAGTCATGAAAACTGGCTCACAGTGGCTCATTCATAAGAATGCAATGATTTTCATAAACCCCTAATTCTGAGGGGCTCCCCTCATCAGTGCCCCACACCAATGATCTTCATGAGTCAGACCATCCAGAGATGCTTTCATAGTAAGGACTGGAGAGAACTATTTATGCAACCACTAATTGGGGGTCAGTGAAAAGACAATGGTCAAGACCACTTTGAGCTTGGGAAGTCAACAGTGAGCTGAAGCAGCTTAGCACTAAGGATGTGTATTAGTAATTTGTTATTGCTCTGTAACAAGTTACTCCAAGACATAGCAGCTTAAAATAACAATGAACATTTATTATCTCATACAGTTCCTGTGGACTGAGAATTTGGAAGCTGCTTAGCAGGATAATTCTGGATCAAGATCTCTTTTGATTGTAGTCAAGATGTCAATCACTTCCAAGGTAGCTCATTAACATGCCTGCAGGTCGAAATTATTTGGGGGGTTAGGGGGGGTGTGATACTATCATTGGATTAGGTTATATGCTGCCTCTTTGCCAGAGACCACAATTCCTGGCCATGCAGATCTCTCTATCTGGCTGCCTGAGTGTTCTCATAATATGGTGGCTGGCTTCCCCTAGAGCAGATGATCTAAGAGAGATCCGAGTAGAAGCCACAAGTGTTTTGTGGCCTAGTCTCAGAGGTCACTGTCCATCATTTCTGCAAGATGCTACAGGTTGAACAGAACAAACCTATTCATTAACGCTGGGAAGCGAGATTCACTGGATCTATCTTGGGAGTGGAGCCTCCAATCCCAGGCAAGCTTTCAGACGACTGCAACCCCAGCTTATAACTTGACTGCAACCTCACGAGACATGAGGAGCCAGAATCACCCATCCAACTTCCTAATCCATAGAAACGGTGAGATAAGAAATGCTTTGGTATTTTAACCTTCTATGTTTTTAGGTAATTTGTTATGCAGCAATAGATACACAAATTCGAAGCAGGTTAGGTACCAAAGAGTGACATTCTCATCCTTAGTAGCTACTGTGACCTATTGATAAATTGAGCATTTGATTAATACCCATTAGACTCCCTGAACCATTCCCGGCAGATATCAATGAAGACAGAGAATGGTCCCATACCCAAAATCCACTGCAGGAGCAGCTGCTAAATTTACACTTTCTCATAGAGCAGTGGTTCTCAACCTTTCTAATGCCGCGACCCTTTAATACAGTTCCTCATGTTGTGGTGACCCCCAACCATAAAATTATTTTCGTTGCTACTTCATAACTGTAATTTTGCTACTGTTATGAATCGTAATGTAAATATCTGTGTTTTCCGATGGTCTTAGGCGACCCTGATAGCGGTTCTCAACCTGTTGCGACCCACAGGTTGAGAACCACTGCTGTAGAGCCTAAGACCATCGGAAAACACAGATATTTACATTACAATTCATAACAATAGCAAAATTACAGTTATGAAGTAGCAACGAAAATAATTTTATGGTTGGGGGTCACCACAACATGAGGAACTGTATTAAAGGGTCGCGGCATTAGAAAGGTTGAGAACCACTGTCATAGAGGATCACAGTGCACATCAGTATATTAAAAGCTCCAAGCAGTCCTGTAGGGGGAAACCTGTTTAATTTTGTTTTCCAAGTCCATTTGACCACAGAAGCCATTTTTCATGTAATGCCTAGTAATATCCCATAGAAGCAGAGTATGAGAAACACAGTCTAAGAAAGACTGGTCTTTGTCAACCTCTTCAGAAGTTTCAGAAAATTCTCTACTCCAAGTGCAATCTCAAATTTTTGCTTTAAAAAAAAATCTATACGTGTCCATGTATATATTTAAAAGACCTAAATTTTTCTAAGCCTGACATCCGGAGCAATAAGTGATGTCACAATGACATTAACAGTCTCTGACTCAGAGCTTCCACCTGCACCAGTGGAAGCCCCAGCTCTCATAAACGACTGAGTGCTTTCTGGGTGTGCACATGACCATGTGTGCATATACCTGGCTGGGCCTCTCAAGGGATCCTCTGCTCTGGCCTCTTCCTTGGCACCTACTGCCCCCAAGTCACCTGAAGGGGAGCCTCGCCCCACCCCTGCCACCCTGACCCAGGCATTGCAATCGGGCACTCCAGAAGCTGAAAGGACCCTGAAGGTCCCATGGCCTCCTGCTTGGGTCCTCACAGCATTAGAGCCAGACTGTGGGATACAGGCATCTCTCCTCAGTGCTGAGTGGCACTGTCACCTGGACCCCAAAGTGGTTCTGTTTATACCCTGCATTCACCTCGTACATCCACAGCATCGCTCCCTCTGAGAGTCAGACTTTATTCCTGAGTCAGAGCAGGGATGATCAGAGAGCCACTGGCCTGAGGGAGTTGGAGGCTCCAAGATGGACCCCATGAATCTCCCTTCCTGGTATTCACGCCCTATGTAGATCAGATTGTAGACACTGTCATGTCCTCCCAATTCCCCATCTATCCTCAGGTGGCCACATACAAAAATTCCACCCCCACCATTGCTCACTTCCCCTTCTACTCTCCTTCTTCCTGTTCCTTTCCTTCCTCTTCCTCATCACCCCATCACCCCACCCATCAGATTCTAAGCTGGGGCCCTCTCTCTGAATCTTACATGAAGAAGATGCAGAGGCTCTGAAACTGCATGTTAGTGATGGTGGTCTCTGAGCAATGGGCTTTGAGTGGCTTTAATTTTCTTCTTTCTGTTTATTTGTATTTCCTCAACTTCTATCCTGAAAAAAGCTGTATAACTATCTATAGAGGTAATAAAATAAAACTAATTTTTATCTCCATGCTGTTTATTAAAGTTATTTATAATGCCACATCTTGGGCTTTGTAAAATTACATAGATCTGTCCCCTTTGGATGCACACTGCCCCCCCCCTCCTCCCCAACACATCTCTAATCATCCTATTTCTCTCCATGATAAACAACCACTGTTGGTATTTTAGAAATAGGTTTTACAGAGCTTGTTACAGTTTATATTTATGTTGTATGTTTTTATTTATACCTCCACATTATTCCAGAAAGGATTTGAGGTGGCTTACATCATACATAAAACATAGCAAGGTAGCATAAATTAAAAGAAGGTGTAAGGAAAAGAAAAACGTGGAGAAGGGAATAAAACAGAGATAGGAATGAAGCTAATGCAAAAATGCCTGCACAGAGTCCTGGTGGCTTGCTCTGAGGAGGCCACTAGTTGGTTTTAAGCCACTAACTGGCAAATATAAAAACAGGAACTTGCCCATTATATAATTGGTCCCTTCTACTCCAACTACCTCATCTACTGGTTTCAAATTGTGATCCTGTGGAACACTTTCGTGAACTGGGCCCAGCTGTTCTAAAATCCAGTTGTAGGGGCCTGGTAGCTGTGGGCCAATTCATGGGGGGAAGGGTTCATAGGTATACTTACCTTCATTTGTAATTATTTCCCAGTTATTTTCCCCAACTTTAGCAGCTGCTTTCACTTTTTAGCGGAGCCTACTGCAAGATGGCATTTGCTTTTAGCACAAAATTATATATTTACCCATTTGAAAATTAATTTGTCACTGTTTTGCTGCAGGAAAGACAATATTTCAAACTATTTCTCCACCATCTGAAAAAGTTGGGGGACACCTAGTTTGTGCTGTCCGTCACGATTCAATTGAACAGCCATGTTTGAGCCCCTATAACATACCAAGCACTGTGCTAGATGCTGTAAAAGATTTTAAAATGAGTACAGTAAAGCACATGTCTTCCAGAAACTTACAATATAGTGGAGGAGACTCATGCATTTTGATTTGATTTTTTTGTCACCCTGTGATTTATTTTTGAACTACTTTTTTTCCCTAGGTTCTTAACATAAAGGCTGCGGAATCAAGACTACTCACTGTACTCATTCAACAAATATTTATTAAAGACCTACTAAGTGGAAAGCAGCATCAGTTACATTTTGTACATGTTCTGAAGTCAGAATCCCGGCTCTGCCACATCTGGCTGGGCAACCCTGGGCAAGTCACTTCATCTCTCTCTGAGCCTCTTTTCTGTCACCTGTAAAATGTGTGTGAAAATAGTATATTAATCAAAGTAATCTAACTGCTGTAATAAACACACAACAAAATGGACATTTCTTTCTTGCTTGTAAAATAGTCCAATGTGGATGGTTTGGCATGTGGCCTTCCTTCCACACCCTGACTCAGGCATCTGGGTTCTTTTCACTTTGTGGCTTCACTATCCCCTGGGGCTTTGAAGACCCAGCCTGGGAGATGGTACTGGGCTGCCGAGAGATCTGAAGGCTGTATAGGAATCGTGTAGGTGGCGTGGGAGAACCAGGCAGCAGGGTCAGCATGTACAAAGGTCCTGTAGTGAGAGAAAGCCCATCAGAGGAACAGAGAGAAGGCCGAGATGGCTGGTCCCCAGGAAGTGAGGGAGCAAGTGGGCTAAGGTGAGGCAGTGAAGGTGGGCAGCCCACTGAGACCTTATAGAATGAAGACCAGAATTTGGGTCCTTACTCCAAAGAGCAAAGGGAAGCCATCAGGGGGCTTTAAGTTAAGAAATGCAATGTGCTATCAGTGCTTCCCACCCATATGGCCTTGCCCTGACATTTTAGTGTACAGTGGGCAGCTGCAAATGCTACCAACTGGACCTGTAGCGTCCAGATTTAAATCTCAGACCACAGAAACAGGCTTTGCTTGCCTGTGGAGCAGGCAGAGGTGCCAGAGGTTTAACAACCCTTCCTTGCCTTCCATCCCCCCGACTCCACACAGCCCCCAGCCTTATAGAACTTAGTAGATAAACACCCCGCTCCCTCACTCCTCAGGTGAGATCACTCTGACCCACGAGTTGTTCACTGGCTCCCAGAGGTCCCCAGTGGGATCAAGTCCCAGGTGCCCACAGTGCAAACAGTCTGCTGACTGACTCCCTTCCCTTCCCTGACTTTCTTTCCCACTCCCCTGCCTGTGTTTCCAGGAATCACTCTCCAAATAAACTCTGTACCTCTGAATCCTCACCTCAGGCTTTTAGGAGATCCCAACTAAGATAGTATATCATGAGGATAATGGATTTGCAGGCAGCAGGGGAGAGGAGGGGAGACCAGTTGTCGAGGCAGAAGATGCTGCGGCTTGAACTGAAGAATGCTGGGCTCGGTGGAAGTGGAGGTAAAAATCGTCAGAGCCAAGCTGTACAGCGGATGTGCAGGAAAAGGAGGAGGGCGGTGTGCAGGCTGCCTCCTGGGCTCTGTCCTCCCTGGAACGGAGGGCAAGGGGAAAGGTCAAGATTACATATGTTAATGTTTTTGTGCATGTCACAGAACAGCTTGTAACCACCAGATTTTCTAAAACTCTCTGCTGTCTTCTTGCCCTGCCTTGACTCATCAGATTCTGGAACAACATAGCTGCCTTTATCCAGGGAAGCTTGCGTTTTCTCCTGCAGGGCAGGATCCAATAACAGTATTCTCATCCAATAAAGGAGGGTGGCGCACAGGGACAAAATATTGAATTAAAAACAATACCAGAACTGCTGAGCTGGCTCCAACCCCTGACCTGCCTGCGCGTGCCTTTGCTCTGCAAACTAGTAACAGGAGCCCCAGGGAAATACGCTCCAGGAGAGCAGAGAGGACGGGAGGGAGGACGAGGGAAGCAAACTCTTTGCCACAGTTGGCTGAGCCAACGCTGGAGAGCAAGGATTCGGCTTCCAGAAATCCAGACCTGAGCTGTCAGCCCTGGCCTTGGACCTATCTCCATGAAGCTACCTTGGACGAAGAACTCTGAGATCAGGCATTCTTGGGTTTGCAGCCTGCTGCTACCGCACTGGCTGACTCCCTGACCTTGAGTGAGTCCCTACATACTCTGAACTTCAGCTTCCTTTGTTCACTGGCTCCCAGAGGTCCCCAGTGGGACAAGCCCCCGGCAACCACAGTGCATCCTGCTTGATAACCCCTCGACTGGCTGTCTTCCCTTCCCATCTTGCCGTCATTGCTTCTGCTTTCCTTGTTCTCTCTCACATTACATCCTGACTCCATGCACATCGTGGGAAGCATGACTATCTGTAGCATCCAGATTTAAATCCCACAATTTGTACCTTGGAAAGATGTGTTGTTCCAAGGCCCAGCACAGGCCAGCACGGTGCTTAGTGCTTATTTAATCCTAACAACTACTCTGTTCCCATCTTACAGATAATGAAACCAAGGCTCAGAGAAGTTAGGTAACTTGCCCAGGGCCACACAGACATGTGTAGCCAGATTTCAGGTGAAATGGTGTAAGCCTTTTAACGTTCCCTATTAACTATTGCATACTACACTCCTTTATATAAGAAATCCGCCATTTTCAAAGTGTTGGGGATCCCTGTGCCAGTAGGGAAGGGGTGCCACTCTCCCTTTGGTCTTTCCTTATTATAGCATCCAATCTCCTACCTTACTATGTTCTCTCTCTTCTTCCACATGTTCATCCCGGCCCCCCCACCCCCCCCCACACACAACTCTTCACTTCTTTCCTCTAAACCAGGGGTGGGGAACATCCAGCCCACGGGCCATATGAGGCCCACGAAATCATTTGGTCTGGTCCTGCCAAGGCATTAGGGGTGAGTTAATTAAGTGTCTGACCAAATACAGCAGGCTAATTTTTAAGTCAATAATTTTGTATGGCCCGGGAATGATGTTATAAATACCCAAGTGGCCCTTGGCAGAAAAAAAGGTTCCCTACCCCGGCTAACCTTCACCAGTCCAAATTACAAATTCCTGTCCTTGGCCCTGGGCCAGCAGCTTCCCCCACCACATCACCACCTTCCAGCCACCGCAATTGACGTCGTAGTGTTTGCTGACATCCATGCTCTCACCTGCCCCCAAGAAGGCTTATCAAGGTATTCTCCAACCCCAACAGTTGTTTTCAGAAATAATACTGACGCCCCCTATTAAGGTGATCAACATGTCTCCACCATATTTCAAAAGCCTAAAGCTCAGATGTGGTCCAGAATGGAGCTAGGAGTTTGGCAGTTTTAAGTATTGGGGCTGTTGAGGCCGAGCCATGGAAATGAATGAGGTCACCTAGGGAGAGCGAGTAGGGTGAGAAGGGCAGAAGCCATGCCAGGGCCTCTGGGATAGGTTCAGACTCCTGGCTGAGGATGAGAATTGGAAAAAAGGAGGTGATTACACAAATCCATTGTGCCACCTGCTTCTCACTACTGTGAAGGACCTTGAGATGCAGAATAACTTAGTTGCTTGAGATGTGAAAGGTCCAAGCAGCCACGGCCAAGGGGGAAAGTCCCCTATGTAGGTCCATCTATGGTTGACCTACGGCTGCAGAACCTGAACCCAATCCATGATAACTCCTGCCAGAGGATGGATGTTATGCTCTGGCTCCAGCACGTCCCTTCTCCTCCTCCAGGTTCAGGAATGCAGTTCCAAGGCCAGGACACCTACATAACCACCAGTGCTATGGAAACTGGATTTGGGTGAGTGGGGATCAGATGAGTCTAATCGTAAGGGGAGAATGGGGTGAGGGCAGAGGTTTCCACAGCGGCCAAAAATTCAAAAATGGTAACAATAGCCACCACTGGTATGATGCATTGAGTACTTACTATGCAGCCTGCACTGTGCTAAGCAGCCCTTTTTGTGCAATTTTTTTTTTATCATCAAAGCCCTATGATGTATTCTTTTCATTCCCAAGAATTGAATCTCACAGACATTAAATGACTTGCCCAAGGTCACATGAGGCCCTGTCACCATCCATCCCCCGGAGGACAGGAGCTCACCGCCCACAAATAAAGTTATGACAAACATCCCCAACCCATTCTTTCGGCCCTCGCCTCCCTAGGAAGCAGCTAAGCTGGGACTTGAACCCACTCTGTCTCTCAGCTTTATCTCTTCCCCAAGCCTGAGTGTGAAAACAATCATTCGCCTTGGCAGCCTTTTTACCTCTTGTATCAGTCAGAATGCTTTGAGCTGGAAAAAAAAAAAATCATCAACTTAGCTGATTAACAATGAGAAAAATGTATCAACTCAAAGATTAGGTTCCAAGGTATGATTGCTGCAGGGTCATTAATTCAGCAGCTCAATGGTGTCACTTCCATCTTCTCTCTGTGTCATCATTAGTGTGTTAGTTCGCCCACCTGTCATGAGACGGCTGTCACTCCTCTAGGCATCAGGTACAGAGGAGACCACATCCTGCAAAAAAGAGGGACTTTCTCTTTCTCAGAACAAAAAAAAAAAACCTTTCCCAGAATCCCGTGAGTAAACATTCCTTATACTGTATCTCATTGGTTAGAATTGTTCCCATTCCTGTTTCCAAACCAGTCACTCACCAGGGCAGTGGAAACTTCATGAACGGCTTGATAAAGCCCGTGGCCATTGGATAAAGCCAAGCCCTTGGCCCAATCTGGGAGAAAGAGGGCAGAGACTGGCTTGGGGTAAGCAAACAAAAATGTATGCTACTCTCTCTCTTCTCTTTCCAATCCCTAATATCTTCTTTCTCTACTAGTTAACATTTTATTCACCCTTCAAGAATCAACTCAAATATCACCTCTTCTGGGCAGTCCTCCCTGATTTCCCCCCATTAGGTTAATTGCACTCTTCGCTGTGCTTCCTGGGAACTTCCACATGCTACTTATGTGGTCTTCATTACATTGTTATAGAGAGAGGTCAGGCTATACAGTAAGTGGACCCAGGCTCAAATCCCAGGCCGGTTACTTCCTCAGCTTCCTCATCTGTAAAAGTATACATTTCCTTTTAGGCGTTTTTGAGGATTAAGGCAGCTGGCAATGTGTCCTGAAAGGAAGGGAGGGAGGAAAAAAAGAAACTATCAGGCTGGACTAGGCAAAACTCAACTCTCAGCAAGAAAAGCAAAAGTCATTCCAAGGTGCCAACCACCCGGCCCCCTTTCCCTGAAGCTCCCCTCTCCCTGGTTTTCCCCAGAAAGTCATTTTTCATCCCCAAAGTCATTTGGCTTAGAGAGAAGGGGGAGATGCAGTGGCAGGGTCTGTACTGTGCCTGCCCTGTCGCCATCCATCACCCGGCGGACAGGAGCTCACCTCCCACAAATAAAGTTATGACAAGCGTCCCCAACCCATTCTTTCAGCCATAGCCTCCCTGTTTCCATCATCTCTGACATTATAAGCCATCAGCCAAGCTGTTTGTCACGCCTCTGACAGGGTCTTCGCATCTCCGGCAGGAGGGCTGTGCTAAGGTATGGCTGGACTCGAGGGGGGATGTCCCACCCCCACCTGTCATTAGTGACCTCGAGCTATTTCACATGTGTGCTCAGAAAGGGTTTTGGCCGCAAGGGGCGGGGGCCCAGAGGTGGAGCAGAACCGAAGGGGAATTGAACATTCGTGACTATCCCTACTGTGCCGGAACCAGCCACAAAGAACCAGGCACAGTCCTTGCCCTTGAGCAGGGCCCAGCAGGGGAGTGGGAAACAAGCCATGTCAACAGACCCAGTGGCAGCACAACTGTGGCAGAGGTAGTCTAGGGGGCTGTGAGAGCACAGAGAAGGGTAGGAACACAGGGAAGGCTTCCTGGAGGAGGTGTCATTTGAGCTAAGACCTGCAGGACAAAGAGGAGTAAGTTGAAAGGGGGCAGTTTGAGTGATTCCTTGAAAGGTCCCCTCTTTTCTCTGCAGGCTTGTCTACTTGTAAGCCTCAAATGTCAGAGTGGAGTGGAGGTTTGGGGAAGGGAAGAGAATCATATGCCAGGCAAATGGGATAGCATATGCAAAGGTCGTGTATTAGCTTCCCAGGGTTGTCATAACAAATTTCCACATCAAGCTGGTGACTCAAAACAACAGAAATGTATTCTCTCACAGTTCTGGAGGCTAGAATTCCAAGATCCAGGATCAGCAGAGCTGGTGCTTTTTGGAGGTTCTGAGAGAACCGTTCCATGCCTTTTCCCTAGCTTGCCTTTTCCCTAGCTTGCAGTGGCTGTGGGCAAGCCTTGCTGGGCCTTGGCTTACAGATTCACCACTCCAATCTCTGCCACTGCTCTCTGTTTTTACCTGGCCTCCCCCTCTGTGTCTCTATCTCAAATCTCTTCCTTTCTCCTATAAGGACACCTGTGATGGGATTTAGAGCCTACTCTAAATCCAGGATGATCTCACATCAAGATCTTTAATTACATTTACAGAGACCCTATTTTTATTTTTAAAGACGCTATTTTTAAATAAAGGATTAGGACTTGGAGATATATATATATATATAGGCATTATGCATCCCAGTGCAGACCCAGTACAGAGGCTAGAAAGTATGGCATACGCAGGGGACAGAGAGAGGCTAAATGTGGCTAGAACAGTGAAGAATTGAACATTGAAGTTCAGATCTCATCTCTGCCACCCATCAGCCAGATGACCTAGACAAAGTCCCTTAACCTCTCTGAGTCTCAATCTGCTCATGTGCAATGTGAATTGCCCTCTGGACCTCTGAGGACTCTGATGAAGGTGAAATGCAGTCATTCTATTAAAGGGCCAGCTCCTCATTGGGAGTATATCCATCAGAAATCTTTTGGTTGCAAGAGACAGAAACCACTGTTCTAGCCACACTGGCCCAAGCAAAAAGAGGATGTATTAGCCAAAGAGCCCAGGAATAGAACTGCTTCAGGCTCTGCTGGGTTCAGGGGCCCAGGGGATGCATTCAGGATCCAGTTTCTTTCCACGTCGCCTCTCTGTCTTGTGCTGCGTCGTTTCATTGTCAGCCTTCCCGAAGATGGCCCTTGGTGCTGGTATCTTCCTTGGGCCCTGCAGACCTGCTGCCTACCCTTGTCCACTCTGCTTTGTGGCATGGAGGTTGACCAGAATGAACGGCATCAGCAAGCTCCCCTTGCCCTCTGGCTTCCGGTGGGGTCCAGCCAATGGGAAGTAATGACAGGCATTCAAGGAAGGGAGAAGATGAAAGTTGATTATTTCTCCCTCCTGGGTTTCTCCTGTCAGATCTCTCTACCGCAGGCCCTAGCTCCTATCAGGCAGCTGCCTCTTAAAGCTACCCTTCTTGGATTCTAGCAACCACATCCTGCTATTGCCCTTTAGGCCTAGGGGTGCTAAAGTCCCCACTGTAATTAGGCCAAAGGAACAGCACCATCCTTTGTGGGATTCCCTAAACACTATTGACACCTTTGTAAATAGTCCCTTTATTATACCCTCCTGAAATTACTACCTGAGTGCATCTGTGTCCTTTAAGGATTTTGCCTGATACACCCCGGGAGCTCCCGGGTCTACCTGACCCTCCTCTGCAGGTGGTAAGTAAGCCACGCAATGATAGACTGTCACAGTGGTGGCCCCCAGTAAACCATGCCTCCCAGAGTCCACACCCGCGCGAGTCCCCTCCTCCATTGAACGTGACTGGCTTTGGACAATAGAATGTTAACATCTGTGATGCAAAAGAGGCTTCATAAGCACTTGTCCATTTGTGCCTGACGTCTTACAATGCTCCCCCTTAGGATCCTGCTGTCATGCTGTAAGAAGGGATCGTGCTGGAGAGCCAGAGAGTGTGGAGAGCTCTGGGAAAATTACAGGTCACGTGGGGGAAAAAGAGGCCGCACAGAGGAGAACTGAGATACCATAGCTAACAGTCTCCACCAAGCTTCCAGAACCTGAGAGAAGCCTTTGTAATAAGGGGGATGGCCGTCTGCCCCAGTGGGGTGGCGTTTTAACACTAACATTGTTTAGAATTGCCAGCGTCCAGATTAACAGCAGACTGACTTTTAGTCAGTGTTATTATCATCTTTAAGCTTTCTGCAAAATATGCTTCTCCTTATTGCCTGGACCCTGGCTGGACCAATCCTCCTCTCCCCACCCCCATTCTTGCTTTTCGGCCCTTCCAGTCCAGTCACAGCTGAATGCAGCCGCATGAGTGACCCCAGCCGACACCATATGGAACAGAAGCTCCACTGTCAACCTACATAATCCTGAGAAACAATAAATCATTGTTGCTCTAAGCCACTACGTTTTGGGGTCATTTGTTACACAGCAAGGAATAATTGAAACATACCAGTAGCTCCAGCAGTGCTATACTGTTACAGGTTCAAGTGCAGCTAGAAAGAGCCAGACTTTTCCGGCAGCTCCTGCAACAGTCCTTGAATTCACTCCGATTGGTTCCCCTCCAGTCACGTGCCAGCTAGAAACCATTTGCCAGACCAGGGGAAAGTGATGATGCGCTGATTGGATTAGCGTGGGTCATATGCTTTGTCCCTGGAGCAGGAGGTAGAGCCCCACTCCAACCACAGGGACTGAGAGTGGGAAAGAGGGAAGGTCCTGAAGGAAAATGAGAGAAAAGGGGCTGGATGCTAAGGACACGTTATGGAGTTGAAGCTCAGGAAAATCATCCTTGGTGCTCCCTATCCAGCCACCATTTGCAAATGGATAAAAGTGGATCCCACTACAAAGGACCCCTACGGTATGGTTAGGAGACCATAAAACTTTGGTCATGGACAGACCTGGCTTCTAACTTCCTTTTTGGAAGCTGCTCTGGGCTCAGCCTCTGTGAACTCATCTGTAAAAGAGGTTAGCCAATTCCTGCACAGATGGGTGGGTGGTGGGGGGGCGGGTTTCAATCAAATCGTGGCTGTTGTAGACAGAGAGGGGCTCCCGGGCATCCCTTCAAGGAAGGGCTCGCTGCCCAGCATGGGGAGTGCGGTCAGCAGGCAGTCGCCAGCTGTCATCTCTTGCAGGTCTCCTCAGCTGTAGCCTGAGGTCACACGCTTCCCAGGGCAGCCTGCATCCAGTGACTGAGCGAGGGGTTTAGAGGCCTGGCCAGGCAGCGCTCATTCCTGAGCTCCCTGCCTGGGTGGCTAAGGCATTGAGAACCGGCATCAGTTGGCTCCTGTGCCTGACCACGTCTGCTTTCTCCCTTTCCTTTTATAGGTGTTGGTCCCTCATCGGTATCTTGCACCACAAACTCTGCTTATGGAGATCCCTACCTGTGAGAGATGTCAAATGCTTAACCCAGCAATTGGCACTTAGTAGACAGCTGGTAAAGGTTTGCTGAGTGAAACTGGCTCCTTGCTCAGGAGAATGAAAAAGAGGGGAACAGGAGGGGGGATGAGGGAGGCTGGTGTGGGGACTGCCAGGCATTAAGCAGCTGTTGTCATGCAGGGGCCTGCAGGCTGGCAGAGACAGCTCCTTCCTCACAAGGGAGAGGAGGGTCCCTCCAGGAGCACCCTCCCTTCCCCAGGCCTCTGCAGCCTCCTGCCCCCCAAGCAACAGCATCAGTTATGAACGAGGCCTCCCTCGTCAGAGCCTGAAGACAGGGACAAGTCGGGCCTTTCCTCCAGGCTCGTCCTGGCCCCCGCTGGCCTGTGGGATCCTGAGCTGTGGTGGTCCCGGAAGATGGCAGAGGCCACTCAGATCCTGAAGCCCAAGCCTCCTCCTCTGTCTGTGGAATCTCAGAGGTCTAGAATCTCCGAAGGGGAGAATCAGCATCCCAGGGCGTCTTCACAAAACTGCAAACAACTCTTGGAACAAGGGACTCTCTGATTGGAAGGATCCCAGTATTCTCAGGCTGGAAGGGGCCAGCCAGGCTTTTCGTCTGAGAATTTCTCCCTCCATGAACTCTGAGTACAGACCCTAACTGCGTGGCCTGGAGGCACTCACCACCTTCCTCTAGGCAAGGTGGACAAACACTCGGGCTGTCAGGTGCTGGGTGTGGAGTCAAGGGCACACAGGAGGAAACCAGACCCCACAGGAGGGAGGAGTACAGGGAGGAAGGAATGCAGGAGAGCAGATGTCACCGCTGGAAAGGGCAGCGCGTAGGGATGGCATGAGGAGCAGTAGTTGTGTGGAGGCACTTTTTAAGCAAGTAAGGGCTTCAAATGAAATAACACGCCTAAAGCGCCCCACGGGCAGATGGCAGATCCTCGGTAAACATTACTTCTCTTCCCTTTCTCTTCTGCTCACAATTCTCTGTTCCCTATATGTCCGTGTTATCCACATTCACACTGAGGAGTTTTAGGAAAATGCAAGGTTATCTGGAAGGGGGCACTGGACTGACTCCCCCACCAGAAAGAGTCAGCCTTCACAGTGTATGGGGATATGTGCTCAATACAGACACTGCAATGGCAGCCGGAGAAAGGATGACTGATTTCAGAGAGAAGTCCAGGAGAGGGATATTTGAACTGGGTTTTGAGCGTAGAAGAGGAGTTCACCAGGCAGAGAAGGTGAGAGTGAAGAGGGAAATTCCACACACTTCCTGTGCCTGTTAAATGAATTGCTAAGGTCTTCTCTGGCTTTCTAGTCTATATTTTATAGGTGAATTGAAGCAGGTACCCACCCGGACTGTACAAATGGAAAAGCTGCTGGACAGAGGCGAATCCATGCACTCCTTACATTTATTTCCTGTTACCAAAATCCTCAAGCCAGGAATGCAAATGGAACAGTGTGTCCTGAGCCCAAGCTAGACCTTGAGATGGAGAGAAGTGTTGAGAATCAGGGGCCAAAATGAGGAAAATAAAGGAGTTTTGACAAAACTAATTTATTTCACTTAATGAACTGTCTTTATTCTGAGATCACGTTCTGCTTAAATGGGGGGTGGGGTGGGTGGGAGGGTGTTTAAAATGTCCTCTCACGGTGATAGCAAATGCTCATTTTTGGTCAGATTTTTTTAAGTGTTTTAAAAACAAACCTTTTAACAAAACAAAAAGCAACTCTACATTGGTTCTCAAAAAAAAAAAAAAAGTTTATACTGTCTGAGTCCCTGAAACCTCCAGTTTTCAGAACACTGAGTCGGAAGGCATGGGTGGTAGGAGGTGTGTGTGCCCATTTCTTCTCATCATTCGGGCTCTGCCCCCTAGCACCTACCTCCCCAGAGTGACCCTCCTGACAGCCCTGCCCGAATAGCTTCTCTCCCCTCCCCATGTCTTCTTTCTACTCCGTCTCCCAGTTCCTTCCTCAGAATGAGATTAGTTTGTCTTATTCACACATAGTTGTGGTGCATAGTGGGTGCTGGGGAAGTACTTGTTGTAGGAGGGAAGGGAGGAAGGAAGTAAGGAAGAAAAGAAGGAAGGAAGGAAGGGAGGAAGGAAAGGAGGGAGGCGGGTGCTGGAGCTTGGGCACTCAGGCTGAAGAACATCAGGGACAGTAGAGGGTGTAAGATGCTGTGGGTGCCCTGTGCCAAACCCCCTCAGCTGTAGTCCTGGTACACAGTGCCCATGCACACTGGCAACGTCCTCCCTCAAGTGCCCACGCAGTCTCTTAGTTTTTCTATCTCAAGACTTTCTTGGAAGCCCTGATCCCTTTTTCAGCCCACCCACAGGCACAGCCCAGAGGTGCAAGAACATTAATGCCCCTGAGCAACACTCAACCCCTGGGGGAATGGGAGCTGGGTGGGTAAGGGCCCTTGCCTCCTGTCCTTGGGGTGAACAGCTCTACATAGTACTCAGAGGGTCCTCCGGTGGCCCACCAGTGACCAGCTCCTCGCCTGCCTCCCCACTCCCTCACTCCTGCTTCCTGTGATCACTTCCTCCCAAAATCACTTGTCCCCGAGTCCTTGTCTCAGGCTCTTCTTTTTGGGAACATAATTAAGGCAGGCAAATCTGAAATTCCCTTTCACTCGTTCTTCTCTCTGATTCCCACCTTCCATCTGCCTGCTGTTCCCAACAGACTTCCACAAATGCCCCTCCCGCAGCCTTCTTCCCTGGGCAGGCAGACAAGCTGGCGGGTCCTGACCATCTTTCAACCCAGCCCTGGTTCTGAGAAATTTTAATGAAGGGACTTGGCTGGGCACCTGGGGGGCAGGTGCATTGAAGGCAGAAAGGGAGGGAAGGGACTTCTCTAAATGAGTCTGTGATGATTAAATCATTTGCTATTCCCTGGGCTCCTCCTGCCTTTGGTTCTTTGGCTGAGATATTGCCTCCAATTCGTTATCTTCCCTTTCTCTCAGCCTCCCAGCCCACAGCCACCTCGGCAGGAACACTGAGCTGGGCTGAAAAAGTAGGACAGCCCAATGTGGGTAGAGAACCTTACAGTTTTCAAAGAACTTTACAGGCTGAGAGCTATTTATAAAGCCTTCTCCCTTTTACTTCATTATTATTGTTGTTGTTATTACTGGTCATTTTAATACAAATATTTATTCACCTCAGGGAGAAATTCTTAGGTAGGTTAAGCAAGAGTAGAGCCTGGCTAGGAAAGTTATGCAATAAAAATTCACTCATTCACTCCTTCATTCATTCACTGTTTGGTAGCTTCTCTGTATCCAGACCCTGAGGATACAAGATGGAGCCCTTTTCACTTGGAGCTTGGAGCCTGGTAGGAAAGTATATTGGTCAGAGTCTAACCAGGAAACACTTGAATATTTACAAAAGAGGAACTTTAATTTAGCGGCTGAAGGGTGATGGAAGAGCTAAGCCAACTGGCAACAGTGAAGCAGCCCCAAGACGAATAACACCAGGAGCCTGCCACCACCCCTAGACCTAAGGGACAGTGACAGAGGTCGTGTAGCCAGCCCAGGAGCAGGGTCATTTGATGGACTATGAAACAATGGAGCTACGGGCGATCTGGAGAAGTGGAAGAGACACAGCCACTGCTGTGGATGCTGCTGAAGGCTGAGAGGGAGAAATACCCCGGCCTCTTCATCCTGCCTTCCAATCGCTCACCAGTGCCTTCCATGGACCAAACCCAGCGGGAAGCCAGTTATCCCAGAAGCCTGGGAAATGCAGCCTGTGGGGTTCAACTCCCCTGCAATACATAATAGAATGGGGACTGGAGATAGTGGTAAGCAAGAGATACTCGGGGAGAAGTCTCAGGATGAGGTGTGACTATGGTGCTGGAGAACACAAAGAAAGGGTCGTGGCTCACCAGAGGAAATCCGAAAGTGGGAGGTCCTTTGGAGCTGGGCTTTGAAGGGTGAGCAGGAGTTTGTTGAGTAGGAAGGCAGAGAGCTTGCAGTGTAAGTAGTGGTATAAAGACAAAAGTGTGTCAGTTGAGGATGTTTCAGCTGCAAGTAACAGAAAAGTCCTATGCCAGGCATTTACTCTTGCTTGTCTTTCTACTTGTCTCCTCACTCTGGTCCAAATTCTTCTTGCCTTCAATGCCACCCCTTCAGTCACCTTTCCCTAAAACCCAGACAGTTACCTTTCCAACACCCCTTCATGGCCTTGGCATTTGCTGATGTGCCAGTAACTGGCCTTCCTGTTTCCTCCTTCCTAGCAGCCAAGAGCTCCTGGTGGGAAGGAGAGGTACTGCCTTCACCTTTGCTCCCTCTCAGAACATGGCATGGGCCAAGCACCTAGCAGGGACCAATGACTACGTGTTAAATTAATGAATGAGCTAATAGATAAATACATTCATGCCACTGACTACCACCCACCACATCTGCAAAAACAATATACCTTTTTACTGAGTTTCTCTATCCACTTCCATGCTAGATTGCCGAAGGGACGGCACTGAGTCTTCCTAGCAATTCAATAGATGATGCCATTATAATCTCCATTTGACAGAGGAGGAAATGGAGCTCATATAAGTTAAGCAACTTGCCAAAGTCATCCAGCTCTTAAGAGGCAAAGCCAAGACTGAGGTTTGACCTTGCTAGCTGTGTGAACTTGGGGACGTCATTTCAAGACTCGAAGCAGGCTCCTTGGGTCTTCCCAGGCCAACCAAATAATAACAACAATAATAGCATCTCACGTTAACTGAGCATTTATCATGTGTCAGGTACTGGGCTCAACTCTGCGCTCTTTACACTGAAATTTTAAAAATCTCTTTACCCTGAAGTCACTGAACCCTGCAAGATGGATCTTCTTTTCTTCACTTTGCTGATAAGGCCACGGAGGCTCACGAATCAGTCAGTCAGTCAGTCAGTCAACAAATCAACATATACTTGTCAAGCACCTCCTCTATACTGACCATTGCTAGATGCTGGGGGCACAGAGATAACCAGGACAGCCATGGGAGCTGCCCCCATGGAGCTGGAAGTCTATTGGGAGAAACAGACCCTGAACAACTAACTAGAAATGACTTTGTGTGAACGCCCTCATCCTGGTTGTAACAGATGTGTGTCCTAGAGAACCTAATCTAGTCTAGCAAGCCAGGGAAGGCTTCCTGGAGGAGGTGCCAGTTAAGCTGAGGCGACTGATAAGCAGGCATTATTTCCATCTCACCTCTCCAAGGGACTGTGATCAAGTGGTTGGCCACCTCACATGTCCAGTTTGGGCCAACCCCCCAGAATTTCCCCTTAGGCCCCACCTGTGGACACACTCTTAGCTGAGTGGGTGGCTTGGCCCACCCCTGGGACTGGTGATAACCTCGTAGGCCACTGCTGATGAGAGATGCCTGCCAGGGCCAGAGACCTGGACCGCATTCAACCCCGGCACAAGCCAGTGCCTTTCGGAACAGCCCTACTGGCTCTGAGGCTTGTCCTCCAGGCCCTGCTGCTGCCCGGAGCCTTGGCAGACAGTCAGGAGGAGGCGGTGAGGAGGGGAAGACAAAGAGAATTCCATTTCCATTTTGCTCCTGGTTCTCTGTTTCCAGTCCAGATGCCTCCAGATCTAATTCTGAATAAATAATTACACTGAGTAACCGGGTCCCTTGGTGATTAAGTAAACAGGCCGAGGCGGTGGAAATTGAATTAGTGCCTTGTGCTCAACCATTATTACCCACCCCTTCTCATGAATATGAATGAGGGGTTATTAAGAAATGTAAATGCTGCCTTAGGGGGTAGGAAAATAGGGGTGGGGGTCAGGGTGATAAGGACAGACCCGTTCAGAAGGCAGCATGATTGAAGGCATTTAAAAAATTATGTCAGATCTTTCTCTTCCAAGCCGTAGCAATGTTTCCGGACACTTCATTTTTATTAAAACGAGGGTAAGAAGGGAACAAATTTTAATTTGAGGATAAAATTAGCATTTCCCAAGCAGCCTTGGCAGCAGCAAGGACATATTTTACCAGAAAATGGACATTCGGGACTGGGCGATGCAGGGTTGGGGGAGCCGTGGCTGATGGACGATTAGTTCTCTCAGTTCATCTCCAGGCAAGGGAGTAAACAAATTAATCTCTGAACGGGGAGAAGCCTGGAAGAAGATGAAAGCCTGAAAGATCCAGCAGTCCCTGCTGGGAAACCAGGAGGCGTCACCGAGGCCTGGGTTCTCTTTTACTGCTGGCTCAGAGAGGTTGGGCACTTGTTTGAGGTCACACAGCAAGGTGGGGAACGCTGGCTGGGTTCTGTGGACAAGGTGGCAGCTGGGACTGGAGCTGCGTCTCCCACACAAGCTTTGGGCAGAGATGCAGCCTTTCCTCCCCACCCTTCTCCTTGACCCCCAGGACCCTCGAGTTGTCTCACCTATGTGGCTCTAGCGTCTGCGCTCACCGTTCCTTCTCATCTAGGCTGCCAGGTTCATCTCCCACTTTCACTGCATCCGGTTTCTGTAACCTTCAATGGCTCACTACTGCCCTTTGTTCAGACTCCTTCTCCTGATATTTAATCCCTCTAGGATCTGAGCACAGTCCACTTTCCCAGCTTAATTACCCACTGCTCCTTGCAGTTGCGATCAGATGCATAAAGGAGGGTCAGAAAGTGAGAAGGAAGGAAGGTGGGAAGACAGGAAAGAAGGGAGGAAGGGAGGAAAAGAGGAAGGAAGCAGAAACTGATGTTGGGCATTAAAATATTCCAGATTTGCTAAATAGTTTATATAAAAACTAGAGGCAAGAGTAGGCCTTCCTTCCCTCCCCCCTTCCCCCCCTCCCCCCGCTGCAGGCACTGTCACCGGCTTCCCTCTGGCACCCGGAACCTGGGCTTCCCTCGCAGCCCCGGCTTCGGAAGTCTGGTCTAATTAGCATATTACGCTTTTATTATTATAGATAATAGTGATGACAACGATGATCTTAGTAATTGCTATTGTCTACTAAGTGCTCACCCTATGTCAGCCCTGGCTTAACAGCACTTAACACTCCCTTTGTCCCTGTGAGGCAGGTATTGTTATCTCCACTTCACAGAGGAGGAAGCAGATGTCACACACATCGTAAATGACAGAACCAGCCTATTGGACATCAAAATCTGGATTCTTACCGATTGCACCTCCCACCTCACATGGCAGTCATTACTATTTCATTTTACAGCTGAAGACAAGGAGGCTCAGTGAGGTTAAGTGATATTTCCTACCCAGAAGAAACAAACAAGCAGAAACAAGAGAAATCAAAATTCTCTAGTCAGCCTTGTTTCATCTTCATAAGCACCACTCCTGGAGAATAAGATAAAATGCACTGAGCAGCCAGATCCCTGCATCCTGCAGTCGATGGTGTCAGGCACCCCAGAGGGAACTCACAGCCTCCCAGAGACCCAGCAAGGCCATGCTCTCAACGTGTCCACCAGATGAAGCCTGCAGGCTGATCCTGGTGGTTCTGAGAGGCAGCCTCACCCAGGGCCACGAACCCAAGGCCTGTGCAATGAAGCCCTGATGCAGAGCCCAAGCATCATTTCCCTACATTCTGGACAGGAAAGAGTGAATATGATCAAACTCATGCATTTTAACGACTTCTTCAGGACGCCTCGCTCCACGCGCTCGCCGGAATAAAGGCTGACAGGTGCAGCTGAGTTAATCAGAGTGGATAATAGAGGGAGAGACAGGAATCACTGGCCAAATTGCAGCAGGAAAAAATGGGGCAAAAGCATGAGTCGCCAGTCAAAAGTGTCCAATTAAAGTGTGATAAGGTTTAAAGGGCAAGAACCATCTTCTCAGTCCCTTAGAAGTTCTAATGCAACACTTAACGTGGGGCTGCATGGACCAGCGATACAGGAGATAATTCCTAGTAGCACACAGGTAAACATTTCTTTTATTTGAATAGTTATGTGTATTAGAAAACATAACTAGAATATAAAACCTGTGATTTGATGTTTATTGGGACCTAAAGTGAGTCTAAATTTCACCCAAAGAAGCCATTTAGTTGCTAATCAATTAAAAAATATTTTCAAATTGTATAGATAAAAGAAGAATGCAGCAAAAATATGAAGTTAGCACTATGTGACCAAAGTTTGGGAGACAATATTCCAGCTCCTTATTACTGAAAGAGGGGTCCGTGAATTAGTAGCAGCAGCAGCGTCTGAGAGAAATGCAGACCTACTAACACAGCATCTGGACCAACTGAAACAGCATCTGTATTTTAACAAGATTGCCTGGTGATTCACAAACATGTTTATATATACTTTGTTTTAACAGCACTGATCTACCTTATTTATTAGTGGGGACAACAAAGATCTTTTCAGACTTGGTCCCACAGGAGGAGCCCTGGACTGGGAGGCCATTCCAGCCATGAGATCCTATGACACTGAAAAGTTTACACTCTTGTAATGACAGAAGAGGAGACTGAGGTCCGGAGAGAGCAAATTCAAGATTGCAATGTGTGACTGTGTTAACCTTGGGACCAGACCAGGTCTCCAAACATCTGGTAGAAGGGAATTGCTCACAATGCTGTCAACAGAATGATGTAGCTTAAAAAAAAAAAAAAAAGATTGTTAAAGACATCACAAGGAAACAAAACTATAGACTAATATTCTTTGTGAATACAGATGTAAAAATCCTCAATAAAAATACTAGCATAGCAAATCTAGCAACCTATAAAAAGTATTATACACTATGACTAAGTGGGATTTACCCCAAGAGTGCAAAGTTGGGTTATACATGAAATAAATTAATATAATACACCATATCAATAGAATACAGGACAAAAAAAAAAACACAAAAAAAACCCCAACACGTGATCATCTCAATAGATGCAGAAAAAGCATTTGACAAAACCTAATTCTCTTTCGTGACAAAAACACTCAACAAACTAGGAATAGAAAGGAACTTCCTCAATCTGATAAAGGCCATCTACAAAAAACCCACACCTAATATGCTTAAGTGTCCAAATGCATTTTCCCTCTAAGATCACGAATAAACAAGAATGTGCTCTCACCATTTCTATTCAAGATTATCCTTGAAGGTCTAGCCATGGCAATGAGGCAAGAAAAAGAAATAAAATGAATTCAGGCTGGAAAGAGAAAGGTAAAACTATCTCTATTTGTGGATGACATGATCTTGTAGATAGGAAATCCTAAGGAAGCCATATTTTTAAAAAAGCTGTTAGAACTAATAAATTAATTCAGCAAGGTCACAGTTTACAAGATCAATTTTCTATATACTAACAATGAACAACCCAAACGTAAAATTAAGAAAACAATTTACAAAAAGCAAAATGAATAAAATCCTTAGGAATAACTTTAACAAAAGATAGTTCAAAACTGGTCATCTGAAAACTACACAGTATTTGTTGAAAGAAATTAAAGACCTAAAGAAAGGAAAAGACATCTCATATTAATGGATCAGAAAACTTCATAGTTTTAAGATGGCAATACTCCCCAAATTAAAACATAGATTAAATGCAATTCCTATCAGAATTTCATCTGGGGTCTTATTTTATTTTGTTTTATTTTCTCTGTGTGTGGTTTTTTTTTTATTTCAGTGAGTTTTGTTTTTTTCTGCAGAAAATGACAGCTGTTTCTAACAGCCATATGGAATTGCAAGGGACTTCAAATAGCCAAAACATTTTTGAAAAAGAATAACAAAGTTAGAGGAGTCACACTTCCTGATTTCAAAACTTACTTCAAAGTTGCAGTAAGCAAGACAGTGTGGTACTATATAGATGTACAGATCAGTGGAACAGAATTTAGAGTCCAGAAATAAACCCTTACATTTACAGTGAATTGATTTTCAACAAAGGTATCAATGGGAAAGAATCATTTTTCAACATGTGGTATTGGAAGAACTGCATATCCACATCCAAAAGAATGAAGTTGAACCTGTACCTCCCATTATATGCAAAAGTTAACTCAAAATGTATTATAGCCCTAAGTGTAAGAGCTAAAACTATAAAACATTTAGAATAAGTCATAGGAGCAAATCTTCATCATCTCAGGTTAGTCTCTTAGATACAACACCAAAAGCACAAGTGATGAAAGAAAAAAAGAAATAAATTTAACTTCATCAAAACTAAAAACATTTGTGCTGTAAATGATATCATCAAGAAAGTAAAAAGACAACCAACAGAATAGGAGAAAATATTTGCAAACCACATATCTGATAAGGGACTTGGATCCAGAATATATGAAGGACTCTTACAACTCAATAATAAAATAACTCAAATTTTTTCATGGGCAAATGATCTGAATAGGCATGTCTCCAAAGAAGATATACAAATGGCTAAAAACACATGTAAAGGGGCTCAATATCATCAATCATTAGGGAAATGCAAAAAACCACTGATATCACTTCATACCTATTAGGCTAGTTATAATAAAAAGACAGATAATAACAAGTGTTGGCGAGGATGTGAAGAAACTGGAGCCTTCACGCACTGCTGGTGGGAATGTAAAATGGTGCAGCTGCTGTGGAAAACGGTATGGCTGTTCCTCAAAATGTTAAACATAGAGTTGCCATATGACCCATTAATTCTATGTATATACCTAAGAGAAATTAAAACATAATTGTTCACGCAAAAACTTGTTCATGAATGTTTAGAGCATCATTATTCGTAATAGTTGAAAAGGGGAAACAACCCATATGTCCATCAACTAGTAAATGGATAAAGAAAAAATGGCATATGCATACATTGGAATATTATTTGGTAATAAAAAGGAATAAAATACTGGTATATGCTACAATATTATACTAAGTGAAAGAAGCTAGTCACAAAGGACTGCATATTGTACAATTCCACTTATATAAAATGTTTAGAATAGGCCAATCTATGAAGATAGAAAGTAGACTAATGGTTGCCTAGGGCAGAGGTGGGGGTTGTGTGGAGTTGTACTAATAGGTACAGTGTTTCTTTGGGTGTTGATGAAACTGTTCTAAAATTGAATGTGGTGATGGTGTCCAACAACTCTGAATATACGAAAACGATTGAGTTATACACTTTAAATTGTGAATTATATGATGTGGTAACCAGCATAATGACCTCTCAAAGATATCTATGTCCTAATCCCTGGAATGTGTGAATATGTTAGGTTATAGGAAAAAGAAGAATTAAGATTGAAGATGAAATTAAGGTTGTTGATCAGCTGATTGTAAAATAGGGAGGTTATCCTGGATTATCTGATCGTTCCAATACAATTGGAAGGGACCTTCAAAATTAGAAGAGGGAATCTGAGGAGAGAACCAGAGAGATGCCATCTGAGAAGGGCTTGTTCCAACATTGCTGGATTTGAAGATGGAAGAAGGGAGCCGTGAGGAAAAGAATGCGGGCGGGCTCCAGAAACTAGAAAAGATAAGGAAACGGATTCCCATAGAGCCTTCAGAGGCCTGCTGCCACCTTCATCCTAGCCTGGTGAGATGTGTGTCAGACTTCTGAACTACAGACGTATAAGGTAATACATTTGTGTTATTTTAAGGCACTAAATTTGAGCTAATTTGTTGCAGCAGCCGTAGAAAACTAATACATATGGTATGTGAGTTATATCTCAATAAAGCTCTTTTAAAATGATTATTATATTAGGCTGCATAAACAGAAGTATGATGTGTAGAAGGAGGGAGGTGATAGTCTCCTTGCAATCTAAGTGAGACAGACCCCATCTGGAGTTCAGCTCTCAATGCCACACTGTAACAGGAATGTGGGAGAACCAGGGTGAGTACAAAGGAAGGTCACTGTGAGGTGAAAAAACACGAGATGATGGAGGGTGGGGACTCATCCAGGAACTTGGGGCAGGTCAGCCTGGGGAAAAGAAGGCCTGAAGGTCTCCATCCCTGTCCCTGAAGGCTATTGTGGGCACGAGGTGGGGGTGAGTTTTGTGGGACATAAGAAAATAGATCTAGGGACAGTGGAATGTGTTACCTACAGACAGGGTTCAGCTTGGCATGAAAATAAATTTTCTTTTTCTTTGTTTAAAATTTTTTTCCACCCACAAAACATGTTTATTTGGAAAAAAATAGAAAATACAGATAAGCAAGAAGAAGTCGGGAAAAACAATCACGTAACATTTTGTTGCACTTTATTAATGCTTCTAGCTACCCTGCTCTGGGAAGGTAATACCATGTCTATCTTTTATTGTGATACTAGAGGCCCGGTGCACGAAATTCATGCAAGGGCCTTGGCCCTGGCCCCCGCCCACCGCCGGCGCTGCGGCCAAGGGCCTCTGCCGCCTCTGCCGCCTCTGCCATGGCCCCCGCCTGCTGCGGCTTTGTCTGGAAGGAAGGATGTCCGGAAGGGCATCCACTCTAATTAGCATATTATGCTTTTATTATTATAGATTCCCAGTGTGTGGCTCAAGGTAGCTAACCATAGAATGTTTGTTGAATGAATACATAATGCACACACACATTTTTATTTTACAAAAGTGGGATCCCACTGTACATATTTCTTTATAACCTTCTTTCCCCCTTTACCAATATGAGTTTCTTTCCAGTTCAATAAATACATATTTACATTAGGGATGTAATAGATATTGCCAGACTGCAAATAGAATTCAGTGGGTCCATGAATTTGAATGTGAAAAAATTACATCCTTATTTTTCCTAACTTCTAACTAAAATTTCTCATTTCCTTCCACTTGAACGCAGGCAACAAGCCACAGTAGCAGCAGCAGTATCTGTGACTTCACCACCGATAGTGATCACAGATATTTTCATATCAAAAGCCCATTGTTTCAGGTATCTTCAAATACTGTTAATGCTCATCACTGCTTTGAAATTACAATGCTGTTTTTACACTTGCTGCTAGATCTTGTTAAGTGAATATGGTAATAAAGCATGATATGTTACTATATCAGAAATTTCCAAATATTTTGGTAACTGTACTTCAATATAATTGGTCTTCTTGGAAAGCTTAAGCATCTTTTACATGTTTAAAACCATTATTCCGAGAAAGGGTCCATGGGTCTCCCCCAAAAGGTTCCTGGCACAACAAAGGTTAAGAAGCTCTGATCTAAACAATCATTTGTTTGTATTTAAAAATTTTTTGTTTTGAAATAATTTTAAATTTACAGGAAAGTTGCAAAAATAGTACATGGACTCCTCACACAGCTTCCCCTAATGTCAACATGTTACATAATCAAAGAATAATTATTGAAGGAAGGAAATTAACATTGGCACAATGTTATTAAATCATCTTCAGATAAAATCTGAATTCCGCCTGTTTTTTCTACTCACGTCCTTTCTTTGTTCCAGGATCTAATCCAGGATCCTACATGGTGTCTAGTTGCCATGTCTCCTTGGTCTCCTCCAACCTGCCATCATTTCTCAGTCTCTCCTTGCTTTTCATGACCTGGACACTTTGAAAGTACTGGTCAGTTCATTTGCAGGCTGTCCATCAATTTGGGTTTGTCTGATATCACCTCAGGATTAGATTGAGTGTGCGCATTATTGGTAAGAATAACACAGGAGTGATGTTGTGCCCATCTCAGGGCTTTTTTTTTTCTTCCCCTCTTTAACAATCATGGGGGCTGAGGGCTAGGAAGTAGGGAAGATCAGGCAGGTTGGGCGGAAGGCATGAAAGAAGAGACTGGCAGAGCTGAGGTTGGGAGGCCTGACATGTCTGCATTATAGTCAGGGTGCAGCGTATCCATTATATATTTAATTGGATGTAACATAATTTACTTAATCAGTCCCCTTCCAATCGTCTTTTAGCTTATTTTCAGTTTAGGGCTGTTGCAAATAGCATTGCAATAAATCAGGAAGTACTATGTGATGAGCAGAGCTGCCTGAAGAAGCAAGCAGCAGCCAGGAGTGGTGATGAGCATCCTGTCCCTGGAGGCATACAACAGCAGAGAGGCACCAGATGCCGCACCGATTTCCCCACCAAAGAGCATCTGGTGACCCAGAACAGTAACAAAATGTGCGCGGACAGTAATAAAGGATGTTCCCTTCCCCTGGATCTCCACCCAGGCACCCCATCTGCAAGGCCTCAGCCCCATTGGAGGACAAAATATGCTCCCCAGAATAGGCCAGGTCTGGTTAGTATTCCGAGCTGCCTGCTTCACTGATGGCTAATTGCCCCTAAGAGCTGAGATCATTGGAGGGGAAAATGCAAGGCAGCCTAACCTTTGCTGGGCTCAGCCAGCCCGCCAGCCTCCCAGCAGAAAGGACCGCACTGACACTCAGCGCGACCTCCTCTCCCTGCTGTGATTGCTAATGGAGCTGGTGGCTCAGGATTCAGTCTCAGGAAGGCTGGGGCTGCAGGAGAGTCAGTGCCAAACCTTCCAGCTGCTGGGTTCCTAAAACACCCAAACCACAATCATTTTGTAAAACTGTTAGACAGTATCTAAGAAAGTTAACCACATGCCTAAGCAACCCAGCTATTCCAGTCCTAGGTATACACCCAACAAAAAATAAATGCTTATACCTACCAAAGAAATATTCATGGAAGCTTGACTCATAGCCCAAAACCTGGAAACTTCTCAAATGCCCAGCAACAGAATGGATAAACAAACTATGATATATTCATACAATGGAGTACGTGATGGCAACAGAAAACAATAAGTGCCTGCTACATGCAAGATCATGAGTAAATCTCCAAATATTGTGTTTAATGAGAGAAATCAGACGCAAGAGGTCATACTGAATGAGTCCATTTATATAAAGTTCAAAAACAGGCAAACGATGATGATAGAAATGAGAATTAATGGCTACCCTTTGGAGGAGGCGGCATTGACTAGGAAGGGGCCCATTATGCGGGGGCTTCTAAGATGCTGTTCTACAGCTCAGTCGGGGTGGCGGTTCTGTAAATATTAAGTAAAATTTTACCAAACTGGACACGTTTTTATTTAACAACAACAATAGCAACAAGATGGGTAGGAGTCAAGGGCAGACTCGCTGGCCCAGGGAGGTGGGAAAGGGGCAAGGAGGTGGTGACAGGCTCCTGCTCTGTCAGGACTTGCTCTGTCACCTGGGCAACCAGATTAACTTCTCCAAGCTCTTCAGGTGGGGAGGGGCTGACGACGCCCGCTGCCCCTGCCAAGTTATTGTGAGGAATACATGAGGGTGTGTGACAAACCGACTTCTAAATTGGAAACTAATGTCTGGGTATTGACTCAGCCAACATGTGTTAAGCAGATACATGTGCCACGTGCAGGACTGGCCACCTAGGGCACACAGATGAGCCCCAGTCCCTGCCCTGGCAGAAAGTCTCAGACTTGGCCCCTTCCAGGCCGTCATCTGTGCGAGATAAAGACCAACCCCCAAACAAACAATTACAAACCAGGATGAGGGTTATACAGAGGCCAACCGGCACGGAGATGGTAAACAAAGGGTGGGGCGGGGGCATGGGGATGGCCTCTCAAAAGGGAGGATTTAAAGAGAGGATTTAGAAGCGGGGACTTGAAGGATGAAAGGCGTCAGGCCTGCAGGACATTCTAGGCAGAGGGATCCAAGAGGGCAGAGACCCTCCCGCTGCAAAGAGCCGCTGGAAAGAGCCCCAGAAATGAAGGGAGGCCGGTTTGGCTAGTGAGGGCAAGCCAGGGAGTGGGATTCCTGGGGGTGGGACCGTGCACAGCCTGGTGGGCAGGGGAAGGGTTTGGGATTTTAGTTGACGTTTATTGGAAAGACAATGGAAGGCTTTGAATCAAGAGGTAAGGTGATCTGATCTGTGTTTTTTTAAAAGATGACTTCAATAACTAGTTATGAGCCAAACATAAAAGATTATATACGCAAAAGTTCCATCTGTGTGAGATCCCAATATCTCACAAAACTAACCAGTAGTGATGGAAGCCGAAATAGTGGTTAACTTTGAGGGTCGTGATCTTGGAGCTGCAGGAACCCTATCTTGATCTGGATGAGATGTGCAAAAATGTGAAAACTCACCGGGATGAGATTGGTGCCCTTTACGGTATACTATACTATTTGTGTGCCATTCCTTAATAAGAGAAAATAATAAATTTTAAATTAGCTAACATTCTTATTGGCTAAAATTACTTTTAAAGTAAGGTTTATTGAGATAAAATTCCCATGCAATAAAATCCCTCTTTGAAAGTGTACAGTTGAATGAGTTTTGAGAGATATAGAACATTTCCACCGTCTCCCAAAATTGCCTTGTGCCCCTTTGCAGTTGACTCCCCTCCCCCACCCCAGCCACCCCAGCCCCTGGCAACCATGGGGCCTGTGTCTTGGCCCTTTCCAGGCTGTCATTTATTGGAATCATTTAGCATTTAGCCTTTTCAATCTGTTTCTTTCACGTAGCAGAACGTTTTGGAGATTCATCCATGTTGTTCTTTTTCTTGCCAAGCAGTATTTCAGCGTATGGATGTACCACAGTTAATTTATCCATTCATCAGTTGATGGACCTTTGGGTTGTTTCCAGTTTGGGGCAATTATGAACAGAGCTGTTATAAACATTTGCATGTGGGTCTTTGGTGGACATAGGCTTTCATTTCTTTTAAATACATGTTAGTATTCGGATCATTGGAATATATGATAAGTTCAGGTTTAATATTATAAGAAACCGACACAGTGTTTTTCAAAGTGTTTGTCAGGCACTACATACATTATCTCATTTTATTCTCAAACTAGTGATCCGGTGCCCTGATTCCTGCACATTGAAAGGAAATTAATTAGAAGGTGGCCAGTGGGGCGGGACTGGGCGAGATGGGCCGGACATGCCCTGGAGCCAACCTCCCACAGTCCCTCCCCGGAGTCTTCAGAGTGAGCGGGGTCCCTCCAGCAGGTGCGGTCCCTCGGCCTGGCCTGTGGGGATCAGGCCGAAACCGGCTCTCCGACATCCTCCGAGGGGTCCCAGAGTGGGAGAGGGCACTCTGCAAAGTTGCTGTCATACAGGGTGTGGAACGCAAATGCAAGTGTGCAGTAAACCAGATTCGGGGCCAACAGTGCCCCAGCAACAGCATAACCCACGGCCGGTGGCCCTACAAGGAATCGAGCTCCCTCCTCTCTGGTTTCAGGGTGCGTCACCCAAGAACTGCCGCTGCCAAGTCACTGCAGTTTGGCAGCTCCTGCGTTAAGCGTCTGCCCCCTGGTGGTCAGTGTTCGTCATAGAGACCAGTTGGACAGTTGGACACTTAGCATATTAGCCTTTTATATATATAGACAGGTAAGGAAAGTGAGGCTCACAGACTAAGCAACTTGCCCAAAGCCCCACAGTAAGTAGGTGACAGTGCCCCACAGGTAGACGCTGTTCTCAAGGTCCTCCAGAGTGGCCACTCCCATGAGGAGGGCCAGTGGGTGAGCACTGGTCTTCCCAGAGCCAGGCTCAGGCAAGTCCCAGACTAAAAATTAGGACCATGACAAAGGAGATAGTGGTGGATTGCATTACCTCCCCAAGTAAGATGATAGAAGAAGAAGAGGAGGAGGAGGAGAAGGGGGAAGGAGGGAGAACAAAAGAGAAGGGGGAAAAAGACATGAAGCAGAGAAAATTGCCAGCCACAAGCCAAGTATTAATTTGTTTGAAGTCAGCCATTTCCCTCTGCTCCCGATGTCCCTCAGTCCCCTGGCAAGCTTTCAAATTACAGTGTTGAAGACACCCCCCTCTCTTTTCTGACCCCCAGGTGGCGAGGGCTGGCAGGGTTGGGGGCTGTGGCCAGAATATTGCCTGGAACCAGCAAACCAGAATCCCCCACCCACCCCCAGCCCAGACAGACCCGGACCCCAGCTTGCTGGGAGGTGGCTTTTTTAAAACAGGCCTGACCCCAGCTGGGCCACTGGGGAAACAGAGGTTAATGAGATTCTGATGGACCTGCAGTTTCCATTTTTTGAAGGAGAAGGCTCAGAGCCTCACTAATTAAAGGGAGCTGACCTGTAAAATGAGTCTGGGGATAGATGGCGGGGCGGGGAGGCCAGCTGAGGGAAGAAGGGAGGAGAGCAGGAGGCCCCCAGCAGCCTTGTTGATGCATTCTAGTCTGATCGGGGAGAGCAGGCCCAGAGATGGAAAAGGATGGGCTCAAGGACACACAGCAACTCAGTCTAGACCTGGATCTTGAAAGGGGTAGAGGGAATGAAGGGGGGTGGGGGTGGGATCTGAGAAACAGAGAGATGGACAAATAGGTTGAAAGAGCACAGAGGGAATTTTGTTGATTGCATATTCAATAACAATAATATCCAACAGTCACTGAAGGTGTACTCCATGCCAGACACTTATGCTAAGCTCCCATCATCCGTTATCCAATTGAATCGTCACAGCTCCAGAAAGTAGGTATTACTACCCTCACATGAGGAAACTGAGGTTCAGAGAACTTAAGCTACTTGCCTAAGGGAACTTAGCCAGTCAAGTCTATGCTCCATGCTCTTTTTAAAAAATATATTTTTATTGATTTCAGAGAGGAAGGGAGAGGGTGAGAGAGATAGAAACATCAATGATCCCACACCCCACACTGGGGATCAAGCCCACAATCTGGGCATATGCCCTGACCAGGAATCGAACCATAACCTCCTGGTTCATAGGTCAATGCTCATCACTGAGCCACGCCAGCCGGGCTCCATGCTCTCAATCACCTTGCCCTATGCTTGGGGTAGCCATGGGTTCCTGTTTACACATGCTGACCCAGTGTAAATATTAATAGTGTCCCTTTCACTGTCCTAAGTGATTCGGTTTAGGCACAATATCATATGACTACCCTCCTTAGACTGCATCTTATAAATTGCTTCCTGTGGGACATGCCTAGCCCAGGATCCAACACACAAATAGTCAACCTAGACACAGATTCTAGTCCGTCATGTCTCAGAAATGAGGCAGCAGAGCACAGTGAGAAGGAACGTTAGCTCTGGAGTTAGCCAAACCTGGGCTTCCACCCAACTACATGGCTTTGGATTAGTCACTTGACTTCTCTGGGCCTCAGTCTGCCCACCTGTGAAGAGGGAATAATCATGGCTACTTCTCCAGGTTGTGAGAATGACCTGGAGAGAGGGGTATAAAGTGCCAGCATCTTTCGCTGTGATTATGTGGCAGACATAGGATTTTAGCACGCGCCTTTCCCGCTGCACCCTGTGGATTTCCGCCATGGGCACCTGGTTTGTGTTTACCTGGGAGAAAGCGTGTTTACAGATCTTTCTCCCATGGCTCACTCTGCAGCTCCCAGCTCCCTGCCACAGGGCCTTTGCACATGCTGAGGCTTTTTGTTTGCTTGTTTAGTGAAAAATTGTATGCTGGGCACCATTCTAAGCATATTACATATGTGAACTTACCCAATCCCCCAAATACCCTATGTTTAAAAATGAGGAAACTGAGGTACAGATAGGTTAATCAACTTGTCCAAGATCACAGAGCTATTTAGTGGCAGAGCTGGGAGTTGAATCCAATCAGCCTAGTTTAAGGTTCTACCCCATAACTACTTCCCTCTGTACGGAAGGTGCTACCCTACCCCACTCTCCCCACTGACCGCTCCACCTGCCTTTGTCTGGATAACTCCTACCCGCCCTTCCTGCCTCTGCTGAAATACCACTACTCAGGGCTCTCAATATTTGTTGACTGACTGCATCAGTAGCCTGGAAGGTCCACCTGCTCGGGCCCTGGGGCCAGGGGCGGCCAGGTGGGGCAGGGCTGAGGCCAGGCTTGGGGCAGGGAGGGACTCAGCACTCTGTAGTCACCAGCCTTTCCTCTCTGTCTACACACAAGCTCCCCACCACCATCCAACCCCTCCCTTCTCCCTTCCTCTCTTCCTTTCTGAGATGAAGCAACAAAATGATTTTTCTACTTGAGCAGTTTTCAATTTAGATTAAGAAAAATGTGGCCCGCAGTCACTCAGCAAGAGGGCCTGGCAGCCTCGTCCCTCCAGGGGCTGGGGGTTTCTCAGCCGTTGACAGAGCAGAGCTGGTTCTGGAATGGGGGGAATTTAGGGGGGACTTCCCACCCCCTCTACCTACCTCCATGCCCATCCCTGTGACTTGGCCTCCTTCTGCCTTCCTGGGTAAGGGACCAGGATCAGGGATCAGGCCCACTGTGTGGGTACAGGCTCTAACCCCTACAAACTTTGTGATCTTTAGGCAGGTGCCATACCTCTCTGAGCCTTCTTGTTTCACTTATAAAGGAGTTAAAGGTAAACCCTTTAATTTGGTCTCTGCCTCCCACCCAGATCAAATGGCTCCTTCCCAGCCTTCCCGACTGTAGAAGAATAAATAGCAAGGACAACATGAGGACTTTTAGTTGGGCTAGGACAGTGGTCGGCAAACTCATTAGTCAACAGAGCCAAATATCAACAGTACAACGATTGAAATTCCTTTTGAGAGCCACAGTTTTTAAACTTAAACTTCTTCTAATGCCACTTCTTCAAAATAGACTCGCCCAGGCTGTGGTATTTTGTGGAAGAGCCACACTCAAGGGACCAAAGAGCCGCATGTGGCTCGCGAGCCGCAGTTTGCCGACCACGGGGCTGGGACAAGGTGGGCAGAGTCTCAAGAACCCAGGGTAAGGGCAGAAAGCAGAAGAGAGGCTCAGGGTAAGGAAGGCTTGATCAGCATAAGTATAGATGGAACTTTCCAAGGAGGCCCTTAAGAGGCCAGAGGTCAACTAAGGCCAAGGCCAAGGGCATCCGTGTGTGTCATGGGGCAGAAGAAGAAAGAGGTAGAACTTGGGGGCTACAACTCTTTTCTAATCCTGAAATCTTTATTTCTGGGGTATATTTTGTGCTGTCTGTTAATGTTGCCTTTCAAAACAGAAGTCAGTTTTGTTTGTGTGGGTAAATATATGACATGTATTACCTGTAGTTAGTGGCACCAGTGCTGGAGTTGAGCACATGTGGGTCTCACTTCCTGCTCCCCCCCTTCAGTAGCTGTGCGACCTTGGGCAACTTAATCAGCCCTCTCTGAGCCTCTCCAAAATAAATGTATCATTTTCATACTGCCCTGCTTTTTTTAGTTTGTTGGTTTGGTTTTTATTTTTTTGTAAATCAACTTTATTGAGGTACAACTTACAAATGATAAGATGTACCCATTTTAAATGCACATTTCAATGAGTGTTGACAAATTTATACACCCATATAACCATCACCTTGAGCAGGAAATGAACGTTTTTATTAGCCTAAAAAGTTCTCTTGTGTGCCTTCCCAGTCCTTCTGTTGTTCCTAATATAAAAATAATAGGTTCTCCAGTCCCCATGACAACAAATCTTGGCATCAAATAAGCATTACAGGAAGGTGTGTGGTGCTTACACTGTGACTCTGCCCATGTACTCCACCAACCCCATACTCACACACATACTGTCTTTTTTTTTTAAATTTCTTTATTGATTAAGGTGTCACATATTTGTCCTCATCCCCCCATTCCCATCCCACACCCCTCCCCACACATGCCCCCACACCCCTGTTGTCCTTAACCACTGGTTAGGCTCATATGCATGCACACAAGCCCTTTGGTTGATCTCTCCCCTATATCCCCACCCTCCCCTCCCCTCCCACTGAGGCCTGACAGTCTGATCCATGCCTCCTTGTTTCTGGGTCTGTTCTTGTTCATCAGTCCATGTTGTTCATCATTTCCCCTAGATGAGTGAGATCGTGTGCTACTAGAAATACACTTATAAGAACCAAAAATGAGACAAGCAATAATGGTTATGCTGAAAGGCAAATGAATCAGTCTGTAGTGAGTTTCTTTCTGGGCCAACAGTTCTTTTGCGACCCAATTTCAATGTCCAACAGTTCCTTATGTGCACATGTCAGCAATGACATTTCAGTTCTGGATGGTGGACCAATGGTGGTAATGCAGGTCCGACCCTCTCTGGTCTGGCCCTGGGCAACCTGCAGTGACGCACAGCTGCTGACCACACATACTGTCTTATGGACCTGAGGACACGTGTTCCTTGTTAGAAAACCCAGTACTGCAAGATTCGAGGTTCTCTCTGACGTCCACTGGCCATGGTGAGCCACTAGATAGCCAGTCGCTCCCTGGGCAGACAACTCCAGCTGGCTGCTGGGCTCCCGGGCCACTTGCATGTGTCTCTCTAGGAAACCTTCATGAGTTTGTGAACTCCAGGGAGGGCCTGTGGCTGCCACGTGCCATTCACTGCTGTATACTTTGTGCCTTGCAGGGACCTGGCACACAGTAGGTGCTCAATAACTAGGTGTAGGATGAATGAATGAGAAGGGGGCTGCCAGTGAGAGGACCCCCTGATGAAGTGTGAGAAGCGTCAGACACTTCATCCAAGGGTTTCCCAAACGTCCATCCTTCAAGTCCTACTTTCACAAATGTTGTATCCAGGTACTATTATTGCATTCACTTTATTTATTTATTTATTTACGGGGGGGGGGCGTGGGGGGCAGGTTTACTTGCTTGAAAATCTTCATTTCTTCAGGCAGCTACCAAATCATTGCTGACCCGGGTAAGGATGCTTCAAAGTCACCAGGTGGGAATTTATATCGTCTTCAGTGTTTCCCCCATTCTATTCATGCCTTTGACAGAATCTCAGGGATGTATTCAGCCATATTTCAAAGACTTTTTATCCCAGTGATAAAAAAAATTTCCTAAATTAATCCCAGAAAATGATGTTTATTTGTTGATTGATGGATGGATGAATGGATGGATAAATTATGCACTTTTTAAAAACTGGCATGCTCTATAGACCATTCTTTTCTCAAACTGGTCTACAGAATCTTCATAGGTGCATACTAAAGTATACTGTAGCATCCTATAGTGTAGGCAGCCTCAAGGCTGACCCCAATAATCCCCGTCACATTCTTGTGCAGTTCCCTCGCAGATTCTGTTAGAATTGGTTTCTATGACCTTATATTTTTTTTATTGATTTCAAAGGGAGGAAGGGAGAAGGGAAGAGAGATAGAAACATCCATGATGAGAGAGAATCATTGATCACTGCCTCCTGCAGGCCCCCTACTGGGGATTGAGCCCCAAACCCAGGCATGTGCCCTGACCAGAAATCAAACTGTGACCTCCTTGTTCATGGGTCTATGCTCAACCACTGAGCCACACTAGCCAAGCTCATTTACTTTAAATTAGCTCAGTTAGTTTTTATCCTCTCTGTCTCACCTTAAGTAACCATGGTATCATGGTTTGATCTGATATATATATATATATATATATATATATATATTCCATATATAAAAAATATATCATAGAACTTAATTTTTTATGTGTGAATCCTCACCCAAAGACAATTTGTCTATTGATTTTTAGAGAGTGGAAGAAAGGGAGGGAGGGAGAGAGAGATAGAGTTAGAGATAGAGTTAGAGAGAGAGAGAGAGAGAGAGAGAGAGAGAGAGAGAGAGAGAGAGAAATATCCACGTGAGAGAGACACATCATTTGCTTGTCACCCCCATATGACCTGACCAGGGCCAGGGATAGAACCTACAACCCAGGTATGTGCCCTTGACCAGGAATTGAACCTGTGACCCTTCGGTGTGCAGGCCAATGTTCTAACCACTGTGAAACACCAGCCAGAGCTGGAACTTATTTTAATATGATTTCAAACTATTCAGAAAAGTTGCAGAGAACAACTATACACCCTTTTTACCCAGATTCACCAGTTTTATACATTTTGCCCCATTTGCTTTATTAATCTCTATATATCCTATATAATAAAAGCCTAATATGCTAAGTGTCCAACAGTTCGTTCAACCATTCGACCAGTCGCTATGACGTGCACTGACCACCAGGGGACAGACACTCCTATCGGTAGGTTAGCTTGCTGCTGGGGTCTGACTGACTGGGTGAGACGGGCTGGACACACCCTGGAGCCCTCCTGCGATCCCTCCCCAGCCCCGATCGTGCACCAGTGGGGTCCCTCAGCATGACCTGCACCCTCTCGCAACCCAGGACACCTCGGGGGATGTCCGCAGGCCAGGCCGAGGGACTCCACTGGTGCATGAATCTGTGCACCAGGCCTCTAGTATATATGTGTGTGTGTGTATGTGTGTGTGTGTGTGTGTGTGTGTATATGCATAGCTGTGTATTTTGGAATACACCTTAAAATAATTACTGTACTAGGTTGTATTAGTATTCAAAAATACTCCCTGCACCTCTTACCAGGTGCCTTCCTGCAAATGATTATACTTTCTGCCTCACTGCCTACACATTTGGCCATGTGACTTGATTTGGTCAATGAAATGTGAGCAGAACTGTTGTGTGCCACCTCTGAATGGAAGCTTTAAGAGCCATCATGTGGTTCTACCGTTGTTCTTTTCCCAGTACCATGAAAAGCATTCTAGGCAGTGGCTGCCCCTTTGGCTTGGTTCTCAGAATGATGAAACAAAGCAGACCCAGACTGACATGCAGCATGAGCAAAAAAGAAAACCTTATTGTTGAAAGCCATAGAGATGTGGGGGGGAGTCATTTGTTACAGCATAACTTTCTTTTGTTTGTTTATTTATTTATTTATTTATTTATTTATTTATTTATTTATTAAATATATTTTATTGATTTTTTACAGAGAGGCAAGGAGAGGGACAGAGAGCTGGAAACATCGATGAGAGAGAAACATCGACCAGCTGCCTCCTGCACACCCCCTACCGGGGACGTGCCCGCAACTAATGTACATGCCCTTGACCGGAATCGAACCCGGGACCTTTCAGTCCACAGGCCGACGCTCTATCCACTGAGCCAAACAGGTTTCGGCACAGCATAACTTTCTTTATGCTGACTGATACAAATCCATCACTATTAAAATGAAAAATGTTTATGTACCACCTACAAATACACTGCAGATTTTAAAAGCCTGGTATTAGGCATGGAGACCCCCCAAAGGTTTGGTTGAATGGCCCATTTAATAGAAGAGGAAACTGAGGCTCCCAATGGGTAAGTAGTTTGTCCAAAGCCTCTCAGAAAGGGAAGAGGCAGAGATGGCTCAGGGTACTGCTGTCTAGGGGACTGTTTAAGGGAGAGGCTATGGAATTGTCATGTGGCAAAACAGCTGTGTCATGGGTGTCCCTCCTAGACAATCTTCTCTCCTTGCAGAGCCCCCAACTTCTCCCCCTGGGGCCTCAAGACCACCAGGAGTCCCCCCACCCCCCACCCCCTGCCTCCGGCCCGTTCCTGAAGCTTCTTACAGCTGAATGTTGGGTGATTCCTGTGAAGGAGTTAGCTGCTAACTAGAGGTGTTAACTGTTATGAAAGTGCCAGCACTAGCTAAGGTATTAGCTAATAAGGATTAACACCTCTCAAGGTGTTGGCAGTTTAATAAGGGACCTTAGGAAGATCCAAACAATGTCAAGAGCCTGAGGCACAGAACACAAATGGTGGCAGAATAATTTGGTTCTGCAATTCTTTCTGCCCCTGTTGTGAGCTGGGCCCTGAGCTAAGACATGCAGTTAACATGTTGCATATACACCAGGCTTTACAGTATACACAACACTTGACAGTTTACAGATTACTTCCTCATCCATCATCAGCCCAGTGCGCTAAGCTTCGCTATCACCAATTTGCCAATGAGAGAGCTAAAGTGCAGAGAGGGGGAGTGAGTTACTCAAGGTCATGCGAGTCAGGGGCTGGGCTTGCTTCCCGGGTTATCTGACTCCCAGCTCCTTGCTTCTTTCGTGGACTACAACCTCCTAACACAACAGGGGAGTGACCACTGGGGGGCCAGAGCATCTCAGTTCACATCTGCCTTCCTCCTGGGCCTACCGTGAGCTCTCGCCCCAAGGAGTCAGGGCCAAGGCTGGTTCTTAGAATAACCATGACCTTCCTGCTGACTTCCCACCTTTTCAGATTCAACTCAGGTCTCACCTCCTCCTGGAAACCTTCTCAGATGGTCATAGGCAGCCTCTCTTTGGGCTCCCAATATATAGGGCATGTCTTGGTCCAACACACTGCATCAAAATGATCTCTTTACTAGCTGTAGAAATCTTGGTGCCTCCAGTGCTGGACATGTAGCACAGAATGAAGAAAAGTGCCGTAAGTGCTTGCAGAAGGAAGGAAGGAAGGAAGGAAGGAAGGAAGGAAGGAAGGAAGGAAGGAAGGAAGGAAGGAAGGAAGGAAGGACTTCTCTGGTTTGTAGAGAGTACTCACCAAAGTAAACTCCATTGTCTACCTGCCTGGAATAAGATTTATACAAAACGTGGTCATTTTAAAGTGAAACAAGAGATGAGCTATTCTCATTTCCTAAAAACCCTATTAATATTTCACTATCTAGCAGTAGATGATATTTGTCTTTTAGGGTACCTCTGTGTGTGTACAGATTTTATCTACCAATATAGCATTTCCAAGATATCTTCTATTAACTAGTGAGGGCCACATGAACAGTATGCTTCAGGAGCCTCAGACTGGAGAGAGGAAGTAATGTTATGAGAGCCCAGGAGCTGGGCTGCCTGGAGGGAGGTGAAACCACAGAGGGAGGAGCTATCTTTTTAGGACCAGGAACCATAGAAGAGATACAGCTACTGGAGATGCTGGGAAAAGGAGAGAACAGAAAAACTGCCTGGTTTCTCTCTCCCTCATGGCCTTCAATCTCTAGGTGCTACGATCTGGAGAGAAAATCAAAGATGGGGCCTGCTCTTAAAGCTTGCAGGGCACAAGGCATCATCTTGTTCCTTGAGATACTGTCCTGCAAGATACTTCTTGAAAAAAGGTTCTGAGTCAAATCAAGTTTGGAAATGCTGGTAAGTGCCTGGAGCACAGGGAAGTTCTGGAGGCCTTCCTCCTAGTCGTGTAGTGAGCTTCTCAGCCCGGGAAGTGTGCAGGCAGGGCCTGCAGCAATACTTCGCATACTATTTGAAGGGAACCCCCTAGCGTTCGTCATCCAGTTGGACTAAATGGTGTTTAAGACCCTTCAAAGCTCTCCTCCCCCGAGTCTATTAATGGCTCTACCCTCCAACCAGTCCCTTAAAACATGAAGCTACCAATGATGTCATCAAGACAGTGTCCTTGAAGATCCTGATCAAACACTACCTCCCTTATGAAGTTATCCCAGAAGCCCAGCAGAAAGGAGAGTTCTCTTTTTGACGCTCTGCATGGCTTTTATCCCTAATGAATATGGCCAATTTTGTGTTGGCTGGCTTGTGTTTGTGTCTTATCTGGTCTCCTGGACTGGAAGCTCAGAGAAAGTAGAAACTGAGACTAACTCATATGCCCCTTTATAATCCAACCCAGTGCCTTGTGTGTAATAGATGTTCAATAAGTGTTAGATGAATAAATGGATAGATGAGAAAAGGAAGGAAAGAAGGAAGGAAGGAAGGAAGGAAGGAAGGAAGGAAGGAAGGAAGGAAGGAAGGAAGGAAGAAAGGAAGGAAGGAAGGAAGGAAGGAAGGGAGGGAGGAAGAAAAGAAGGAAGAAAGGAAGGAAGGAAGGAAGGAAGGAAGGAAGGAAGGAAGGAAGGAAGGAAGGGAGGGAGGAAGAAAAGAAGGAAGGAAGGAAGGAAGGAAGGAAGGAAGGAAGGAAGGAAGAAGGAGGGAGGGAGGGAGGGAGGGAGGAAGGAAAGAAGGAAGGAAGGAAGGAAGGAAGGAAGGAAGGAAGGAAGGAGGGAGGGAGGGAGGGAGGGAGGGAGGAAAGAAGGAAGGAAAGAAGAAAAGAGGGAAGGAAGGGAGGGAGGAAAGAAGGAAGGAAGGAAGGAAGGAGAAAAAGAGGAGATATGAATAGATGGATGAGAGGGAACAAGGATGGGTGGATAGATGGGTGACAAGTATGCATAAATGTCTGGATGAGAAGGTGGATACATAGAAGGATGGATGGATGGATGGATGGATGGATGGATGGATGGATGGATGGATGGATGGTAGAGTGGATGGGTAAATAGATGAGGGGCTGGATGGATTGATGTGTGAATGGATTGATGGGTGGATAGATAAAAAAAATAGAGACTGTGAAGTGCTATGCAGTGGATGCTGAAGAATGTCTATGTGTGTGCAACAAACTGGTTGGAAGGGAGGCTTGACACTATTTGCAGAACACTTTACATAAGACTCAGAAACTATCATTTGTTCACATGAAAAAAAGAAGAAAGAGGTGATGAAAATAATGAGAGTTAAAGTCCCTTTAAGCCACCTCTCAACACTCCCACTATAGGTGTGACTATAGTAATAATATAAAATAGCAAGATCCTGAAAAATCAATGCACTTAAAAGATTCAAAGGTTTTAAGGTTCTGTGTTTCTAAGACTCAGAATTTAAGGACTCTACTAACTTGAGCAATGTACTATGTTCTAAGCACTTTACATAGAGTAGCTCCTTTAATCCCCACAACCACCCATGTTATAGACACTCTTATTATCGTCTTAATGAGGCACAGGGATGTTAAGTAATTTGCCTTAGGTCACACAGCTAATAAATGGCAGGACTGGGATTTGAACCCAAGGCTAGTCAGGGTCCAGAGTCCATGTATTTAACCACTGCACAATCCCACCTAAAGGAATCGAGGACACTGTACATCTCACTGTACATCTAAGTTTCAAAGATTCAGTGCCAAGGATTAAAAAGTCTGCAGTTCTGGGGCGCTGAGTATCTCCACACCCAGGAGGCTGGGCCTTTCTCCTGGGAAAGGCTGCAAGACGCCCTCCGAGGCTAAGGAAGGAAGGGAGGGAAGCCTGGCTGGCTCCTGCGAGCACCAGCCCAGCTGATGTCAGGAGCCTGGCCGTCAGTCTTCCTGTTAACCTTGGGGGAAAAACACATTTGTGGCAGATAACAGGCGCAAGGGTATGCCAGCCCTCCGCCTGCTCCCCAGACTGATGGATGGGTTACACGGGCCCCCCTTGACCTGTGTGTGTACCTTTATCTGCTCGGCCAAGGGAGGCTGTTCATCATGCCGACAGCTTGGCAAGGCACACCTGCTGGGCCTGTGTTAGCCAGAGCCACCAGCATCTCAGGAGGAGAGAGAGGAGGTAATGGGAGGGGTGGGGCAAGAGAGACACAGAGAGGAGGTCTAAGAACCCCCTGACAGAGCAACCCAGGCCCAGAAATGGCTCAGAGGATGGCACTAAATTCTGGGCATGATGGGTTGCTTCTGTTTCTGGTGATACCATGGATGTGCTGTGTGACGTGGGATAGTTACTGAACCTCTCTGGGCTGTAAAATGAGAGTAAGCTTTGCCAGAAACCTAAAGGTCATCCCGTTTCTCCTCCTCTTGCTCCATGCCTAGTCACTAGGTTTGATCAGTTCTGCCTCCCAATCTGTTGTGATCCTGTCTGTTTCCACTGCGACCATCCTGGTTCAGGCCATCATCATCTCTTGCCTGGATTGCCTGCTTCCTTTTCTGACCCATATGCTTCTTTCTACACATGCCAGCCAGAGGGATCTTTGTTACAAAATCACATCATATCGATGCCTTGCTTAACACCCACCGGTGGATCCCTGACACACTTAGAAATAAATCCAAACTCCTGAGCTCTGCAAATCCTGGCCTCTCCTTCCCTGTTCATCACCATGTCACACCTGCTCACCAACTTACCCAGATCCAACCACACGGCCAAGTCCTTTCCCACTGCTTGGTCTTCGCACATGCTGTTCCCTCTGATGAGTAAGCTCTTTCCCCTGTTTTTTGGCATAATTGGCCAACTCCTTGTCATCCGCAGATCTCAGCTCAGTTTTCACCTCCTCTGAGAGGTCTTCCAAGCCTGAAATAATACCTCAGACTACAATCTCACGCTATCATAGCACCCAATATATGCCATTCCCAACACTTTACAAACCAAAATCATGTTGTTAACTTATTTGTGCATTTAGATATTGTCTGTCGTCTCCACTGGAATGTAACCTTCAAAAGGTCCTGGGTTTCTGTCTTATTCACCACTGTGTCCCTGAATGCTTCCTCAATACTAAGTTCACCCCAGCGTCTTTGTACCAGCTGTCCCTCTACTTAGAACCCTCTTCCCCTACTTAACTCCTATTCACTCTTTAGATCCATGACAGATTGTATTTTCCAAAGATTATCACCACAAAAATCTTTCATCCTGCATGTTCTTAATAAAATATGATCCTGCTACTCCTCCCCTTGATTTGGGGGCGGGCCTATGACTTGCTTATAATGAACAGGATGCAGTGGAAGTGATACTGGGATACATCTGAGTTGAGGTCAAGGACACTGGCTCCAAAGCCCTGAGCAACCAGGTAAGCAGCATGACTGTCCGGAGGACACCATGCTCTGAGGAAGCCCAAGCTAGCCTATGCAGGAAACCACATGGAGAAGACCCAAGATTACCTGCAGAGAGGGAAAGAGATGCCCACAGCTCCCCAGCTGCTCCAGCCCCAGCCACCAGCTGACTGGAGCCTCGTGAGGGGCCCTGAACCAGAACTGTTCAGCAGGGCCCTTCCAGAACTCCTGATCCACAGAAACCATGAGCAACGACAGAATCATTGCTGTTGATTTAGCCACTGGGTTCCTTTGTTATGTGGTATAGATAACCAGCACAAGATCTCAGCTCCTGCTTGCCTCCTCTGGGAAGCCCTCCCTACCCAGGAGCACTGGGTCAGGTCCCCCTAGTTCTTTTTCCTTTTTCTTTATAACATGTATCACAATGGGTAATCATACAGTTATTTACAAGATGGTTGATTTTTGTCTCTGTCTCTTCCACTAACATGTGGAAGGCGGGGGGAAGGGATCACTGTCTTGCTCACCAGCATCTTGACTCATAATAGGTGCTCAGTAAATACCTCTGAATTAATGATTTCTTTAAAGAATCACACCAGCCTTGCAAAGTGGACTCTGTTGTCTCCATTTTGCAGGAAAAGAAACTGAGACTCAGAGAAGTTTAGTCCTGGTTCAAGGTCACACACCACGACTGGATTCTAGCTTGATTCTCTCTGACCCCAAAGCCGGAACCCATATCCTGACAGGTGGGGAGGGATTAGGATCCCAGAAGTGGGAGCTGAAAGGGACCAGCACGTCCTTTGGTTTTATACTTGGAGAAAGACAGGCCCAGAGAGGAGAAGGGACATTCCCAAGGTCACATAGCTCACCAATGTTCTGGCTGGGGCAAGACCCAGAGCCCACTTTCCTGGCCTAGAGCTCCTCTACCTACACCCTCACAGCTGCCCCGAAGACCTGCTATGCAAAAAGGGCAAGGCTAGACTCCAGGAGGGACAGAGACAGGAAAATACACTGTCCCTTTGGGGAGAAGAGAAGCCAAATTTCTCTGCACAGAGCAAAGGAGATAGGAAAAAGAAATTATTTATGGAAATCTAAAAGATATCTACAAGCCTAAATGATCTCTCTCTTAACAAGCCTGTATTATTATTTCCACCTTCCACAAGGGGAAACTGAGGCTCAGAGAAGTTAGAGGACTTACCTGAGGTGACCAGGATTGTAAGTGGCAGGGTCAAGATTTAAGACCGGATTTACCTGTCGCCAGGGCTTCTTCCAGCATGCCAGGCTGCCTCGCCAGGAGCCAAGGGAGCCCTGAGGTCACATAAGAACAAAGAATCAAGAAGGGCTGCATGGAGGAGGGAGCACCGGAGTTAAGCCTTCAAAGAAGCAGCATGATTTCTGAAGACTGAGCAGGGGAGAGCATTCCGAGGGAAGAAGAGGAGTGTGGGTAGGAGTGCCGGCAGATCTGGTGATTCTGAGGGAGGTGTGTGGCTGAGGCTGAGATGGATGCCTGTGCTGGGCCTCAGCAGCCAGGGCCAGGACTGGACCCTGCTGCTCCTGCCCTCTGTCACCTCTGCAGCTCCCAGTCACCTTCCCTGGCACCCACCCCCACCACCTCACCTCAGCCAGAGCAAGGACTGGAAAATAGATGAGTCTGTTTATGAAGCCCATAATGTTGCCAACAAAACAAGGCACTCAGCAGAGCAGCTCGGCACCTCTAATGGGATATTATTTATGTCATTTTCCTCCCGGCGCTGGAGCCATTACCGCCCGGGATGGCGCTCCGTCACCCTCCACTCCTCCAGTGATGCTCCAATGTCACGCTGAAGGATGTGCACTGCAGCCATCATGGCTGGGCCTGGGGGTGGGGAGCCGGGCCTGATGGTAGGGCAGTCCTGCACTCTTCCCATCAGAGGTCCCTGGGCCCACTTCTGCCAATGGGATCGAGCTTGTCCTGAGTTGCTCTTGGTGTTGGCCATCCTGCCAGGTATTAAGAGTCCCCCCTATAACTCCCCTTTGCCCCACAGATCAAGTCCCCTGCCTCCAGTCAGTCAATGAGGCCTCTAGGGTTTGGCTCCTGCCCACTTATCTAACCTCAGCTCTGGCCACTTTGCTTAAATTCCCGACTCAGACAGATCCGGTGCACCAAATCCAATTCACGCATCTTCCCAGATTGACTCAGTCCTACCCGATCCCTCTTGCCAGTGGCAAGCCTGGCCTTCTGCCTTTGCCTCATCTTCTAACCCAGCTGCCTCAGTCTCCCCCAGGTGCAGGTCAACCTTCCTCATGACCTCCATCAAGCCGAGCTGCAGCAGCTGACACTTGGGTCTAACCCATCGAGAGAGGCTCTGGATCCTTCTGCCACTTTCACATTCAGATAGAGCTCCATGCGCGGGCTGTGGGACCCAGCTTCCCCAGGGCCTCCGGCGGCACCAAGTAATAGCACCTCAAGGAGCAAATTGGGACTCCTGGCTTTCATCTCACCTCTCATGGACCCCCTCCTGCAGGACACCCCCAAGCTGCTCCCCCCTTTTGCAGGTTCCTGGCCCACGTAGAGATGAAGCGGGAAGCCTGCCCTGTGTAGCTTTCGGACACCTGAACAGCTCCACCACCTCAGCAGCTCTCATGGGAGCTGAGGGTTTGACTTCACCTCCAGTAAGAGATCTTCCGGGGCCGCCTCCTAATTTTACAGGCGGAGGAACAGTAGCTGGAGCAACTTCACTGTGCACCTATGTGCCTGGCACGTTTACACTTATTCTTATTGTTTTGCAATATTGCACCACTTATGGGTGAAGAACTGAGGCTCAGAGAGGGAGAGTGACTTGCCCGGAACCACAGAATGAAAAAGCCATGAAGCTGAGATGAAAACACAGGTTGGCCCAACTCCACAGGCGTGAGGTTTCCATTACACTTAGTTTTAAGATAGGAATCAGGAGCGTTTCAGCCCCTGGAACCAGACTGCCTGCTTCCACCACTTCATTTCTCTTTTCTGAGTCTCAGTGTCTCAATCTGTAAAATGGGGATAAGACTACCCGAGCACGGGTTAGCCCCATATAACAGCTGAGTAAGAAATGAGAACTCAGAGAGGTCAAGTGGCTTCTCCAAAGGCCCTCGAAAGGAGGTGATGAGGGTGGACTTGAACCAGCCTGCCTGAATCAGGTGCTGGGTACTTTCTGCCCCACCTCCCTGTCCCCTTGGCCCTGGGAGGAGTCAGTGGGGCCAAGTGTGCAGCGCTGGGGGGAGTTTTGGGTCGGGACTGAAAGAGCACCAGCTTGGTGGCTGCTGGATGGGGCCTGGCTCCTGATGGGACTTTGTCCCCAAGCCTCAGTCCTGGTTCCTGGGAAGGGCCACAAAGTGCAACAGCCCTGTTGGCTGCCCAGAGGGCCCTCATGTGCCTAGAGGAGTCAAAGGAAGGCTGGTGAGGAGGGGCTCCAGGAACAGAGGGTTGAAGCCAACTGGGCCATGACCCCAGGGCACTGAGCTGGGCCAGGGCCTAATCCCAGCCAGAGACCTGACCCAGACAAAGCCTATGTAGCTTGTCCCTGCCCTGCCTTTCCTCCCCGATGACCGTGGCACCGCTGCCAGCTGGACCACCAGCCTCCCACCAAGAGAGAACTTGGCCCATGGATTCAGGCAGCTGTAGGTTTGAATCTCAGCTCTGCCCCTCTGGAGCTGGCATGTCTCTGAGCCTTGGTTTCTGCATCTGTAAATTGGAGAGAACAAGTCCCCGCTCATGGAGTCCATCATAGAGATTAGAGAGAAGAGACATAAGGAATGGGCACATAGTAGGTATCAAGGAATCCCTGGTGGCATCTTCTCTCGGTTCACACACACCCTTGGGAGGAGATACTTTGGAGAATCAACTCATCAAAGACAGGTCCTGCCTTCAGGAAACCCACATGCTTGGGGAGGTGGAAAGGCTGAAGGGGGAAACCCTTTGGGTTTGGACCAGATCATCCTGGGTTTGAATCCTGTGTGACTTCAGGAGAGTAACTTAACTTCTCTGGACTTGCTTCCTCATCCATACAATTAGCTCATAATTCCTCTAATCGGGAGCATCCAGTGAAAGAATGGGATTGAAGGTGCTATGTGAACTGCAAAGTCCTGTCCAGGTGATAGTGCTCTCATCGGCCAGATATTCCAGAGCACAGAGTGCTAAGCAGATCTCCTTGAGTGCTAAGAAAAGGAGGGAGGGGGGAGAAAGGGAGGGTGCTGACTGAGCCCCAAGGTGTACCGGGCTCCTTCTGAAGGCTTCACATGGAATTCTCATACTGCCCAGGAGAGGACCATTTTCCCATAGCAAGTGTAGGGAATCATGGGATATTCTCTTCTCGGCTGTTCCCATTTTTTCAGGTAAAGGAGCATACCCAGAAGGACTAAGTGACCTGCCCCAGGTCACACCTCTGGTAGGTGAAGGAGCTGGATTTCCACCACCAGGCTGGGTGGATGACCGGGGTATCTGAGAGTCAGAGATATTAAAGGAGGAGGCAGGGGACAAAGGCTCCAGGTTTTATCTCCCATTCCTGGTATCCTCTGGGGTCAGGAGTGGGCACCAGGATGGATATGGAGGTGGCCTATGCCCATCATCGAGGAGTCTGGATCTGGGTGCCACTACCAGCCCCTAGCTGCCTCCTGACATTCTGTCTAAGTTTAAGAATCTCCTGCCTGGAATATCAAGCCCCTTTTAGTAGCCCTCTCTGCCTTCTGTCCCCTCAACCCCATCCAGGCTACCTCGCACGTTTTAAATCCCAGAATTGGTCATGCCGCACCTTGCTCAAACCCCCTCAGTGGCTCTTACCACCCTGGAACAGAGTGCAAACCCTCCCCTCAGCATTGAAAGATCCCTTGATCTTACCGCCTCTCCCTTCACACACACACACACACACACACACACACCAGGAACCCGCAGCTTCTCCCATACCTCTGCCTTTGCTCCTGCTCCTTCCTCGACCAGGGACACTGGAGGCTCTGCTCACATGCTGCCTCCTCTGAGACTTTGCCCTTGAACTTTCATGTCAGGATTACTTGCTCCTTCTCAGCAGACCTTCATCACGTGGTTTCCTCCTCCATTAGAGCACACATACTAGTAATCGCAGATCTATGGCCCTCATTCACAGAGCACTCCTAGTACTCTTATTGACTCCTTACATCACCTTTGACCATCCTCACTTTACAGATGAAGAAATTGAGGCTCAGAGGTATAAGAAATTCTCTTAAAGTCAGACTTCAAACAAGCCCAGGCATTCTGACTCCAGAGACAGTAATCGTAATTCCTCTATTGTACCACTTTACTGTGAGTCCCCCCCCCCCCACTTTAAGAGGGAGGGGGTCCTGTGTGGTTCATTTAAATTCCACCAGCACTTAACCCTGTGCTCAGAACTGGTAGATCATTTATTACATCCATTTTTTTTGAATGAAGTGTGAGATAACAGAGTGGCTGAGTCATAAACACACTCTGTACTTTATTGAGCACCTACTATGTGCTGGGCATTAATCTAGGTCAGTGGTCAGCAAACCACGGCTCTCCAGCCGCGGTTTGCCGCTCTGTTGACTAATGAGTTTGCCGACCACTGCTAGACTAAATGTTACCGTGTAGTTGGAAGCTGTGAGGATTAGGCAATTGTGGCATATTGTGTGCAAAGAGGTAAAGGGTAGTATATGACAGTGGTCGGCAAACTCATTAGTCAACAGAGCGGCAAACCACGGCTCGCTAGCCGCATGTAGCTCACGAGCCGCGGTTTGCCGACCACTGATCGAGGTGTTAGGAATACAGCAGTGAGTAAAACGCAAAAATCTCTGCACCAGGGAGTCTGGTGAGAGGAGACAATCTGCTCGGGAGAAATAGGCAACGTAAAATAAGTAAATAAAGGATCGATGATGAAAAGGGCTATTGAGAGAAATTAAGTGGGGGACGACAGCATGGTCATGTGTGTGTCCATAGTAGAGGCCCCTCTTCTGGGGTCCACTGGGAGAAGTTGATCCAAGAGGAGACAGCTCTCCATGTGGGGGGTAAAGGGCAGCATGGAGGGGTAGCGTGGGAGAGCAGCTGCGGCAAGGGGTAGTTGGGCCCAGGGTGAGGTTCCGCTCCCTTCTCCTCCACTTGCCTTGCCCTCACTTCCTTCACCTTCCTGTTTCCTGATCATCTAACAGGCTCAGAAAAAAAAAACAAAAAACACAGCCCATGGAAGGAGCCATCCAAACCCCACTGCGTGCCCCTCCCCCTCTCCCAACTCCCCCCAACCTCAGCTGTGACATGGAGGCACTAAAGGTAGCAGCGTGACGGGAATGGCAGCCGAATTACTGCTTCCTTGTTGGCCTTATTTATGGTCCTCACTGTCTTCGCTCCTGCCCTCCGGCCCAGGGCTGGAGGGAGGGGGAGGAAGGCTCTTCTCTGCCTGCCTAGCACATGATGACCTTGGCACATGATGTCCTTGAGGGTCCCTAGAGGAGGGGTGGCTTTTGGAACCTGGGTCCCTGCTTTTCATCTGGCAGCCCCAGGCATCCCAGTTTTATTCAAGGTGGGGTAGGTGAGGGGACTGACCCTTAGAAGACCTCTGTGCCAGGCATTCCATGCACATAATATCCTTCATGCCTCACAAGCATCCTATTGCTCATTGTAAGAAATGAGCAAACTAAGGCTCAGAGAGATTAGTTAATGAGCCCAAGGTCACACAGCAAGGAAAAGGCAGATCAGGATTTGAACTCAGGTTGGTCTGATTCAAAGGCCTTCACTTTGCCGTCTAGAACTCTGGGCTTCAAAGTCACTCTTTCTGTCTCTTGAAACTCCTAGCAAAGTCCAGTGAAAATCATCAGTGAGCCACAGACAGAATATAGTAGGGTCTCAAAGCAGCTTGGGCTATAAGACCAGACAAGCCTTAAGTTCTAGTCTCAACTACACCACATCATAACTGGGACCGCAGGCAAGTCTCTTTCCCTCTCTGGGCCTCAATTTCCCCATCTGTAAAATGGACAGAATGATACCCTTCCTCTTAACCTGTTTTGAAGGGTGGACGAGATAGATGCCAGGCAAGAAAGTCTTTGAAGAAGGCGCTGTTCGGAGACAGTGCAGTCATGGTGTGATCAAAATCCAGGAGAGGGTTAAGGAAAAAGGAGCTTTTATTGTTCCAGCAGCAGCAGCAGCAGCAGCAGCATCTTTGCAGCAAACTTCACCTGTTTACAGTCCATTAGAAGCCATTATTGCTGTGTCTGGGGCAGATGCACACCCCTGACCTTGACGCGTGTCTGACAGCCGCAGGAAGCAATCTGGGGAGCAGGAGTCATTCTGGCAGCATTTAAAGGGCCACAAGGGGCTGAAGGCCTCTTCCAGTGTCCTTCTCCCCTCCCAACTCCTAGTCCACAACCTCTGCCATCCAGAGGATGGAGGAAGGGGCCCAGCTCACATTCCAGGTGCCCAGGCGTCCCCCAGCCCTCTTGGGGGTTCTCCAGATCACCACCTTTAAATTTCTACCGTAGAAGAGCAATAAGTGAGTTAGGAAGAAACAAATAGACAGCTAGGCCTGCAGGGACCTCAGAGTTTAGTGCAACCCCCTCCTAGTGTCCAAGAAAGGAAGGGACACGCCCAAGGTCAGAAGAGAGCCAGAAAGAGAACTGAGCTGCCTAGGCTCTGAGATGCTAATGGTGGAGTTTTCAGGAGTGACCACTGGCGTGTTGGCAGTAGGCAGGGCAGAGAGGAGGGTTTTATATCATACTAGAGATCCGGTACACGAAATTCATGCACTGGGGGGGGGGGGGGTCCCTTAGCCCAGCCAGCCTGCACCCTCTCCAATCTGGGACCCCTCAGGGGATGTCTGACTGCTGGTTTAGGCCCGATCCCTGCAAGATCGGGCCTAAACCGGCAGTCAGACATCCCTCTCACAATCTGGGACTGCTGGCTCCTAACCACTCGCCTGCCTGGCTGCCTGATTGCCCCTAACCACTTCTGCCTGCCAGCTTGACCACCCCCTAACCACTCCCCTGCCGGCCTGATTGACGCCTAACTGCTCCCCTGCCAGCCCGATCACCCCCAACTGCCCTCCCCTGCTGGCCATCTTATGACAATGTGGGAGCGGCCATCTTGTGATGATGTGGGGGCAGCCATCTTCTGGCAGCCATCTTGTGATGATGTGGGGGCAGCCATCTTCTGGCAGCCATCTTGTGATGACGTGGGGGCAGCCATCTTCTGGCAGCCATCTTGTGATGATGTGGGGGCGGCCATCTTGTGGTGGCCATCTTGTGATGATGTGGGGGTGGCCATCTTGTGGCGGCCATCTTGTGATGATGTGGGGGTGGCCATCTTGTGATGACATGGCGGCCATCTTAAGATGCAAGGGCATGATGGTCAATTTGCATATTATCTCTTTATTAAATAGGATTGCATAGGCAATTGTCACCTCTGGCTTCAAGAAAGGCAGACCCTGGGTGCAGGTGGCTCCAAGCCAAGCTTCTTCTCACCAGCTTCAACGGTCTGGGAGAACAAAGGAGGTGGGGCAGGAGATGCTGCTGCCCATGGAAAATCAGCAGTCTCAAAGCCCTTGCTTTGCTTTTCTGCTCAACTCCCCTTTTCTGCCTTTTCATAATGTTCCCCAAAGTGTTCAGTGCTCCCAGATCTTACCTTTATTCCCCTTCAACACTCTTTTTTTTTTCAAGAAAAAAAATTCAAACTCTCATTCATACTCAAGTGTAAATGACTGACAACTCTAAGGCAGTGGCACTCCCTCATATTTTAGCAGGACTTTAAGAAAGAAATAGGAAGAGAACCACACATCTCCCCTTTTCTACCTAATCACAACACCGTCTTTCACTAGTAAGTTCTTATCTTTCAGGCTAGCACTCAAAACTTTCTCCTTCTGGCCCTAGCTGGTTTGGCTCAATGGATAGAGCATCAGCCTGTGGACTGAAGGGTCCCAGGTTCGATTCCAGTCAAGAGCACATGCCTGGGTTGCAGGCTCGATCCCCAGTACGGGGTGTGCAGGAGGCAGCCAATCAATGATCTCTCTCATCATTGATGTTACAATTTCTCTCTCCTCCCCTCCTCTCTCTGAAATCAATAAATATATATATATTTATTTTTTAAAAAAAGTTTCTCCTTCTCGAAGCTTCTTCAACCCCCTGGCTGACCTGCATCTCTCTTCTACACCCTCCCAGAACTGAGTTCCTTCTCTTTAGAGACCTTCATCGTTTGGTGTGATTACTTCTTGCACAGCTGTCCCCTGCACTAGACTTTTTTGCTCTCCAGTGTATATCCAGCAACTAGGAAAGTACCTAGCACATAGGAGATGCTCAATAAATACCTTTTGAAGTTTTGAGTGAATGAAGCCTGAGAGCTATAGAGTTTGGACTCTGCCTTCATTCCATGAAAAACAGCCCCCTGAAAGTAGTGACACTCTCCTATGACACTGCAGTGCAGGGGTGGGGAATGTCCAGCCCATGGGCCACATAAAGCCGGTGAAATCATTTGTTTTGTCCCTGAGAAATGATTAGGGGTGACTTAATTAAATGCTTGACCAAATATAGCAGGCTAATTTTATATATATATATATATTTTATTGATTTCAGAGAGTAAGGGAGAGGGAAAGAGAGACAGAGCAAGAGAGCGAGAGAGCGAGATGATGATGATGATGATGATGATGATGATGATGATGATGATAACGACGAAGACGATGATGAGAGAACATTGATTGGCTATCTCCTGCATGCCCCACACTGGGCCCACAACCCGAGCATGTGCTCTGACCAGGAATTGAACCTTGACCTCCTGGTTCATAGGTCGACACTCAATCACTGAGCCATGCCAGCAAGCAAGTAGGCTAATTTTTAAGTTGATAATTTTGTATGGCCCATGAATGATGGCATAACTATCCAAATGGCCCTTGGCAGAAAAATGGTGGATCCCATTAGTGCCCAATCCAGACCCCTTTCCCCAGGCAGGCACACCCATCCCCCTGCTGCTGTAGGGTTTAATGCCTGCTCAACAGCTGTTCCCTTCTCTGCACAACTGCCCTTAGCTGATCGAGGCCACCTCTTCTGGGAGGTTACAACTCCCTTTCTCAGCCCGGGGAAGCCTACAGCCAATAACGGCTGGCAATGGGGTATAAAAGGTTGCCCTTCTCATCTCAGGTCAGGGACCACCCTGTGGTGCCATTTATGCTCCAGAGCCCTCCGTGAGTCAAGCCAAGGGTAGACTTTACCTGAGATAACATCCTTGCTTGTCCCCTTCCCTCCTTCTCCTGCTCCCCTTCCTCCTTAGTGGTCTTTCTAAAGAGCACTTCGTCAATAAACCCCGTGCACTGATTCCCTATCTGCTCTGCCTCTGGGACCCCCAACCTGGAACACCCCTTCCCAAGTTTGTCATGGGCTCTAGGTTAATGACTTTTCCCTATTGAAGAATTAATGTTTATTAAGCACTCACTATGTGCCAGAGTCCATGCTGGATGCTCTATATTTATCATGTATATCTATCACAACCACCTGATGAGATAGGTCCTATTACTATCCGCATGTTGTAGAGGAAGATGGAGGGTCAGAGAGAGTTCATGACTTGCTCAAGGTTATACAGTTGATAAATAGTGAAAAAGGGATTTGAACCCAGGTCTAACCAGTGAGGTGATGATGGCTACCTATTATGGTAAAACAGGATGACTATAGTTGTAATAGCACAGGCAAAAAAAGGAAAATCAGGAGTTGGGGAGGATGATAAAGAAGACTTCTCAAAGGAGGAAACATTTGAATCTTGAAGAATGATTAGGAGCTTTTCAAGTAGTTGACGGGGAGGAAGGGTATGCAAGAAAGAGGGAACAGCATGCGCAAAGGCAAAGAGGCAGAAATAAGCATGTGTTTCATATGGTTTCAACAAAAAGTGTGATGTGTATGGAAAGATATGTTTCAGATATAGGCTGGGACCAAAAAGGCTTTGGGAGTTATGAAAACTGGACTTTGTCCTATAGGAAGCTAAATGCCACTGTTGGGTTTTAAGCAGAGGAGTAACATGGGGTAATAATCCTATCTAATAAAAGAGTAATATGCAAATTGACCCTAACTCTGCTACACCCACAAGCCACACCCACAAGCCACACCCACCAGCCAATCAGGAGCAGATATGCAAATAAACCCAACCAAGATGGCTACAGCCACAGAGAGCAAGGTTTCCCAGGCAACGGAGGAAGCCAAGCTTTCTGCCTGCCCTTGCAGGCCTAAGCCTCCACTCAAGCTACAAAGTTTCAATTATAGAAGGTAAACAAATCCAAACAGAAATGGCGGCAGCCATGGAGCTGGAGAGAGCAGGCCAGGGTTGCCCCTGGCAATGGAGGAAGCCAAGCTTTCCACCTGCCCTGGCTGGCCTAGGCCTCCACTCCAGGCTACAAAATTTCAATTATAGAAGGTGAATTAACCCCAACAGAAATGGCTGCTGGCCACGGATCGAGCAGGAGGCTTGGCTCCGCTCCAGGCTACAAAGTTTCAATTGTAGAAGATAAATAAATTCCAGATACCAGGGCCTCCACTTGGGTCTCCAGGGGGCGTGGCTGGCCTGCAAACCACCACAGGCCTCTTGCTCAGGCCACCCCACGCCCCAAGGGAACCCCCATCCTGATCCGGGACACCCTTCAGGGCAAACCACCCCTGTACCAGGCCTCTATCCTATATAATAAAAGAGTAATATGCAGATTGACCATCACTCCAATACACAATATGGCTGCCCCCATGTGGTCAAAGATCCTGTCCCCATGTGGACACAAGATGGCCACCACAAGATGGCCAGCAGGGGAGGGCAGTTGGGAGGCACCAGGCCTGCAAGGGAGGGCAGTTGAGAGGGACCAGGCCTGCAAGGGAGGGCAGTTGGAGGCGATCAACCCTGCAGGGGAGGGCAGTTAGGGGTGACCAGGCCAGCAGAGGAGGGAAGTTGGGGGCAAACAGGCTGGCAGGGGAGCAGTTAGGCATCAATCAGGCTGGCAGCGGAATGGTTAGGGGGTGATCAGGCTGGCAGGCAGAAGCGGTTAGGGGCAATCAGGAAGGCAGGCAGGTGAGCATTTGGGAGCCAGCAGTCCTGGATTGTGAGAGGGATGTCCGACTGCCGGTTTAGGCCCAATTGGGCCTAAACCGGCAGTCGGACATCCCTCGAGGGGTCCCAGATTGGAGAGGGTACAGGCTGGGCTGAGGGACACCCCCCCTCCATGCACAAATTTCGTGCACCGGGCCTCTAGTAATAATATAATGTCTAGGATGGAAGATGGACTGGAGAAAAAGACCAGATTCCAGGAGGCTAGTTAGGGGAAAGAGGGTGAGATCTTTTAAAGCTATGAGGATAATGAAAGGTGGGTAAATTCAAGAGAGAGTGATTTGGGAGATAAAAACAGCAAGTTTGGGAGGATGGATATGGGAAATGAGGGAGAAGGAGCCTCAATAATGTCCAGGGATCTGTCTAGGATAGTGCTACTTTCTGAAGTGAGAAAAAAGGGCAGGTTTGGACAGGAGGGAGAAGAGCTCAGCGTTGGACACGCAAATTGAGGATTTCTCCAGGGAACACTACTCAGGGGGCAGTAGGTAAATGGCATATCCCTGCTGCAGCTCAGGAGAGAGGTGGGAGTTGTTCTGTATCAAAAACTCTGATTGGCTCTTAGTGACATCATAGAATTGGGAGGGGGTAGTAAATGAAGCCCTTGACCATAAAAATATTGACTGGTCTAGCTGTCTTTTGTGTTGAACTCATTGTCCCAGGTGAGTTTGCCAGAATTGAATTATTTCAAACTAAGCTCCTTGGACGTTTTCAAAATTTTTTAGGATCATGAGCTTCCTGCTTCCAGGTGCCTTCTCCCCACCCCCCTGCACCCCAACCAAATCCTTTACCCACCTCTCCCCCACACTGCCTTTCCAAAAAAAAGAAAGGGGGGGGGGAACGGTGGAATGGATGATTTGGGAGCTGAAAACCTCCAAATGGGGAGGTTATATCCTCGAGACAGCAGCATCAATCACCACATTTTCATTATTAAGTAACATCGCGGTATGCTGGGCTGATTCTGCACCTTATCTGAACCTAGCAGCTGTGCCCTAAATTCCAGCCGTGGCGCCTGTCTGCAGGAATTCAGTTGCCTGTGTTTAAAATGAGTGTTAGCATCTATCATTTCCCCACACCAAATGGTTTTGTGTCGGTGGTTGGCAGCGCTAATCTGTCACTGGGGTACTCCACTGCCCGGCTCGATACCCTCTTCGTCACTGTTGTGGAGAGAAGAACGCGAGGCCCCCAGGATGGGGGAAATGTCACTGTGAGGACAACTGCAACATTTGGGACTCTTTCTCTCTCTCTCTCTCTCTCTCTCACTCTCTCTCTCTCTCTCTCTTCACACACACACACACACACACACACACACACCACAGACACAAACGGGGTAAGAGAAATGCCATCTGTGTGTATTACAGGCTCTGACTCCCTATGCCACTGATTCTGGGCAGCCTGAGTCATCTATCCTTTGGGTCAGTGTGGAAGTTGGTGGGACTTTGCCACAGACCTCAGGGCATGGCTCTGTGGCGTTGAACGGCTTTGGTGCTGTCCGTGGTTTTCAGCTCTCAAGGGTACAGAATCAAGAGTATGTGCTGAAGAGGATAATACACCATCTGGTATGTTATGTCTCAACCTCTTTTGAGACTCAAAAACCTTTTAGGACCCTCTACTCAGATAAATATACAAAACCCAAATTTTGCTCATCCACACCAGATAATAGTTTAACTTCCTTGTTTACAGAGGGAGTAGCTGAGCCTCATGCAGAGGAGGCTATTTGTCAAAGTATTCCGTGTGAGCAGGAAGAATTTTGGGCAGGGTGAATGAATCTAAGGAGTGAGATACAGTTGGAAAATAAGGGTTTAAGAGCTCCAAAGAACTGGGTTTGAGTAAGCTAGTTGTTACTAGTTTTGTGGCTTGCGGCGAGTTGATGCACTCTCCAAAATGCAGTTTTCTCATCTGTGAAACTGGATGATAACATCTCGTGTGTAGGATTTCGATAAGGATTAGTGTTCGTGAGCATAACATGCTGTGGTGGCTGCTGTGATGCACACCCAGATCCCCCTTCAGAACTGGAGAATTTATTCCACCAGTGAGGGTGCCACTGGCAGAAAGCCACCAGCGATCAGTCCCTTCCAGGAACTGCCTCAGCTGAAGAGAGCTGGTAACGCCTCTTCCTGGGGCAGCCTGCATCCAATAACTGATATGGCAGGGTAAAGGCTCACCCCAACTCTGGGCAACTCTGAAATAGCATCCCAGCATCAGAACCATCCATAGGGTTGGCTGAGGCCTCACAGCCCTACTTTTCCTCTGCCCAGGCCCACTTCCTTCCCTCCCACCCACAGGTGTTGACCCCACGAGCACTCCCTCACAAGCACCCTGTATGCTGATCTCCACCTTCGAGCCTGCCTCCCAGAGAACCCCTAGGCTAGGGCCGGTCCTGTTGGTTAAAAAGCTGCTGGGTGTTTTCCTGGTTGAGAAGCTATTAGTTCTGGTCTTTCCATTGTCCCAGTCCTCTTCTCTCTCAGTCCACTGATTTGATGCCTCTTGGAAGAAGAAGACATTTGGGCTACTGTGATTCTTTCAGTCCAACCCTCGGCCTCTAGGCATCAGAATGCCTCAAACTGACCAGGCAGAGATGCCTAAGCTACCTGACGAAGTGTCACTCAGGCATCCCCCTTCCTGCTCCACCCTGGAGATGCTCACCTCCCCCGCCTCATATTCATTTGGTCCTCAAAGCATGCCCGGGCAGTAGCAGCAATATCTGCAGCCAGAAAACTCACATATTCAATATTCAGCCAATGGTTGATGGGCACATGCTGTGTGTAAGGCTCTTACCTTAGGGGGCTCCAGGAATAGAGATGTTCATTCACTCAGTTGGCCATTCCACCGATACTTACGGAGCCAAGCCTTCTGTTGTGCCCTGGAGAGACAATGGCGAACAAGCAAGATGAGATCACTGCCCTAAAAAGGCCACAGCTTAGCATCTCCCATTCCAATAGGTTTTCCTCGGGGTTTTGTTCCTTCTTAGTTATTAGGGAGCTCTTCCTTCTGCTAATCAAAATCCCTTTGACTTCAAACTTGTCACATGCTTATTTTCCATCCCGTGTGGCTCTTATCTCACCTTTGAAGAGCCTCCTACCCACCAGCCCTTGCTTATCTCTCACCTTTTCCCTTTTTAAGCCAGAATCGTCTTTTTCAGATAACTCTAATCTTAATCAGACTGACAGTAAAGAGGCCAAGGTCAGAAGACCATTCACCCACATTGGTTCATTGGCACCACTTGGTGACCAGATGGTGCCTACTCCTAATCTTTGCCCACCCTCCAGGCCTGAACCCAGAGGGTGGGCGAGACTGCCCATCACTGGCTGAAAGCAGCATTTTCCATGATGAAGGGCTGTCTTGCTGTCCTGAGTGTCCCTCTGCAAGGAATAATCATACTTCCTATTATGAAGATTGGAAAACTGAATCACAGAGCTAAAATACTACTTGGGCAAGGTCACACTACTCTACTGAGGTTGAAATTCTGCCACTGAACTGAAAGGGAGAGATTGACACATGCAAACATATAGACAGGAAGAACAAGCAACAGGTAAGAAGAGAGGTGAAGACGGGGGAAGAGAGAAATGTAACTGGGGTCAGAATGAGAGAGGGGCAGAGGCGGTGAGTGAGAGAACTCGGCCCAAATGATGGCCTCTTTGCTTTCCGGGGCATTTATCTTTCATTTGACCTTATAAGAGTCTATTTGTGTTGAGATTTTAAATTGAGAATTTTTTCTTTTTAAAAAACATCCCTTTGCAGTTAGCACGGTTCTATATTAATTTCTATTCATGCCAGTGGGTTTGGTATTTATTCTCCTTCAAAATCACTGAGTTGGAAGGGACAGAGGGAAAGTCATTTGGCTTTGTGTTTGTCTGGACTCAGAGCCTGAGGCCCAAGGGGTGGGGATGAAGTGGGATGAGGATCAGGCTGAAAACTGGAAGGGGGGTACCCCACAGTGTTGTCAGCCACCTGATTTCTGTTCAAACCACACTGCATGTTGTGCTGTCAGCTCAGAAACCCCTGTGTAAGGGGGCTGGTGAAAGAGCCAGAGCCATGAATCCCCTCGATCCAGCCATTCAGCGTCCCGGAGGTGGTGTCTGAACTGGATCTTGAAGCTGTTGGGAAACCAAAAGTCAGTGTGGCCTAGAGGCTGAGGTTGGGCCTGGGAATCTGACTGCCTGGGTGTATGTCCCAACTTCACCCCTTGCTGTGTGCATGGCCTGCACTTCACCTCTCTGGGCCTCAGTTGCCCTCATCGGCTAACTGAGATCAGTAAGAATGATGACCTCCCAGGGCTGGTGTGAGGCTTGAGGAAGTGACTGCTCATGAAGACCTTGGCCCAGTGCCTTGGACCCAACAGGTGTTGAATAAATATTTGTGCGTTGAATGAATATAGTTTGTGCGCTCGCACAGGAATTCTGTGCAAGAGGAGGCATGGAACGTGACTAAGTACATAGGTTCTAGAAGCAGATAGACCTGGGTTCAAACTGTTGTATATTTCTCTGTTGGCTGGGAGTCAAACTGCCTGGATTGTGTCCTGGCTTCACCACCACCACTGTGTAACCTCAGACCAGTCCATTACTTCTCTAAGCCTCTGTTTATTTATAATTAAAATGGAGATGGTGATAATCTCACAGTGGCTGGGAACTGAATTGGAACACACATATAAAGGGCTTAGCATGGTGCCTGTGGCATACAGTAAGAGCTCAATTTAAAAACAAAACACATCCACACATAGGAACTCACAAAGCAGAGAAATGCAGGGGCAGGGTTTGAAAACAGATGGAACAGCAGGAGCAAAGGCCCGGAGGCATAAACCCGTACACTGTGATGAGGAGACTGGAAACAATAAGGCAAAACTGGGGCAAAGAGTGAGTAGCTTTTGGCCATGCTGTTCCCTCTCCCCATACCCTCAAAGGCTAATGCCTTCAGATCTCCTCTAAGATCCCTCCCCTGATCTCCCTATCTGAGTGTCTGGATATTCTCTCACCGAAGCTTGTTGATTTCCTTCATAGCTCTTATCATTGTTTGCCTCTGTGTATTAATTTATTGGTTTGATTCATAGCTGTCTCAAGATTGCAAGCACCATGAGGGGCCTTACCTCCAGTACCTTGTATAGGACTTTCCACATGGCAGACATTCAATAAATATTTGTTAAGAGGAAGGAAATAAGGGAAAGAGAGAAGGAGGGAGGGAGAGAAGGAGGAAGGGAGGAAGGAGGGAGGGAGGGAGGGAGGGAGGGAGGGAGGGAGGGGGGCAGACACCATGAGATAAGAGTTCTTTATGCCCATTTTACAGATCTAAAGAGGCTCAAATAATGAAGTCCCTGCCCATAGGCCCATAGCCACTAGGAAGCTGTGATGTAAACTCAGGCCTAACAGACCGCCTGAGTTACTCTTCCCTCTAGACCAGCGGTCACCAACTGGTGGTCCATGGACCACTGGTGGTCCATGAGGTCCGAAAGGTTGGTGACTGCTGCTCTACACCACTGATTGTCAGAGATGATCTTTCTTTTAAATTGTTGACACTATTACAGATGTCTCCATTTCCCCCCTCTTTGCCCTCCTAACCTAGCCCTGCCCCCTCCCTCTGGCCTTCACCACACTGTTGTCTGTGTCCATGGGCTATGCAGATATGTTCTTTGGCTAACTTCTTTACCTTCTTTTATCCAGTCCCTCTCCACCCCTGACATCTGTCAGTCTGTTCCATGTATCCTTTCCTCTGGTTCTATTTTGTTCGTCATTTTATATTGATCATTAGATTCCACATATAAGTGAGATCATATGGTATTTGTCTTTCTCTGACTGGCTTATTTCACCCAGCATCATAATCTCCAGGTCCATCCATACTGTCTCAAAAGGTAAGAGTTCCTTCTTTGAGATGATCTTGACAGTACAAAATATATAGTCAATTATGTAGCAAATGCCCATGGACCCAGCAGCACATGGTTTAAAGACCAGAACATTATGGAGACCTTTGAGGTCCCCTGAGTTTTCCTCCTAGATCCCATCCCTCCTTCCCTGCTCCCAGGATGTAACCACCATCCCCACTGGCTGTTTAGCATTTTCATGCATGCTTTGATATGTTTTACTCTGGTGTGTATGCTCAAACAGTATTGCTTTATATGTTTTTAGACTTCGTATAAACAGCATCATCCTCCGTGTATCTTTCTGCAACCTATGTTTTTAACTCAGTATTATGTTGTGAGCTTCTTTCCCACAACTCAATTTCATTTCTTTTCACTGCAGTATATCAGTCCCCTGGATGAATAATTCATGGTTTACTTACCTATTCTCCCCATTGATGGACATATAGGTTATTCCCAGCTTTATGCAACATGTAAACCTTTCTTGAAAAGAAATTGTTGGTGGAAGCTTGACATAAAAAGCAGATAAAAGTGTAACTGCTTTGTTTGCGTTGAGAAAGGGGCTGTCCCAAGGGCCTATGATCGTGTTCTGCTAGCAGGAGGTCTGCAGATATTTCTGGGGCCTGCCTTTGCATCAGTCTTTGAAAGTACGCAACAGGGGAGGCAAAAGGAGACAGGACCACGAGAAAGAGCTTGACTTTGCATCAGATTTGAGCACGCAGATTCAAAGATTCCAAACATTCCTTGTTGAGTCTTTTCTGGCTCAATCCAACCTTATCTTCAGATATACACACATGCACACACACACGCACACACTTTCTGTGATCCCGGCATGCATCATGCTTGGTCTCACTTCTGTTTCTTACTCTTCCTGCCTGGTGTGTCCTTCTTACCTTCTTCAAGTCCTACCTATCATTCAAGGCCCAGGCCCTGTCTCACCTCCTCCAGAAAACCTTCTCTGACCATCCCAGCCTGAGGCCATGTCTCCTAGACAGCTCATCTCCATCTGTGAGTTGGGTCAAGTAAAAATTAGGCTTGTTTGGATGCTTGTCCCGGGTCAGTTGAGGCAGATGAACTCCAACCTGCTTACTAGACTGTTCCCTTATAGTGGCCTCCAGGACCCTACAGGATCTGGCCCCGTCACTTAACTTCCTTCTTTCTATTTCCCTCCTTTCTCACCTTGCTGCAGCCACACCGGCCTCCTTACCAAAACTTACACATGCCAACCTTACTCCCACCCCAAGATCTTTGCCCGGCATGCCCTTCCTCCAGATATTCACAAGGCTTGCTCTTCACTTCTTTCACATCTCTGCTCCAACGCCCCTCAGTAAGGCCTTTTCTGACTACTCAATGTATTTGCTCCCCTAGATCTTCTATCCCTTTTCCTGATTTATTTTCCCCCATAGCCCTTGTCATCATCTAATATATCATATAGTTCACTTATTTTTCTTGTTTATTAACTATCCCCTTGATTAGAATGTCAGCTCCATGAGGGCAGGAATTTTTGCCTGTCTTGCTCACTGCTGCATTTGCAGAGCCTAGAACAGTGTGCCTGGCCCATAGGAGGAGCTCAATACACATTTAATGAATCAATGTCTTTCAGTTTCTTCATCTGTAAGATGGAAATCCCTCCCTAAATCATGACATGAGGATCACATGAGTTAACAAAAGTAAAGTGGTGTTTAAGAAATGCCACCCCTGCCCCCAAGAAGGTCTATAAAGAGTACTGTCAACTGTGAGTTGACTACCCTTGGAGTTGCTGCTGTCCTTCTAGTGGCAACTGCTGGAATTACAGGCACAGTGCTTGGGGAAACACGAGCCTGCTGTTAGGGACCAAGCTTAGTGAATCCCCTTTCAAGGCTAGCAAACATGCCCAGAACTCCTGAACAAGGCTCCCAGGAACAGAGCAGCCACCAAGTGTTTCAGAGACTTCCCCAAGCCCAGGTCTGCCTCTGCTCCCTTCCTGGGTCTGGTTTTTAATTCTGTTGCACTGTCTGTCTTTGCCTTCATTGTCCTCTGCCTGTCGTGGAGGGGTTAAAGTGGGGTCATATGGGGAGCAATGTCATTTACAGCCTCCTGTTGCTAAGCAACAAACCCAGGTGAGCCTTTGAACTTCTTTCTTACACTGAAATGTATTTGGTGGAGTGATAGGGGCCCTGGCTGAACTATTTCATTACTTGGGACAAGCTGCAAGCCTGGTTGTTCTGACCCTCTTGGGGCCTGGACAGGACTGGGGCCTGGTCCCTCTGGGTCCCACTCTCCTTAGTCTCCCCTAATTAACCAGTACTGCTCAGGGCCTCCTGGGTGTCCAGACTCAGGATGCATACACTCAGAGAGATAAATCAGACCTGCCCCTGCCTCCAAGGACCTGTCTCAGTGCAGAGAGAGATTCCCAAACAGTCCAGGGATGGTCCAGAGAAGGTGACTCTTTGAGTCTCGAGGAAGTTTCCAGGTGAGGGCACAGGCTCGTGCCCAGAGTGGTGGGACCGTGGGAGAGCCTGGACTCTGGGCTCCAGCCCTTGCTCAGCTGCTGACTCTCCATGTGACTTCAGCTCTGTCCTTGCTCCTCTCAGGGCCTTGGTTTACTAGGTCAGGGTGGAGACTGGACGGACTCAGAGTTTAACGAAGTACTGTATGCATACGGCATGCATGCTGCTGGGAGTATGTACCAGGTTTTGCGCATTTTGGGATAAAACTTCTATATATCTGATAGTTTTGAATTTACTCTAAAGAGCATTAGAAAAATATATAACTAGTATATCAAGCAAGTGATGTGACATTCTTTTAAAATTCTTTTAGTTATGTGTTTTACAAGCAAGTTATTTTAAAGAATAATATTAAGTAGCTCAAAGTGGAAAAGAGAGAAACAGAGAGGTGCCAGGATTGACCAGCAGACTCTGAGTGACGGATGAATAGATTACTCTGACACACGTTTCTGTGAAGGAGAGGCTAAGGGGCTGGTTGGCAGGAGGCACCAAAACAGCCTTGATTGCCTGCCTCATTAGGCTTTTATTGTAACAACAGCTTGAACCAAAATTAACCTCTACATACAATCAGCAGGGTAAGTATCCTTAAGAAAGCACATGCTTCTACAAGGTCGGGTTTAAAGACTAAACATAGAGATCCCAGGGGCTCGGACTTGTTTGGAAAAGTTAAGGCAGGGGCTGCCACCTTCGGCAACGTCCTCCAAAGAGGCCCCCGGCCTTTTGGAGAATCTTCCTTATAGACTGTCCAACCAAGTCCCATGCTTCCTCAGAGAGAGGTGGGGAGAGGGGGAAAGAGAAAGAGAAAACAAGAGTTAGCAGCTGGCCTTACTTAGTTTCTGAATCTAGCCATGCCTGAAGTCCACTTTGGCATCCTAGTGATTAAGCCAGTAAATTCCTGCCCCTGCCTCCAAGGACCTGTACTTACGCCAGCTTGAGGTGCGTTTCTCTCCACTTACAACCCAAAGAGTCCTACGTAATTTATACCAGTTCCTATATCCTTCCATTTAGGGATCTGGGGAAATGTGCATTAAGTAATCAATTCATTCATCCATTCAACAAACATTTATTAGCACCCACTATGTAATTGGCACTGCGCAAGTGGCACAGTGATGATATAGTGATAAACAAGATACTTGGGGGGCCTCAAAGGATTCACAGTCCAGTTGGGAGGTAGATAGGAAAATAAATTAGTACAATGAAGTGTGATGGAAGTCTGCAGAGAGTGATACCGTCTGCCAGCGAGGGAAAGGGTGAGGCTCTGTGAGGCAGACCTGGGGGTGCCCAGACAGGCGAAGAGGTGTAAACAATAGTCTGCCCCTTGGAAATGATGTGAAATGGTTTGGGGTGAAAAGGGGTGAGAGAGGCAGAGGAAGAAGAGGCACCTGTGTGTTGAGTGCAGTCAGTTTAAACACAGATCACTGCCTGCTCTATTACTTAGTCCTGGGCAGACCTGGGGGGTGGTTCCAAGATGAGTAAGACAATCCCCCCCTCCCCCCAGAAGTCCACAAACAAGGGTGCTGGGATATTATAGAGGCTGGGGGTGAAGTTCGTTTGTTGAAATACTGAGGGCAGTGGCCAGTTCTAACTAGGGAAGGGGGTGTCACATAAAATGTTCTTATACAAATCTACTGGATATTTTATTTTTAAAATATATTTTTATTGATTTCAGGGAGGAAGGGAAAGGGAGAGATAGAAACATCAATGATGAGCGAGAATAACTGATTCGCTGCCTCTTGCATGCCCCACACTGGGGATCGAGCTGCAACCTGGGCATGTGCCCTGTCCGGGAATCGAACCTGGTTCATAAGTCGACACTCAACCACTGAGCCACACTGGCAGGGCTATGCTGGGTATTTTAAATGAAGGTTAGGTGAGCAGGAATGAAGTGTGTATTCCAGGTAGGGCTCTAGGGGCAGGGATGGGCAAGGGCTCAGAGCTGTGGGACAGCCAGCCTGTTTGGGCAGCAGAGTAGCCTCAGGCAGGCAGAGCCAGTGCAAATCCTCTCTGCTGCGGCTTCGGTGGGATTCCCTCAAAGCAGATCCTGAGAGGAGGATGTGGGTGCAGGTGGTGTATTGGAGAAGTGATCCCAGCATATGAGGGAGCAGGGATGTGAGAACAGATAGGGAAGGAAGCTAATACAGGTATACAGGATCAGGCAGCTGCTGTGGACAACTGGAGAGATAGAAATAGTCTGGCTGTGGATCCTCAAGAGAGTGTGTGAAACAGGTGGCAGAATTGTCCCCTGAGGGGTGAGGATGCTGGAACCCTGCCCTCACTTATTAAGGGCTGCCCCTGAGGTTTTACCTCCCTGCCCATCATGCCTACCCTGTGGGCTCACACACTCCAGCAGGCCAGAGAATGCCCTCAGCATGTCCAGGATCTGTCTACAGATGACCCGTGGGGCAGTTCGAAGCTGGACAGGACACCAAGGGCATCTGCCCCTGCCACTCACCAGCTGTGTGAACTTAGCCTCTCCTTGCCTTGGTCTTCTTGTCTGTAAAATGGGGCTGATAATGGTACCTTCTGCACAGGAATCATGAGAATGTAACATGCTTAGCACAGAGCCTTGGAAATGGCTCAGAAAATGGTAACTATTATCATTTTTTTAGGGAATTGTGAGTAGCTCTGAGTGGTTGGAATGGAGGGTGGAGGCAGTGGGGACAGCAAGAAATGAGTGGGAAGGGGGGAGCATAGGAGAATAGAAAGGGCTGAAACTGTCAGCACAGGTGGTGAGTTTGACCTAGAATCCAGGAGAAAAATGAGCAGGACTTGGGGACAGACAGAGGGGAGGGAGTTCAGATGTCTCCCTGAACAGCACTGGGCCAGGTGTTCACTCCTAAATGTCTCCATGGCTTTGTACCAAGAGCTCTCCTAGGAGGTGGATCCTGGCCTGTAAAGGGCTCTTAGCTCAGGCAGGGAGGTGATACTTGAGCAGAAATCATGATAAGTTGAGTAAAAGCCTTCAGAGCAGTCATCAGAAAGAGAAACGGAGCTGAGGGAGCCGAGGGGGCGGGAAGCGTCACTTCTGGGAGAAGAGGTCGGGAGATGCTTCGTTGAGGGTGAGGGTATTTAAGATCTGGGCCTTGTCGGAAGGACAGAGATGTGGGCAGGTGAAGTGAGGGCAAGGCCCGGCCTCGGTGAGGGCAGAGAGGTGGGGATTGATAGGGAATGCTGAGGGAGAGGCACGTGGGTCAGTGTGATGGCATTTGAAATGCACACCTCACTGGGTGACTCTCTTTGGCATCAGAGTTATCCTGGTATGTCCAATTCCAGGCTATATTTGAGTTGAAAAGTTTGCTAGCACAGTTACTGGTGAAGCGTCTTACCCCTCCAAATGCTGGCAGTGTGTACTGCACAAACCCTATTGGGGTGGGCTCCCCAGAAGCAGACAAGAATCCCTGTGCAGGTGATTTATTAAGGGGGTACTCCCCGGGAAGACTGCAATGAGAGTTATAGAAGCAGGACAGGAAAGGGGAAGAAGCCAAGGTACGTGTATGGGTTACTCATTGCTGAATAACAGATTTCCCCAAACTTAGAATCTGAACCCATCAACATTTCTTCTCTCAGTATTTATTGTGTAGGTCAGGAATCCAGGAGTGGCTTAGTAGGATTGTCTGCCTCAGGGTCTCTCAAGTGGATGAAGTCATGTGTTGGTCAGAGCTACAGTCACTTCCAGGCTTCACTGAGGGAGGATCTGCTTCTAACCCCACTTTGGAGTGTTGATAGACCACAGGTCCTCACTGGCAGCTAGACAGACATCAGATCCTGCCACATGGACCACTGTGTAAGGCTACTCATAACATGGTAGCTTGCCTCCCCTAGAACAAGGGAGCTGAGAGAGGAAGCCTCCAAAACAGAAGCCGTGGTCTTTTTCCAACCTAACCTTGGGAGTGACGTCACATCACAACCTGCATTCAAAGCGTGGAGATTACACAAGGCTATGACTACCAGGAGGCAAGCATCGTGGGGCCATCTTAGAGAGATTTTAGGCAAAGTCCCGGCCTCAGCCTTGTCCCACAGGGAGCTCTGGAGTACAAATTACACCTCAGAGTTTGTCCAGCCTCAAGGCACGGAAACTGGGCTTTCCTACCTCTGGACCAGTCAGTCTTTGACTAGTTCCCGCAGGTGAAACTTAACTTGTTTTAAGTCCCCCCTCTCCGCCCCCCAGGTATTTCACTTGTTTTATAGGCAAGGCAGCTCCAGGAGCCTGAGTGCAGGCCTCTGAAGAAGGTCATAGGTGTGAACTGTTATAAGTCAAGCACACAAATTTGGGGGACACACAGCAAACCAGTAAGAGAGATCCAAGGAGATCACGGTGGAGCACCAATCATGTCCCCTACAAGGGGTAATTTGGAAACATTTACCAACATAGAGAATGTCTGTATCCTTTAACCATCAATCTCACTTCCAGAAATTTCTCCTACAGACACACTGAAGAAACAGCCTAAATATTCATCAGTAGGATCTGGTTAAGTAACTTATGGTCCATTCACACACTGGATTATAACACAGCTGTTAAAAGAACTAATATGAAAAGATCTCCCAGACACACCATTAAGTGAAAAAAAAAAAGCAGAGCATATTGACCGTGTTGGAGAGAAAGGAATGATTTGTGTATATCTGTACTTGCAAAGGGATGGAAATGTTCAGGTAAGATAAGCAATAAATTATAATCAGTGAGAAGGAGATTGGGAGCCTGGGTGGGAGGGAGAATTTTTTATTCTATGTCTTTGGTAATAATTGAATATATAACTGTGTGCACATATTACTTTTGTCATAATTTTTAAACTTGTTTTCAAACAAAAGAGACTGAATCTGGAAACCTGGAAGCCATACATATGTCTGTGACACTTCCAGTCACCTGACCCTGACGCTCTGAGGACCCAACAGAAGAGGTTTCTCACCCAGCCCAGAGTTGTCACTGGGAACATTTTTGGTTTGGTTCAATGAGATTGTATCGTCTGTCTAATTTGTTTCTGCTTTGTGTTTTATAATTTACTCTGAAGATTAGATTTTATGTTATATTTCACTCTAAAATTTTATAATAGCCGCTGGCTAAAAGCATTAAAGATCTGATTTTGACAGCTGTGTAAATTACCAGCCTGCAGCAGCCTGTTCCTGTCTCGCCCCATCCAGGTCATCTTGCTCACAGTCACCTCCAGAGCGCTAAGCAGCAAACCTTCTCCCATCTCCCCAAAACTCCCCACTGCCCTCAGCAGAAGCAATAATAGTAAGAGCACCCACTGATTGAATACCGACTATGGGTCAGGCCTTGAGCTTCATGCTTTACACGGATTGTCTGAGTTTTCACAAAAACCCTGGGAGACAGAGATCATCTAAACTCTTTTAAAGATGAGGAAACTGAGTCACAGAGCCACGAAGTCGTTTTCCAAGTTCACACAGCCAGGATCTTGCTGAGCCCAAATCCAAAGTCCTATTTGGCTTAAAGAGCTGGATCTGGATTGAGAAAGTACAGACAGGGCTGGAGAGGTCAGGAGGACCAGACGAGGAGGTGCCGTGAATGCTAAGGCCTGCTGCAGCCTGCTCCCGGGGATAACGGGAACCAAGGAAGGCTCTATCCTGCAGCCTCTAGTCCCTGTTCAGAATGACCTTCGGTGCCCACTTCGGACTTTCATGGTCACTTCCCTCCAACCGTTTCCTGGTTTTCTAGCCCATAGGTGTTCATGCAGTCAACAAATTCATGTGCAGAAACTGAAGTCCAGGGTCACAGACCTGCATCAGATATGATCCCGCCCTCCAGCAGCTCTCAGTGTCAATCAGCAGTGATAACTCAGAGATCCATGTTTGGAGCAGAAGGAAGCTCAGAGGGTGTAGGAGCACGAAGGAAATAGCTACGCAGTCAGGGGAGGGAGGGAGGTCAGGGCCAAGGAAGACTTCCTGAGGAGATGATGCCTCGGCTGAGCTCTGAGGGTAGCAGACAATGAGGCGAAATGAGGGAGAATGGTGCAAAACCAGAGAGAGAGCTTTCAAAGCAAAGGGCACAGCATGTGCAACGGCCCGGAGGAGATTGTGAATTGTTTACGACCAATCCTAGAACAGCATCAAACACATAGTAGGTACTGAACAAATACCAATTGAGTAAATGGAGTATGGCACATACAGAGAACTGCAGCCAGATCATACCTGCTAGGCAAGGAGAAGTCAAGCAGAGGCTGGATCAGATTAGGAAAGGTCTTGAATGTCAAGTTAAAAATTGTGAGCATCAGAGAGCCATTGAGGGGTTTCGGTTTGGGGAAGGGGCAGTTTGTGTGGTTGAATTGGTTTCTGAAAGAGCCTCTGGTGCATCGTGTGAAAAATGTACTGGAGAGGACAAGGCTGGAGGTAGGCAGACCAGTGAGGAGGCTGGTGCTGTCATTCAGATAAGGAAAAATGACTTATGCCCTGGCCTGTGTGGCTCAGTTGGTTAAGCATCGTCCCATATGCCGAGAGATCACCGGTTCCATTACCAGTCCAGGGCACATGCCGAGGTTGTAGGCTTGATCCCTGGTAGGGGGACATGCAGGAGGTAGCAATCAATGTCTCTCTCTCTCTCTCTCTCTCTCTCTCTCTCTCTCTCTCTCTCTCTAATACAGGGTCTCTGTTTGTCTCTCTCCCTCTCCCATCTTCTCTCTTTAAAAGCAATAAAACTTTATTTTTTTTAAAAAAAGGAAAAGATGACTTAGAATCTTACCACCTAATGAGCTACCACACTGTCTCCCTGCCCACTGAGGACTGTTTAGAGCCCCATAAGCTTATCCAGCTGAGTTCCATCTCCCAGGTTGACTAACCAGCACAGAGGAGATCCAGATATCACCCTCCTAGGTCCAGGTTCCACACTCCTCGTGATGCAGCCAAAGACAGCACTCATGTCCAGGTGAGCACAAGGTCCTTTTCATACCTTTCTAATGGACTGAGTCATAGAGGTGTATCAGTCTTTGTCTAGTCAGAAAAAACAGAAACAACTCTTTTCAGCAGAGAGGAAGTGAATGCATGAACTGTATAACAGGTGTTGGGGGTGGGGGTCAGAGCAGAGAAGATGATACTCGGTTATGCAGAAGTAACTGCCGCTATGGGCTTGGCCCACAGGCCAGCACTCAGGCTGAGTGGCTGCAGGTGCTGCCCCTGCCATCGGGCAGGAGCCTCTCCTGTGGTCACTACTGAATCCCTGACACTGCTGGAGCCCACGTTGGCTAGTGGTCAGCGGAAGCCATCTGTTGTCATCACGGCTGTGTTTAATCTCCGCCAGGATCTCTCCCTGACAGAATCTACTGCCCCCAGCTGATGAGATCACCTGGGAAATGTAGTTTGCAGGCTTCTAGCCCAGCAATCACAAGCGAGTAGAGAAGGGGGGGATGGGACTGAGAGCCAGCAGCAAATAATTGGCCCACAGGACCCCCTCAGTCACCAGAGCAAATGACAGAAGAAGCCCTCTGACAACATCACACTGACGTAGATGGATTTCTGTCGGTTATAGCACCAAGGTGGGAGACAGACAAATCTTTGGGATGGATGAGCCCTAGGGGGGCAGTTGCATGTGTCCCAGAGAGCAGCTCTAGTTGAGGCCGGGGAGAAGACACATCCAGCCCCTCTCTGCAACTGGCCCCTCCTCGCATAGCCCTCCTGATAGTCCCTAAAGGGACTTCACACAACCACCCTACTCTGAGGAACTAACTGTGCCCAGGTCTTAATTTATAAAGAATACTGAGTGACAACACGAAGAAGTGAATGCCATTGAAAAAAGAATTTATTACAATTCCTAAGAGAAGGGAGCAGGCCAGGGGGCCACATGAGGAAGCACCGGTTTGGTCAGGAGGCAGGAGCAGGAGCTAGGGGAAGGCCCGGCCACAGACTTCGCTGGGGTTTCCACCAGAAAGGCAAGGCAGGGCCGGGTAGCCAGTTTAGGGCTGGTTAGTTTGAGTGACTCCAGTGGACTTAGGGGCATAGAGGCTATTCTAGGTTGAGTTAGGACTGGGGAAATAATAGCTAGGTGTGTGTTAGATAATGGAGTATGGGGAAGCTCATAGGGAAGATATAAACAACTGTGGCCATTAGTTTAGGCCTCTGACTAATGGATGCCAAATAGACAAATACAGAATCTAAGAAAACCGAGTTAGAGTAAGAACCAAGAGGAAAACCACTGACCTTGTCTGGTTCTTACACATACACCCATTTTACAGATGGGAAAAGGGAAAGGACCACCCCAAACTTTACACTGAGTCTGAGTTGAGATGAGAACTCAGGCCACCTCTTACCACTCAGCCACGCCTCTTTCCCTGGCTCCTTTAGGCCTGTGGGGGAGTGTTTGCAGGTGCAGGGCTAAAGAAAGCTTTCCCTGTACATTTTTTCCCTTATCCTCCCCATGCCCTCTGTCTGCACTGAGCCTCCAGCCCTGCCAGCTTTGCTGGCCCTCCCCAGACTAGCCTGCAGATGAGGACATCACCTCTCCAGTGGTGGGTTCAGTGTCAACAGGGCTCCATCTCAAGAGGCTGTGAGTCCAAACCAGCAAGAGCAGAATGACATATTCAGACCTTTTCTGCCCACCCCTTAGAGAAAAGGTCTCACCTCCTCCTCACACAGGAGCACATCTAGGCGCACACACTGCCCACTTCCGATGTGTTCTCATTCCTCAGGCCTCAGTATAACGTCCCTCCCTCCCGTGGAGCCCTTCCTTGACCAGCCACGTGAATTCTTCCCCGCAGATACTGACTTTCCCAGCGCCTCTGGTTGTAATAGTGTATGTTGGTTGGTTGATCTTCCCACTGGCTGTTGCTCCCTGAGGATGGGATTATGTCTGTCTGATTCCATCTCCAGTGCCTGAAACATCTAACGCAGACATAAATGAATGTTGAATGAGTGAATGGAGGAGAATGGAGCTCAAAGAGGAGAAATTATTTGGCAAGCTCCCCTGTCCCTACCCCCCCCCCCCCACACACACACACACACACACACACTGCTATACGGAGCAAGGATCCATTCTGGGCTCTTTCTCCAGGCCCTCCCTCCCAGGAGCTCAGGCACCAGTGAGTGGCTTCAACCTGGGGGAGGGGGGCTCCCCGCCCCACGCCCCCCACCGCCTTCCTGCCTGGAGTCTCCCATCCTCCTGCAATGGGAAGACCCAGGAGTCCTCCCCATGACACCTCCCCTGCAGAGTAGCCTCCCCACGCTAAAAGGTGTGGCGGGGCCACTGGCCCACCCTGCCCGCCCCCACACAGGCCCTGGAAGCGGAGGGGGAGCGCGCAGCCCGGAGCCCACCCCCTCTGCCTCCGCGAGGGCGCTGCAATCAGCAGCCCGACCTCAATTAGCCCGGTGCCTACGCGCGCCAATTACCGCGTCAATCACTGCGCCAGAGGCAGAGGAAGAGGGAAAGGGAAGGGACAGCGGAGGGGGAAGGCCAGCCTGGAGCAGCCCCGCTGGCCCCAGACTGGCTGAAACCGGTCCAGGCTTCCCTCTCCTCCTAGCCCACGCCTAGGGCTCAGGCAACCCATCTCAGCACGATTTTGGACGCCTCCCAGATGAAGGATTGGAGGGCCTCCTCCACCCAACCCCCCACCTCTCCATGCTCCACTCTGCTCACCCTCTGTGCAAGCCTCAGTTTCCCCACCCACCAAATTCTAACTTCCTTGAAAGAGAGCCCATATTTTGCCTATCTTGCACACCCTAGACACTCAATAGTGAATAAGTGGTGACATAAATACAGAGCAAATCTGTTACACGGGGATCAAAATACCACATAAGACAGTTGTGTCGATAAAGCGAGATGTCTAGAGAATTACAAGAATTGGCACACAGTGAGTGCTCCAAGAAATGCTGTTACTGTCTCCACCCATCACATGACAGCTGATGGCACTGTCTTTGTGTCAGGCTCTGGGCTGGATGCTGGGGACCCAGCCAGGAGGCTGGTCTGGTATACACAGGAGCTCAGGTTCTGCTAGTTTTGACTACATTGTTAAAGTTTGTATTCTCCGCATAATGCCTCATTTTTCAAGCCCCAAAGCTTATTTGACCTTGACAACTACCAGGTGGAGGCACAAAGCGGAGACAAAGAATGGGACAGCTGGGTAAGAGAGCACCAAGGAGATGAAGTAGTCTGAGATCCTATCCTTGAAGAATTTCCCACCCCACACGGCATACGGACAAACACAAGGTCCCCAGCACTCTTTTTCAGCCTCCTTTCTTCTGGTACCTTTGGGGGGCTCCATGGAGGGGCTGTAGTCATGATGCTGCTCCAGTCCTGACTTCTGGTTGGCCAATCAGAGTCTCCCATCAGCCTAGACACAGTGATTGGTCCAAGGCAGGCAGGTGGCCTCAGCAAAGCCAATCAGAGTTTGCCCTGGGATTGCTATAGAGACCTAAGGAGAAAGACTCTCAACTAGGACTGCTAAAATGACTTGAAGCTGGGTTGGTAGTGGTCATTTTATCTGCCATAATGAGAACTTTTTTGCATAAACAAAGCCACACCTGAAAAAGATGGAGAGGAAGACACAGAGAGAGATTGTTTAAATCCCCAGGTCTATCAGTTACATGAGCCAACAACTGAATCTTGGGTTTCTGTCCATTGTAACCAAGGGTCTTTCCTTTCCACAAATGGGCCTGTCTAATCCTCCTACATAATAAAAGGGTAATATGCAAATGGACCAAACAGCGGAATGACCAGAAAGCCTGCGGCCCCTCACCCCAGCCAGCCCCTCGCCCTGGCGGGCCCCACCCCCCCGAGCGGGCACCCCCACCACAATCGATAAACTGTAGCCCCTCGCCCCAACCAGCCCGCCCCCTATAGCCCCCATCAGGGCGGGCCGGCTGGATCCCACTAGTACACGAATTCGTGCACCGGGCCTCTAGTTATCATAACAAAAAAATAGAGAATCTTTAGAAGTACTCAGGTACAAAAGTGATGCCCATTGTTTTCATTTCTGTTCATTTGCGCTTTGTATTATTTCTACAATGACAAGTATTACTCTAGTGATAAGGGGAAAAAAAAACCAATCAATTATTTAAGAACAGATAATTCACCTTTTATATCAAAACATAATGAGTAAAAGAAGCCAGGCCCAGAAGTTCATACTGTACGATTCCATTCCTAAGAAGTTCAAGAACAAACAGTGTCTGCGGTAACAGAGGTCAGAAGAATAGTTACCCCTGAGGGGATGTGGACTGGGAGGGACACAGGGGAGCGTTGTGGAGTGATGAATACATTCTCTGTCTTCATCTGGTATTGGTTACATAAAAAAGTCATTGAGCTATACCTTTACACTTTGTGTACTTTACTGGGTATATGTTAGACCTCAATAAAATTTTTAAAATAGAAAAATAGCATGTATTCGTTTCTCTCGGCACTCTAATTTTACATGGAAACTGAGAAGTCTTCTCTTCATTGGGATTCTGAAATACAATAACTTAATCAAACAATTTAAGTTTAAAGACAAGATCATAGGGGGCCCCTGCCTTCTGGAAAGTCTTTCTCCCCTGCCGAGTTTCTCACCACCACCACCACCACCCCCCCACCAAAAAAAGGTACAATCTCAGAGTAAGATGGGAATCAGAGCTGGTAGATTCAACAGAACTACTAGTACATCCTCTTAGAACAAAAAGCAGCCTGGCATTTGGAACAGAAAAGCCTTGCTTTCCCAGCAACTTTTCAGAAGTGATTTCTAGTGTTAATGGGCAGAACCTTCTGCTGGATTGATCCCCCTTTTCACAGGACTAATTATGGATTTATTAATATTTATGGGGCTCTCGTCACAGCCGATAGCTCTTGTTTGAGGACATTAAGCCTTATCTCACTACCTCCAGGAAGGGGCATTTGAAGCCAGCTCTAATTGGGTGACCTGCAATCAAGATAGAAGGGGGAAAAAAATGACAATAGCTTGTCTGTTGCCATATATTAAAATACGGTCTGCCCAGCTTAATGATTATCTTTAGAATTAATAATCTTGCTAGCCCAGGTTTGGGCCCTAATAGCGGAAAATCGTATTAAATGCTTTGCTAAGAGCAATCAGCATTTTGATAAGGCTAATGGCCCTGGCCCTGGCTGTTTCTCATCTCTGAGCTCTCCGTTTTCCTTCCCCAGCAGAAGGCCACTTTGTTCCTATCGCTTGTCATCTAAAGTCAGCATCACCTGGTGCTGTCTCCTGATGGGGCTCCTGCTGCCTCCCTCAACCCCAGGCAATCCATCTTGGGTGCTGCAGTGAGATTTATCTTTGGATGATGCAGCTCTGGCCCTGTTATGCCCCTGATCTCCAATCTTTAGTGGCTCCCCATTGCCTACTGTATGAATGGCATGAACAAGCATCTAGCCCTCCACCATGCAGCCCCAACTGCTTAATGCTTTGTTCCCTCCAAGGACCCACATCTTTAGCCGCATTGGACAATTACTTCTCTGTTCCCAGGACACAACTTTGGTGTTAGAGAAATAACATGGGTTTGGGAATTGGACTGCCTAGAGTCGGACTCCAATGCTACCACTTTCTAGTTGTTTGATCTTGTGCAAAATGCTCAACTGTTTTAAGCCTCAGTTGCCTCATCTGCAAAATGGAGATAAAATACTATCTACCTCATGTGGCTTGTTCTAAGGTTTGCATGTGATCAAGTAGGCAAAATGCCTTGCCCAGGGCTTGACATACCTGCAGAACAGGTGTGCAGTTAATGCTTGTACCCATCCTCTTCCTAATTCTGCAACTTTACATTCCTCTACCTGGAGTGAGGAGCAGTGTGGGGCTTCAGAGCTCAAGTAATTGAGAATTCAAATTCAGGCCCAGGTGATCTTGGCAGATGTCTTAATCTCTCTAAGCCTCAGTTTCTTCATCTATAAAATGGATATAGTAGTCTCTACTACCTACTGCTATTTTGAGCTTTAAATAAGACATTGCAGGTAACACATTTACAGTGCCTGGCACATAGTAAGTGCTCAATAAACATTCATTACACTGTTGTTGCATTCCCAGTCATCAAAGTACCAATCAAAGGCTTTCTCTTCTGGGAAGCCTTCCCTCGCCTCAGCTTTTTCTGACGCTGTCTTATAAAGTTATGTACTTTTCTCAGATAATTTGGGTGCTTCGATCCTCCACCCCAGCCAACTCCCAAATGGGCTCTGAGTGCTTACGGACCAAATCACGCCCAGGTCTGCACTCTCTCCCAAGGCTCTCAGTGCCTGGCATGAAGTGTGGCACAGCAGGCACTCAAATGTCAATAAAAACAATAATTATATCTGATAAATACTGAATGCTCTCTATGTGCTTTAAAACAATTAACTCTTTCAGCAATTACATTTTAACATTCATAGCAATTAACAAGTAATTCACTCCCATAGCAATTCATTCTAACAAACAACCCCATAAGGTGGGTGCTGTTAGTATATCTCCAGTTTATAAGACAGGAAAGCGAGGTGTGGAGAAGTGAAATGACGCGCTCAGTTAGGAGGTAAAGGAGCCAGGAATCAAGTGCATGCTGCCTATGGGCTGCCAGGAGCCCTTGCCCACCAGCAATAGGAGCTGGAGTTGGCAGTGTTTCCCTGAGCTTGTTCAGGCAGCCCCTATGGACAGAGCTGTGGCTTTCTTTCCCCAGGATGGAGTCCAGCACTTGCATTGCCAATCTCTATGCTAGACCCTCCCCAACTTCTCTCCTTAAATTGAGCACTATTGTCCTCATGTTATAACGGTGGCAACCGAGGCTCAGAAAGGTCAAGTGACCCTCCGAAGGTCACACAGTGGATAAGCGGAGAAGCTGGGATTTGAACCCAGGTCCAGCAGCTCCAGTCTCCTTTGGGATTGGTGGGCTCAATCAGAAATATGAGGTTTATACTCCAGTTTTTGCTGGACTGCACCCTGTCCTGACTTCTGCGCCTTTTTCCTAGGACCTTGACACCCTGCCCTATGGTCAGCAGCTCCTACTCTTGGAGGGCATGAGGGATCTGATCCCCTCACTGTGCCTCTCTCCTCACACCAGAAGGTGGTCTCATTGTTTTTTTTTAAATATATTTTTATTGAGAAGAAGGGAGAGGAATAGAGAGATACAAACATCAATGATGAGAGAGAGTCATTGATTGGCTGCCTCCTGCAGGTCCCACACTGGGGTTCGAGCCCACAACCCAGGCATGTGCCCTGACCGGGAATTGAACCATGACCTCCTGGTTCATAGGTTGACGCTCAATTACTGAGCCACGCAAACTGGGCAGGTGGTTTCATTTGAACACCAACAGAGTTGTCCCCCTGGGATCTAGAACCTGCCCTGCCTCTGGCCCTTGTCCCCTTTGGCTGAGGGCACCTGAACCCACCTGGTCTTCCTCCTTGAGCCTCAAACATTGGGAGTGGGAGTTAAAGGCAGGCATCCACCTGAATTCTCCTTCCTGACAACCGACATGCGTAGTAGCAGAGAAATGTGCAAAGAGTTGTGCGGGGTCTGGGGAGGAAGGATGTGCCTGGGTGAAGCAGGAGGAGCTGTCTGAAGAAAGGGATTGTGAGCTGGCCCTGGAAAGAGTTCGCCCGGCAGAAGAGGGAAGCCGAAGCCTTGGAGGCAGAGTGAGCAGGAAAATCAGGGAGGCGTGAGCCTGTCCTCCAAAAGCAGCCTGATTGGAAGACGGTGCGTGGAAGAGGCCGGAGTCAAAGCCAGCGACGTCAGTCCACTGGGGGTGGGTTGGGGAGGGGGCCTGTGATCCAGATGCTCGGGAACTGGGGTCCAGCCTCTATGGAGAGGGGTCAAGGAGCAGTGGAGCGAAGAGCCGCCCCATGTCACCTTCCTGCTCCCTCTCACAGCCATCACCAGGACAGCGATTAGGTGCTGCCGACAGGTGCCAGGCAGTTCCCGTTATCACTGCTGATGCCTGTGACAGCCGCTCCAGCTGTCTCCCATAGGAGAGAGCACACATCTGAGACCAAACTGATGAGGTTGTCTCAAGACAGGTGGCTACGGAGGGAAAGGGGGACGGAGACAGGCCCTATTACAGTGCACACCCTGCCCACCTCCCAGCACCACCTGGCAAGAGGCTCTTAATCACCAGAGAGCTTCACAGGGCCTTTGCCTGGCTCCCTTGACCTCACTGGCACATGTGTGTGCACAGACATGGCCTTAAATAGATCTGAAGGTCCATCTAGGCACCATATGACAACTACCTACGTGTGTGTGGACACTGACATGCACACACATTCACACCAGTTCTCAAACAGAATAGCTCCTATAGGTGCACACTTTGATTCCTGCATGCTCACGGACAAGAACACATGTGCACCCGGAGTCACACATGCACACAGCGTCTAAAGCTGGGTTCTCTGCAATGAAGACTCGAAGACAGGGATTTAGCAGTTCCTTTGGGATTGCAGAAAGCACAGCGAGGAAGACAGGAGATTGGGGGTCGGAGGGACTAGGAGTTAGTTCTACTAGACACTCTGAGAGATGGTGTGGAACACACTGGAATTGGAAGGGTAAGGAAGTTATTTCTCTAAAACTCCTGTCCCTCATTGGTTGAGTGTGGCTGCTGGACATTAACCTTCCTGCACTTCTAGGTTGAGCATATCCAGGAGGCACCCTTACATGGAGAAAGCCATAAGCGTAGGCAAGAGCTGTTGCGGCGGGCGGGATACACAGGCCAGGAACAACAGTGGCACTGACAGTGTCTGCTCCACACAGGGCATACCCCAATACGTGTACTCTCAAAAACAGGGATAAAAGGGGGTAAAAAACAAACAACATGCCAAATAATGAAATATCACCTCCCTCCTGTTAAAATGGCCATCATCCAAAAGACAAGAGATAGCAATTGCAGTTAAATTAGTAAAATTGGAAACAGTTCAGCCTGGGAAACATCAAAAGCCATGCACAACATATCTATAGTCAGAAAGTAGATTAGTGGCTGCCTAGGGCAAGGGGGATGTGAGGGTTGGGAGGAATGGGGAGCGACTGCCAACGGGTACAGCATTCTTTTTGGAGTGATGAAAACGTTCTCAAATTGACTGTAGTGATGGTTGCACAACTCTGTGACTGTACTAAAACCACTGAATTATGTACCTTAAGTGAATGGATTATATGGTATGTGAATGATATCTCAATAAAGCCATATTGCAAAAAAGAAAAAAAAAAGAGAGATAACAATTGCTGGCCTGGATCTGGAGAAAAGGGAACCCTTGTGCACAGACTGTAAATTGGTGCGGCCACTATGGAAAACAGTGTGGAGGATTCTTAAAAAAATAAAAGTAGACCAAGGAGGAATTTCAGGGTGAGTGGACCGTTCCAGCTCCCGAGTTCACTGCTGCTCAGCCTGAGGTCGCAGACGGGTCTGAAGGCACAGGTGCCCCCCGTGCCTGTCCAGCAGTTTCCTACTGAAGCCTGGAGTGCTCAGCCTGCCTCTGAAGACTGATCTGCAGCCTCCACTGCTCAGGCCACTGTAGGGTAAGAACAACCACTGTGCGGTCTTAACTATTCTTCCATAAACTCTTAACAGAATGGAAATAAGGCCAACAGAAAAGAAATAGCTTCTAAAAGTTGGAAAAAAAATTAAAGATAGAGTTACCATATGATTCAGCAATTCCACTTCAGGCAATAAACCCAAAGGAAACTAAAAGACTGACTTGAAAAGATACCTGTAACCCCGTTCATTGCAGCATTATTTATAATAACCAAGACGTGGAAATAATCTAGGAGTCTGCCAACGAATGAATGGATAAAGACGTTGTGAGAGAGATATATACATAATGGATTATTATTCAATCATAAAAAAAAAAAGAGAGAAATCCTGACATTTGTGACCACGTGGAAGCAACTTGAGGGCATTATGCTAAGTGAAATAAATCAGACAAGGAAAGACATCCTGTATGATCTCACTTATATGTGGAATCTGACAAAACCTCATAGAAGAGATCAGATTTGTGGTTATCAGAAGCAGGGGTAGAAAGGGGAGGTGGGGGGAGAAAGAATTGGCGGAAGGCAATCAAAAGGTACAAACTTCCATTACAAGATAAGCAAGTACTAGGGATACAGTAAAGTACAGCATGATGACTATAGTTAACACTGCTATATAATATTACAAAAGTTATTAAGAGAGTAAATCTTAAGAGTTCTCATCACAACGAAAAAAGTTTATTTTGTTTTTTGCTTTCTCTTTATTGCATCCATATAACATAATGGATGATAACTAAACTAATTGTGGTAATCATTTCACAGTATGTATGAGTCAAACCATTATGTTTTGATGTATTAAGCTTATATAGTGATGTATATCAACTATATCTCAATAAGACTGGAAAAATAAAAAGACCAAGAGATAATTAAAGAAAAACACATGAAAAACATGCACCATATGTATTGATTCCATTTTAACATTTGAAACATGTTAACACCCCTGAAATTGGGAGATGTTTTACAATTAAAAGAAGCAGTGATTTTTAAAATTTCTTTCTGGTACATAAAAGATGGTACATGTTATCATTGCTAGGGTCTTAGATTTAGTGAAATATGATATGCATATATGCCCTTTCCAATGTGCATAGAGTATTCCCCAAAGGATACACAAAAAACAAGGGAAACGGCATTGGAGGGATACTTTTATTTTATAACAGCTTTGTTGAGATATAATTTACTTGCCATAAAATTTATCCTTTAAAATTATATGTTCACTGTGAATAAAGTCGCTGTTCTGATTTTGTAACAATCAGGACAGACTAAACATTTGCTGTATTAAGACCACGCATGTGGCCCCAGACCTAGTTCTTTCCCTGGGTCTGGTTTTATAAATGCTGGTAATAAACCAAGTCTGATTTATATGATTAACCACCGGAAATGACAGCACAGCTAGTACAATAACTTGAAGATAACCTCTACTAATTTCATGATTACCAGTTGTCATTAAATGAATTGTAAAATTATTATTGTTTTAAAATAAATAAATTAAATTATACATCCAGTGTTTTCAGTGTATTCACAAAGTTATGCAGTCATCACTACTATTTCATTCCAGAACATTTTCATCACCCCCCCAAATTAGCAGTCACTCCCCATTCTTCCTGCACCCCGCCCCAGGCAACCACTCATCTACTTTCTGTCTCCATGGAGTTTCCTTTTCTGGATATTTCATATAAATGGAAAGATATAATACATGGCCTGTGGGTAGCTTCTTTCACTTAGTAGAATGTTTGTAAGGTTCATCCATGTTGTAACATGTAAGTACATACTTCATCCCTTCAGGTCTTAATAATATTCCATTGTGTGGATATACCACATTTTTTACCCATTCATCAGTCGATGGATATTTTTGTTGTTTCCATCTTTTGCTATTGTGAATAATGTTGCTATGAATACATATGAATAAGTTTTTGTGTGGACATATGTTTTCCTTTGTTTTGGATATCTACCTAATAGTGGAATTGCTGAGCCATATGGTAACTCTATGTTTAACCTTTTGAAAAACTCCCACTTTGTTTTCAGTTCACTGCTCCATTTTACATCCCCATCAACAGAGTATGAAGATTCCAATTTCTCCAAATCCTTGCCAACACCTGTACTGCCCTTTTAAAATTATTATTTTCATCCTAACGGGTATAAAGTGATATTTCCTTTATTTCCTCTCTAGTTTTTATTATTTACTTCCTCTGCTTGCTTTGGGTTTAGTTTGTTCTTCTTTTTCTAGTTTCTTATGGTAGAAATGTAGGTTATTGATTTGTCTTTTTCAATATAGATGTTTACAGCTATCCATTTCCCTCTAAGCACTGCTTTTGCAGCATCCCATAAGTTTTATGTTGTTTTCCTTTTCATTCATCTTAAAATATTTCCTAATTTTTCCTTGTGATTTATTCAATTTCCACATATTCATAATTTCCCTAAATAATTTCATTATTAATTTCTAATTTAATTCCATCTGGTCAGAAAACATACTTTGTATGATGTAAATTCTTTTAAATTTATTGGGACCTCTTTTGTGACCTAACACATGATCTATCCTGGGTAATGCTCTACGTGCACTTGAGAAGAATGTTGTTGATGGGAGTATTTTATAGATTTCTGTTAGGTTTAGTGTATTATTCAAGTCTTTTATTTCCTTGTTAATCTTTCGCATAGTTGTTCTACCATTATTGAAAGTAGAGTACTGAAGTGTCCATCTATTATTGCTGAATTGTTTATTTCTGCTTTCAATTCTGTTAGTGTTTGCTTTATATATTCATTAGGTCATGTGTTTTTATAATTGCTATGTATTCCTGATAAATTGACCCTTTTATCATTATAACATGTCCTTCTTTGTTTCTAGTAACAACTTTTGTCTAAAGTTTATTTTGTCTAGTATTAGAATAGTTTCTCCAGCTCTCTTTTGGTTCCTGTTGCATGTTATATACTTTTCCATCTTTTTCCTGATGAACTAAGATTTATGTCTCCCATTTTGCTTTATTTCTTATGTCTTATGTCTTTTTTTCCCTCTGTTCCTCCAATACTGCCTTGTTTTGTGTTAAATGGAAAATTTCTAGTATACCATTTTAATTCTCATTTTATATTTTATTATATCTTTGAGTTATTTTCTTAGTCATTTCCTGATGGTTACAATTAACATCTTAAATTGAAACAATTCAGTGTGGACCAATACCAATTTATTTTCCATAGTATACAAAAACTGCTCTAATAGAGCTCTATTCCCTCCCTCCTCCTTTGCACTATTGTTGTCATACAATTACATCTTTATACATTAAAGCCCATTAACATTGTTTTATAATTATTGTTTTATGCAGTTGTCCTTTAAATAAGGTAAGAAAAGAAAAAGTTACAAACAAAATCACAATCATGCTGTCGTGTATTTACCTACATACTTATCTTTCCTCTTTATTTCTACACTCTGTTTCTTCATGCAGACTTCAGTTATGACTGCTCAGTGTCCTTTCAGTTCAGCCTGAAGGACTCTCTTTAGTATTTCTGGTAAAGCAGGTCTGCTAGTGACATATCCTCTAATATTTTAAAAAATATCTGGAATGTCTTAATTCCTCCTTCCTTTTTGAAGGATAATTTTGCTGGATAGAGAACGCTGAAAATCAGTCCCCTCCTCTCCCTCCCAGGGTTTGTTGTTGTTTGTGTGATTATTGACTTTCCTGGACTAATTCTGCAAAGTCTGTATTCTTTGTCATGTGTGGCCATTGAAGTCTCTGCTCAGTGAGTTTAGTGGTCAGCTAATGCATGGAAAAAGCTTTTCTTAAGTGCCCTGAATTAATAACTCTCACAGCCTTTGCCAAGGGGCTCTGTGTATGTGTTGTGGGGAATTTAAATTCTGCCTTAGCCTTCACTCTGCTTACACAGAGCCTCAGTTCAACCGGAGGCGAAAGGTTATGATCTTCTCATATCTTTCGTAGGCATGCACATGAACATGGCCTTCTAAATTGCCAGGAATATGTTAGAACTTTTCAAAGTCCCTTACCCATTCCCTCAATATATTTTTTTGGAGTTTATCACTTTATTTTAAAACAAAGGGTGGCATTTTTTAAGTGATAATCTAACTTTAGTTGAAAGTGTATTTGAAATACTTTGTAATCATCCTATAGAATGTGAATACTGTAACTCTTATTTTAATGGAATTTATTGGAGTGACATTGTTTAAGATTTTTGGTTAGTCTCTTCTTAGCTCCAACTGGTATGGTTGCCTCAGGCAGCTGTGATGCTCAACAATTGCATCTGATGGTCATTGACAAATGCCCTTGGAGATAGGTCTTTTGCATGGAGAGATCTCTAATTCAGGCCAAAGAAAAGTCCTGGAAATGCACCTTTTGAGCAAGCTGCCAGACAAGTCAAATACTGAGAAGTCTCACCCTGGCCAATGTGGCTCCGTTGGTTGGAGTGTTGTCCTGCACACCAAAGGTGGCGGGTTCTATTTCCCGTCAGGGCACATACCCAGGTTGTGGGTTCGATCTCCGGTCCAGGCCTGTGCGAAACCAATTCCTGTTTCTCTCTCACATCAACGTTTCTCTCTCACATTGACTTTCTCCTTCCTCTCTCTAAAAACAATTTTTAAAAATACTGACAAGTGTCTGGGGACGGGGCTTTTGAGGAGCTCCAAACCTGCTCCGCCCTCTCTAGTTGCTGCTCGGCTCCTGGTTTACACGGTTACTGTGGTTGCAAGACTTGATTTTTTTCAAGATGGCCATGAAACTGGAAAGAGGGCATGAAATTAAGGCAAAGTGAAAAACATCATAACACTCACTGCTTTTTTTTACCAAGATTCAGCCATTTTTCTTGAATAACTACACCTCGAATTGTTGTAAGTCTTTAATTTCCAACATTCAAAAAAAGTGTATTTGAGGGTTCTTCCAATGGTCTCACTGCTGTTTATGGAGTTGATTTTTGAAAGTCCTTCCTCCACCATTCCAGAGGTCAGACTTTTCCTATGCATCTTTCTGCATTGCATGAAGGTTTCCTCCCCACACCATGTCCAGCTATTACCCAATCAGAAAGTAAAATATATATAAAAGCAAAAAGGGTATGTACACACATGTACAAGTGCTCACACACTGATGCCGGAATCCACATGCATAAATATATTAATCTGTCTGTGACATATTTGCTCTTCCGTGTGCAGGAGTGACAGGGTCAGCTCTGCGCTTCAGAAAGATCGCCCTCACTCCTGGTTGCAATGTGGAGCATGGAGAGGATGAGGTGGAAGCAGAGAAGCCAAGAAGAGGCTGAGAGTCATCCGGCAATAGTGATGCTGTGGCCTGGGCTAGGCCCAGGGGTAGCCACACAAGCCCACCGCTAATTACCCCCGAGGACCCGGTGGGTACACAGGCCCGAGCATATGCATATGTAGGTACATGGTCCATGTGCTCAGGCATGTGTGCTGCTGGAGCTAAAGAAATGTGGTACGGATGTCTCAGAGGGATTGGAGGACTGGATTGTGAACTATGAGAGACGTGGTGAGAAGGACAAGATTCCGGAGGGGAGAGCATGAGGGAGGTGTGATCTTCCAGGCCTGATGCCCACTTAGGTTCTCTCCTTGTCCCCCTGACTTGCTATCAGCTCTTCCCGCGTGACCATAGGTCACTTCCCTTCCCTGTGAGCAATTTCTACAGATGAGGGTTATGTTTGTTTCTTGACCTGATCCACCCCTGAAGTTCATCTCCTCTTCAGCGTTGGGCCACTTCATTGTAGGGAGTACGCAGACAGAGGCCGGAAGCTAGCTGAGCGAGATCCCGGGTGTAACAAACACACTAGATCATCTTGAACCCCTCCTGACACCAAAGAGTGCAGATCTCCTAAGTCCAACATACTAAAATTCAGAAATTTTTAAAAATACAGTTCCTTTTTATTACAAATTATTTCAAACATGTGAAGAATAATGGGATGAAGACCAATGTACTCGCTACCTCATTTTGACATATCAAAATTTTGCCTTTTTACCTTTTCTTTTTTTCAGATTTATTCTGTCAGCAAACAGATATATTCATCCACTCTGAGGCTGTTGAGCATTTGGGTTGTTCCCAGGTTTTCACTATTGTGGGCAGAATGAATACAAGCATTCTTGTCAGGTCTCCTGTTGTGTATGTGCAAGAGTTTCTCTTGGGTATATACCTGGGAGTGGAATTGCTGAATGTTCAGCTTCATGAGATTCTGCCAAACTGTTTTCCAAAGTAGTTGCATCAATTTGCACTCCACCAGCAGTGTCTGAGAGGTCTTGGGGATCTGCTTTCTCTGCTATCTCACATAATAGAATGCTATCCAGCAGCCAAAATGAATGAACAATAGCCACAAACAACAACAGAGATGAATCTTAGCAATATCATCTCAGCCAGTGGAAGAAGAATACATGGAGCAGGCCACTCTTTCAAAAACTCTATAAACAACTTACATACACAAACATGTATGTGTGTACATATTTAATTAGTCACTGTCTTTTCAAAGAAAGAAAATATTGCAGCTACAACTGAAGACCCCTGCATATACCACTCCCCAATTCAATTCCTTTCTCTTTCTCCCCAGACCAAAGGAAACATTCTCAGGGAACATGATGTGTTACCTTTCCAGCCATCTGTGTTTTTATACTTTAACTGCTTATGAATGTATTCACACTGTTGGTGAGTTTAATATTTACATTAATGCTATCTAATCATACATAGCCTTCTGCAATTTGTCCCTCATTCCCCCCCCACTCACCAATATAGTTTTGAGATCTAGCCATGCCACTACATGTGGCTGAAGTGAATTCATTACTTGTAACTGGAATAGTTAATTTACTAATTTGCCACACTTTAGTCATCTTCCTATAGATGGCAATTAAGAAATGCAGAGTTCTTGTGATTTTGAGATTACAAGTGCCCAGCATTGTATCATTCTAATATCTCAATGTAGTTGTATGATCCTTTTGGAATATGAATCCATTTTATTATGTCCTTGCCCTTGATTCCACCCCCATAGTCCAGTTGGTGTCCTCCTGGTCTTGAGTTTGCAAAGCCACAGCCCTGAGGGGAAGAGGAAAGACTTGAGACACTGACTATAGAGGTGGGAGAGAGGCTGAGGGTCCAGGAGTATAACCACGCTCTCAGTTACCCCTGAGACCCCAACACTCCTCTCAGCTGGGCTTCAAAAGAAGAGTCAGAAATCCTTTGTATTTCTGTGGGGTCTGTTGTTATTTCACCTCTTTCATTTCTGATTTTGTTTATTTGGGTCCTCTCTCTTTGTTTCTTGGTGAGCCTGGCTAGAGGTTCATCAATGTTGTTTATCCTTTCAAAGAACCAGCTCTTGGTTTTATTGATCTTGTGTATTGTTTTTTTGGTCTCTATGTCATTCATATGTTTGTATATTTTCAGAAAACAACTCCGAGACCATGTGGATTCTAGCAAGAGAAGAATCGACAGGACTACTCCAGCCATGAAGACAGAAGAGAAGAGTCCAGAGACAGAAGACGCTGATGTGGCCTTCCCATACTAGCAGTTAGCAGCTGTGCATCACTGCAGATTGCCCAGGACCAAACCAGACAGAGTCGGACCTGCATTGCCACCAGTTGTCCACCATCCAGAACTGAAATGTCGGTGCTGACATGTACACATGAGGAACTGTTGGACATTGAAATTGGGTCTCGAGGGAACTGTTGGCCCAGAGGGAAGCTCACTACAGACCGATTCATTTGCCTGTCACCATAACCATTATTGCTTGTCTCATTTTCGGTTCTTGTAAGTGTATTTCTGGTGGCACATGGTCTCACTCATCTGGGGGAGATGGTGAACAACATGGACTGATGGGCAGGAGCGGACCCAGAAACAAGGAGGCATGGATCAGACTGTCGGGCCTCGGAGGGAGGGTAGGGAAGGGTGGGGATGGAGGGAGAGATCAACCAAAGGACTTGTGTGCAGACATATGGGCCCGGCTAGCGGTTGGGGCATGTGTGGGGAGGGGGGTGGGATGGAAATGGGGGGACGGGGACAGATATACCTTGATCAATAAAGAAAAAAAAAAGAAAAGAAAAAAAAAAAAGAAGAGTCAGAGGGAACCCAACTCTTAAAGCCCCAGGCCATTGAAAAAGGAGTCCCACCTTGTCTCCAGGGCCGAGGGTGATGACAGAACCTGCAGCCAGGTCTGGAGGAGCTGAGAGCAGCAGTGACTTATGCCCCATTCATCTGAGCCCCTGAGAAAAAATGGCTGGGGGTACGCAGCCTGAGATGGCCTTGCAGAAGCTCCCGTGCCTGGCGTGGTGAAGGAGCACTGGGAAAACTTGCCAGACCCAGAGCAGCCTCGAGGCCAGCAGCCAACCATGGCAGCCAGCAACAGAGGGGCCGCATGTCTTGATGGGCAGACAACAACTGCGGGTCTATTGTCCTCCCCCATGATCTGTGTCAGTCCCAAAAGGTCCTCCAGCCCCATGAAAGGGGAGAGCCCAATCTGCCTGTATTCCTCCCACTGTGGTCTCCAAATGGAAATGGCATTGCACTATGGAAAAGAAAGCTACATTCCTGGTACACGTGGTATGTGTGTAGGGCGGGGGGATTACACCCTCTGCGCCCTCTAAAGAATCTGGGTTTCTAAGATGATAAGCTTTCCAGGTTACCAAACCTCATGTTCAAGAGCTGTTTGGAAATGGGAAGGATCTAGCCTTGGGACTGCTGAGAACTTTGCCAGGATTGTGTCTCTTTTCCTGACTCTCCAGGCCCCTTTGGGACAGCTGGAGAATAAAGAGGTTGGGGGTGGAAACCCCGTCCTTCTTACCCCAAGATTCCGCCAGGCCTTGATGAGGCAGGACTCAGAGGCCCCAGTCAGTCGAAGCTGTAGCTCCTACCCTGGCCCACTCACTATGCAAGAGGGAAAACTGAGGCCCAGAGGAGGCCTGATTTGCCCTGGTCACACAGTCAAGCAGCACCTCACACACACCCTGGCTCACCTCCAGTCATAGCTCCTTCCCCAGTCTGGCTGCCTCCACCCTCTGCTGAAGTCGGCTGGGAATGTGCTCCCCACTGCCCAGGCAGTCATGGCTGGCTCCCCTGGCCCAGGCCGCTCACTGCCGAAGGTTGCCATCCATTTTCTGTCCACCTCATTTGTCTGAAAACCATGAAGAAAAATCACTCCCGTCTCTCTGCCTCAGCTGCCACTGTGATATATGGCCTCCATCAGAGCCCCCTCCCCCTGTTGGCACCCTCCTTCTCCCCAGAACTCCCCAAGGCTGGGGTCAGGGAGATGGAGTGATACTGAGCCAGCTAACAGGGTGCACTTTCATAGACATTCAGGAGATTATGCCTCTGCCTTGTCTTTGTGGAGGGAAGGCAGTGTAGACATTACTGATCATTGCTGTGTGACCTCTGGCAATTCATGTCACCTCTCTGTATAATAATTCCCGCCCTGCCCCCTCCTCCCTCCCCCCAGAAGCCACACAAGGTCTGTTTACAGATCTTACTTCATTTGCTCTCTCCATCATCTCTGCAGGATACCTGATGAGAATAAATAGAAACCCTACTTTCTGTTTACCCTTCATGCCAAGCCCCATGCTAGGCACTGGGGAACCGTAGCCACTGCACTGCCCTTGAGCCAGACATGCAAAACATGAAAGCACCACCCCAATGTGGAAATACAATAATCAACACTTCCTGCACACAGGGATGCCTAAGATGAGGACGGGGGTGGGGTGTCTCTCTGCTGGAAATGGGGAGGGGGAGAGCAGTGTGTGTGTGCAGCTCAGAGCTGGGTTTTGAGGTTCTGAGGTTAGGAGCATGGGCTCAGGAGTTGGACTGCTTGTACTGGCATCTGCTGTGTGACCCTGGGCAATTTGCCTGGCTTCTCTGAGTCTCCTCTGACTTCTGGAGAGCTGGTAATAGGGATATCTGAGCGGGGCTGTGAGTATCAAGTAGGGCATATACTAGCAAAGTGCTAAGTTTAAGACTTTGTACAGAAAGCTGACATTTTCACAATTTGTAATAAGTGCTAGGAAGTTGCCTAGAGGACAAGGTGGAGGCAAATGGTCTGGACAGAGGGGACAATCAGTACACAGTGTGGACACTGGGAGGTCTGAGTTGCTGGGAGAGGCTGGAGCTTGGGGTGAGTGGCAGGAAATGCAGAGAGAGGAGGCTGATATGGACAGCCTCCAGGGCAATGGGGAGTCATGGAAGAGTCCTGAGCAGGAGAGTGGCAAGGTGAGATTGGACATTAGGAAGATTCCCCTGATGGTGACTGAGGAGGAGATGCTGGAGGGTCAAGCTGGGATTCAAACCCTGGTTTCTCTTCTCAAATGCTCCTGCACATTTCCACTAGGATTTCAAATCCTTTGTAAACCAGAGCCGGGTTTTCCGGTAATCCCCATGCACTGGCCAGGTTCCCATCTCAGATATGTGTTGGGGTAGAAGGAGGGGAGGAATCCAGCTTCCCGGTTGGAGGTCCATGGGGCAGATTCTGGCTGGGGAGGGTGGTGGCCCAGACAGCCCCCAGCTCACCTGACCCTTCCACTGTGGGCTCATCAAGCATTCCTCCCGGCAAGGAGCAAGGAGCGGAGGCCGTCAGGCGTGTCCAAACTGCGCTCCTGGCTGCCTCAATTTCGCATCCTCCAAACAGGCAGACACCGTGAATGGACCGGAAATTAAATGCAAAATCAAAATGCAGCAAATAAATAGATGCAAAATCATTTGGAGCCAGTAATAAGAATCACCTCTGGACTCTGAAGCCTGGAAAGTTCCGCGGGGAGGCTGAGCTGGCCTGGCCCAGAAGGGATGTTAGACCGGGCACCCCTCCCCCCTCCTTCCCTGGCCCCAGCTCTCCTCCACTGACCCACATTTCTGATGATCTCCAAGGTCACCAGTTCAGCTCCTCAGCGTGCAGGCAAGGAAACGGAGGTTTGGAAAGAGAGGTCAGAGAATTAGGGCCCTAAAGTCAGACCTGGATTTTGATCCAGCTCCTCCTTTCTAGCACACAAGACCTTGGGCTGGTGGCCTGATCCTCAGTTTCTTCATCAGACAAATGGGGAGAAGGCCCTCCCCACAGTTTGGGTGGGCAGATTGAAGGTAATACGGGGTGTGGAAGGGTGCCCAGTGTCAAACCGGTAAGAAGTTTTGTTTTGTTTTTTCAATATATTTTATTGATTTTTTTACAGAGAGGAAGAGAGAGGGATAGAGAGTTAGAAACATTGATGAGAGAGAAACATCGATCAGCTGCCTCCTGCACACCCCCTACTGGGGATGTGCCCGCAACCAAGGTACATGCCCTTGACCGGAATCGAACCCGGGACCCTTGAGTCCGCAGGCCGACGCTCTATCCACTGAGCCAAACCGGCTTCGGTAAGAAGTTTTTATGAGTTTATTTGAGCCAAACTGGTGACAATTGCTGGAAAGCAAAAATCTCAACAGATTGAGAAAAAATGCTTTGGGAAATGGCAGTTTTACCACTTATTTTATGTATTAGAATCAAAGGGGAAGATGTAAGGGGGTTACATGAAATCCATTGGTGGTAGATTAGGGAGGCAGGAGAAAGCAAAGCGGGGGAACCTCTTTGCATAAAAAATAAAAGGGATTAAGAAAATAAATAAAATAAAATAAAAGGGATAGATGCATACTTCTTTTACATTGGTGGGTATAGGATAGTTAACAGTTAACACGATAACAATGACAATGAGGGGTTCATATTGAACTTCAACTTCCTCCTCCCCTAACCCCCCTCACTGAAGAGCCTCAGCAACCCGAGTCCCCCAGCTGGGCTCCCTGGTGCTGCAGACTCACTCTTCATTCCCTCAGGGCCCTGACAGCAGAGGGAAAGGTTGCACTAAGCCTGACAGTCACAGCTGCCAGCAGGCACTGTATGGTTTACAGAGCATGTTTCCCCCACCCCCACCTCCACCCCCATCAACTTCACAGACAGGGAAACAGAAACTCAGACCTCGGAGGGGACTGCCCGAGGGTCACGGTCATGTGGTGTTGAGTGTGACAGCAGGGATTAGAATGTCAAATCCCTCTTTGTGTCACTCATTCCTTCAACAAAAGGACAATGAACACCTGCTTGCTGGGTCAGGCTGAGGACTTTGGGGCCTCAAACAGGCCCTGGTCCCACTCGGGGAGTTGCAAGGGTCCCTGGTCTGCAGACTGAGAGCCAAGGCCCACCTGGGCCACCAGGAGCTGGGGGGACAAGAATTAAGGAGCAGAATGAGAGGCAAGAGGAGGAGCCTCTGGCTGGGACCACAGGGCAGCCAAGACAGCAGAGAGAGAAGAAGGGACAGAAAGAAAGGCAATTACACCAGACACATCTTATAAGTACCTACTGCATACCAGGTACTGAGGAGACAGCAGTGAGCAAGACAAAAGCAGGCACGGAACTTACACTGTGGTGGGAGAAAGACATTAAACAATCACCCCGATTTGTAATCATTTCTTACAAATAGGGCTTTAAAGGGAAGGACCAGGTCCTAGGAGTGACACAGGGACATAAGCTGGGCCTGGACAGTCAGGGAGGGCTTTCTGGGGAGGTGGTGCTTGGATTGAGAGCAGGAGGATGAAAAGAGAGGGAAAAAGGCAGGGAGGAAGGGAGGGAGGGAGGGAGGGAGGGAGGAAAGGAGGAGAGACAGAGACAAAAGGAAGGGGGAGAGAGAAGAGACAGAAAGTGGGAAAGGAAGAATCAGAGGAAGAGAGTTTGAGAGAAGGTGATGGGCAAAGAGGAGCCAGAAATGAGACAGTTGGGGAACAACATAGAGAGAAGCTAGCCAGACTCAGCCAGCTGGCCAGACGGACAGAGAGAGAAGGCTGGGGGGAGAAGGGGGGGCGGGTGTAACAGAAAGACAAAGAGCCAGGGAGAAAGGGAGGGTGAGGGGAAAGAGAGACCGCAAATGGCTCCAAGCTCCCCACCCACTGCCGCCTGGACTTTCATCTCTGATACACGAGGAACTTGAGCTCCCCTCGAGGGAAGTGTGGGCGTCCAGGCTGGAGCTGAATAATGCATTTCACGTTCCAGGACTGTTTCATCTTTCCCTTTGTAAACTTGGACTCCAGAGCGGAGCGAGGCTGCAGCCTGGGGGGTGTGAGGTGGGCTGCCGGTGCTGCTGCCAGAGGCAGGGCTGGGACTGGCCGGCCAGGCCTCCCGGGCAGAACAAGGGCCCGAGCCTCCTCCCTCTCCCACACCCTCGGTGAGGGCCTCATCCTGATTTCCAACTGGAATTCAGTTCCTGACAGAGTCAGCATCAACTTGAAGTGCTTGTTGTTAAGTGTTAACTGTTGATGAAGGTGCTGACCATTAACCAGGATATGTTCACTGTTAACTATAGTTGAGTGCTGTCAACCGAGGTGTTTTGTTAAGTAGCATGTTTGCAGGTTGACTAGGGTGTTAACTGTTAATAAAGAGGTTTGCTGTTAACTGGAGTGTTCACTGTTAACGAGGGTGTTCAACAAGTAAGGGGTTTTTAGGTAGGATGTTTGCAGTTAACCAGGGTGAACTAGTTAATGAAGGTGCAGAGCTCACCTCTGGCCCCCAGCTGGTGCCTCCTGGCCACGCAGAGAGAATAGCTGTGGTTGTCAGTCCTCACAGTGGGCCACCCTGGACCAAACGCTCGATGGGCCCTTTATTTAATTCTCTCAATAGCACCATGAGGAAACAGGTTCCTCTACTCACCCCATTTTACAGAGAAAAAGACTGAGGCTCAGAGAACTGGCCTAGGATGTTTGGGGGCAGGGGAAGAGGGCCCTGTGTGAGCCCCTTCTCTTCAACCCCACCCCAGTCCCAGCAGCAATGAGTCCCCACCTTTGCTGCCTCCATGCCTTTCTGGCCCAGAGGAAATGTAGCCCCTGCCTCCAGAGATGACATTGAGATCAGCACAGCTCTCTTCTAATTTGAACAACTGCCCTCACAGCCACAACCCCTCCAACCCTTCCAGGTTCGATGATAGAGGCCTGGGAGCCACCACACCCCAGGATGCACTGGATCCAGCTTCTGCTAGGTCATAAGAGGCGATTGTTCAATTTTCAGAAATTTGAAGAAGTGGTTGTTAAACAAGGGACGACTTAAAATCCGCCATGGTGGGAATAACTTACACCAAGGAAACTGGCAAAGGCTACAAAGCAGGCTTCTCAATGGAGAGTTGGTTTACCAGCACACAACTGACTGCATCCCTTTATCAGACTCCTACCTGAGCCCCAGCACTGTCTGGACTTAGAAAATGTTTTATTTGGCATGTTGAACCAATCCATTGTGTATAAACCTATAGACAATAGGTTTCATTATCTCCTTCAGGGTTGCCAGAGAATATATTCTTTTAATATGTAAAATTAAGTTTTAAAAACTAAATTACTTTGTTTTCTACACGTGGTCTTTTCACGAATTTCTTTACCTTAGGAACAAAACAAAAAAAATTCACATCCACCGCTTAGCATCTCCACCCTAACCTTCCCCCTAGAAAGGCCTATCTTGACCTTCCTTTTAAAGATTTCTAGATTCATAGGATCTTAGAAATGCTGAGTCCCTCAAACTTCAAGTTATAGGGACTTTAGATTCTGGAATCCTGAAAACTTTGACTCCTGGATATTAGACTTGGAGCATCCCAATTAGGGGAGTAACATCTTCTTCAGGGATTTGATTCTAGACTTAGTGGTGAGCAAATATTCCAACCTGGTGTGAACTCCCCTCATAAATCCTCCAGAGACCCCATGCTGGAGGCCACCCATCGCTCAGTGAGCCAGGGATGCAATGAACCTCTGCCTTTTCAATGGAGTAGTAGGTCGATTATGTAAATTAGTAATTATGCAACAATATGTAAAATATTACAGGTTATGTAAATATATAAATTAGCAATTATGTAACTATGTATCTTTAAACCGTGGAATTTTACTCAAGGTGGCATGAGAGATACCTGGAAGGCAGAGCTACATACCATTTCATAGTCTCATGATATATACAGAAGCCACAAGCTTTTCTCTCCTCAATCATAGCTGAAGTTGAATATAGCCTTTAATCATAGTAAATTAAAATAATAGAAATTTGGGATTGGAAGGGACCTGGAAACCAGGCCCTGTTAAATGCTGAAATCTCCCTTACAGCATCCCCCAAAAGTTCATTCAGTCTGTTTGAATTCCTTCAGTGGCAAGGAGCTCACCACCTTGCAAGACAGACCATGTCACTTCTGATCATTTTTAATTAAATTGTTGGAACAGGATGGACCTTCCCATATCTCTGAACATCAACAAACATCGCAAAGCTCCTCCCCTGCAGGAGCTGGGACACAGAGGAACTCAGGCCCTGCCTGGCTGGGGGGCCCTGAAGTGGCAGTGTGGAGGCAGAGATCATGCTCTGGACATTCGGAGAAGGACCACTCACTCTAATGAACCTAATGACCCCATTGACTCCAGCCCAATTTTGCACGTAATGTCTAAGTACTCCCATGATCCATCCACATCTCTTATAGTATAGATAAGAAAATTGGAGCCCTGAGACAGAAGAGACTTCCCAAGGTCAAGGTCACACAAGACCTAAGAGGCAGAGGCAGGATCCAAACCTACATTTTCAGCCTCAAGTCCAGCAGACTCCCTCCCTCCCCCATCCCATTCCTACATCAGGCGCGGTTCCCCAGCCAAGCCTAGACCAGCCCAGAGTCTGGGATCTAAAGCAGAGCCCCCCACCCATCCTCTCAGCGCACCCCCCACCTCCCCATCACTGGGGTTAGGAGGTTGTTAGAGCTGCCTGGCAACCCCCAACCGTGGTGCTTACCCAGGCCACTGAAGGGGTGGACAGCTGGGCTGGGTGATGGGTGGTTTTAATATTTAAACACAGTTTGCCGCTGCACAGCCAAAGGCAAAAGTAGCTGCCTCCTTTTTCTTCTCCTTCCTCTTTTTCCTTCCTCCTCTTTTTTTAAATCTTTAATGTCTCCCGCCAGCCGCCAGTGGGGGAGGCGTTGTTTGAGTGTCATATTTCAAAGGGTTGCCACAGCTGGAGGGATATTCAGAGCATTTCGAGCCAATCCATTGTGTATAAATATATAGATATATATATAGGTTTCATTATCCCCTTCAGGGCTGCCAGAGAATATATTCTTTTAATATGTATAATATATTTGAGCTGCTACATGACTCGCAGCAGGGGAGGGAGGGAGGGTGGCCCGCAATTGACATTTCAGAGGCATTTCCAGGGACAGAGAAACAGCTGACTTTGGGAAAGGGGAGGGCTCCATTCAGGCGAGGTTGGTCTCTGGGGTATGTTGCCAGGAGGGCATGGGGTCTGAAGCCTAATCCTTACCCAGTGCCTGGCCCAGCCCTGATATTTATGAGAACCTTTGAGAATGGTTCATCTGATCCTTTTGCTTATCCACAGCTTTCCATTGTTAAGTGGTCTTCAGCTCTAACAAAGGATTGGGGGGCAACGTTTACTGGATCTGTGGCAGCCACGGGAGCTCGAGGCTGTGTGCTGGTTGTGTGATCATGGGCAAGCTGCTTAAACTCTCTGAATCTTAGTGCCTTTATCTGCCTGCCTCGCAGAGTGAAAGCAGATCATGTATGTGAATATGGAAAGAGAGTGCCAAGTGGGTGCTCACCCTTAGGGATGTGACCCAGTTGTCCAGGGGGGTGGGGGAGTCTTCAGGGAGGGCTTCCCTGCAAAGGTGATGCTTGTGCTGAGACCTAAAAGATGACCCCAGATGAAGAGGGTCAGGGAGAGAGAATGGTCCTTGTACCTCTCAATCTGCCAAAGCAAGGGGATGGGTCCAGAGAGGACTAGGCTGCCCTCAGCTGGCAGATTTAGCTTGGAGCAAGCCCAGGGTCCCCGTGGCCCTCAGGCCTCAGCCTTCAAGGCCTTCACTTCTGCAAGTGCACGGAGCCAAGACTCCAGCCTTGGGGTCCTGTTTTGTTTGCCACATGCTCTTGGTGCTTCCCCCAGCCACTTCCCAGGAAGCTATATAACATCTTGGCAGCTGGGCTTCTTTAGAGATGAAGTCAACATTAAAAGGAGGCTTGTTGCCCTGGCTGAGTGGGTCAGTGGGTTGGAGTGTCGTTCCGCACACCAATAGGTGGCGGATTTGATTCCCATTCAGGGCACATACCCAGGTTGCAGGTGTGATCCCTGGTCAGGGCACATATGGGAAGCAACCGATCGATGTTTCTCTCTCACATTGATGTTCTCTCTCACACTCCCTTCCCCTCTCTCTAAAAATCAGATAAGGATAAAAAAAATTTTTTTAAAGGTGGCTTGTTTCCCTGCATGTCTTGGCATCTCTGACTCTCAGCAGCCGCTGCTCATTTGTCTCTCTCTGGGCCCCTCCTGACTCTCCAGACAGTGGCTCCTTCCTCACTTGGGTCTGGTCGGTCACCTGAAGAGGAAGACAGAGGACACCAGGGACCTAATGGGAACAGGAACCCTAGCTCTGGGGCAGGAGCGCCTACGTATGTCCTCAGACCAGCTGAATCAGCAGCACCTGGGAGCTTCCGTGTCAGAATCATATTTCCCAATGCTCCAGGGCAGTGGTCAGCAAACTGCAGCTCATGAGCCACATGCGGCTCGCGAGCCGCGGTTTGCCGCTCTGTTGACTAATGAGTTTGCCGACCACTGTCCTAGTTCATAGGTTGAAGTTCAACTACTGAGCCATAGTGTTCCTCTTTTAAATGCTTAGGCCAGTGGTCGGCAAACTCATTAGTCAACAGAGCGGCAAACCACTGCTCCAGGGTGATGCTGAGGCAAGGCCAAGTTCAGGAGCCTTAACCCTGGAGTTCAGAACCACGACCCACCACCAAAGGCAGGGGAATATGGAGGGAAGAGGGCTGGACCCTGTTCTGGGATTCCTAAATTTCTGCCAGTAGTTCAATTTATGACCCTCTCAACCTGCTTACCACACACCCTTCCCCATCTCGGTAAAGGATACTTCCAACCACCTAATTTTTTAAGGCATCATCCTGGACTCCTCCCTATCTCCTACCTCTCAACTAACAGCGAGACCTATCACCCCTACTTTCAAATACATCCAGAATCCTTCACGTCCATGGCTACCACCCTGGTCTGAGCTACCAGCATCTTCCCCTGAATTATTGCAACAATTACTATTGTCTGGTCTTCTGACTTCCATGCATGCCCTGCTCCAGCCCATTCTCCACCAGCAGCCAGAAGGATCTTTTAAAAATATGAATTTGATCATTTTCCTTGCCCTATTTCACCCTTTCCACTTGCCTCGCCTCTGCTTGGCTGGCTCCATCTCATCTTTCAGCTCCTGGTTTAAATGCTGCCTCATTAGAGGGCCCTCCCTTGACAGCTCCAGCTAAGAGGAGCCCCCCTCCTCAATTGTTCTTTATCCCTGCCCTTTCTGGGTTTCCCTCACAGCTCTGACCACAATTTGCAATTACTTGTTTCTTTGTTGTTTACTTGTTTTGACAGTCTGTCTCCCCCTCTAAATAGCAAGGTCCCTGGAAACAGGGCCTCCTTTTTCTGCTTATTGCTCTATCCCCAGGACTCAGCACAAAGCATGGCGCACAGCAGGTCCTCATTATGTTTTCCGAAAGAACGGGAGGGTGATATTTAATTGACCCAACTCATCATTTTGACTTAGGCTGCTTAGGTAATGAAAATGCACACTCTTGGTTCAGATGACCATCTCATTATACAAATGAGCAGTGTCCAGGAATGAGTGGTGGTCTCTTCTGGAAGTGGTTGTGCCTGGTCGGTGCAAGGATGGAGTCACTAGGACACTGGCCCAGGTACCTCTTAAGCCTCCAGCCTGAGCTAAATTGAAGCAGAAAGGAAGAGAAAGCATTGGAGGTGCCAGTTCCCTACATACCCATTTTACAGATGAGCAAACACTCTTTAGAGCCCCTCCCTCATACTGCGGAACCTCCAGAGGGGCAAGATTCCCCCGCTTTGCCCTCTATACCTCAAAGACTTCCCAGCAGCCAATGAAAGTCTCGGAGGGAACTGAGTCACTGAGTCCATCCCACTGCTTAGAAGCAAGTCTAAGCAGCCCAGTTAGACAACAGTCCTCCACCCTATTTCCTACAGAATCCCCCCCTCCCCCATTAAATCTGGAGAGGGTGTGGTGCGCTGGGAATAGAGACTGGGGTTTAGGAGATCTGAGTAGCCTCCTCCCCTTTCTGAACAACAGGGGCATGGGGAGTCTCAGAACCAGTTGAGAGTGATCTCTCCCAATCCTAATCCGCCCTCCGCCCACAGCTGCAGAGTAAAAACGCCGCGCCGCTTCTCCACGGAGCGCTCGCGCCCCCTGCTGGACAGAGGCGGGAGCGCAGTCCTAGCTCTCGCCGCTGGGGTGCTATCTGCAGGCAGATGGGGAGGCCTCCCCAATCCGGTCTGCTGTGCCAATGAGCCTAGGACCACAGGTGGCGAGAGATTCACAGACACACAAATACCTGCCGGCCTCAGACACTGCAGGCCCACCCTAAAACATGGACACAATAGCACCCGGGACCTTCCCATGACCCCAGGAGCCCAGAAGAGCAAGGGGTGCCTGGTGGTGGAAGGTGTGAACAGAGCTTGGACTCCTGTGGGCCAGGGGCCTCTCATGGTGTGGGGCGCAGGAGGAAGGGGCGGGCCTGCATAAAACACCCCATGAGGCAAAGGCACCCAGTCACCCAACAGTGGGGAAAGTGCCAAGTGCAAGGAACAGGCCGAGCAAGCCAACTCCACCGTCACATGTCAGTGTTACAGGAAACTCTCAGGGAAATTTGGGTGGAGGGTTCGAAACCCCTGGCGGGACTGTGTCATTAGTTCCCCTCTACCTTCAAGGTCCCAAGTATACAAGTCCCCCAGGAACCACAGCAGGCACCTGGGGCCGGGGAGGAGGACCGGAAGTCAGCAGACCCCTGGCTTGGAGCTCTTCCATTTGGTAATCAGCCCTGATGGCTTTTCACTCACTCAGTATCAGTATGGACTTGCTGAGCACCCACTGCAGGTCCATGTGCTTGCTTGGACCCAGCATCCAGTGGGGAGCAAAGTCATGGCCCTCACGAAGCTTAGTGGAAAGATGAGCCATTTTTTAAAAAGCAAGCAAATAGGAAATATGATGCCAGTTGATCATCTAGTGATTCCACTGCTAGGTAATCCCAAGAGAAATGAAAACGCATGTCCCTATGTCCACAAAACGGCTTGCATGAGAATGTTCACAGCAGCTTTAGTCCCGATAGCTAAAAACTGGAAATAGCCCAGGTATCCATCAACAGCAGAGTGAATAATCAACTCAAGGTATATCCATAAGATAGGACACAGCTCAGCAATAAGTATGAATAAGCAACATGTATGAATCTCAGAAACACGATGCCCGGCAAAAGAAATCAAACACCAAAGAGTACATTTCCATGAAGTAAATTCTAGAAAAGGAAATGCTGAGCTAGTGACAGAAAGCAGACCATGAATGCCTGGGGCAGGGAGGGAGCTGTCCAACTGAACCTTTTGGTAGCCTGATGACACAGGCAATGCAGACACTGACAGTGCCACTGCCATCAGCACCCACACACCCTGATGGCTTCCCGAGTCGCTCTCCCCGAGGGAGTCACCTGCCCACGGCACTGAGCGTGGCTGGATACAGAGGACAAACCAGGAGTGTTAAATCTCAGGGGTGACCCTCAATCAATGAGGACCAGAATTTAGAGGATAAATACCCCACTTTCCACAAGGGCCAGGATGAAGGTATAGAAGGGAGATGTTGAGAGCTCAAAATTTGAGACCCTCACTCTCTTGGTTGTGCAAATATAGAGTCCACACCTGAGAGTGAGGGCTTCTTAAATGATTTTATAACAGCTTTATTGAGATATAATTCACATACCATAAAGTTTACCCTCTTAAAGCATACAATTCAGTGGTTTTTAATATATTCATAAAATTGTGCAACCATCACCACCATCTAATTCCAGAACATTTTCATCACCCCTAAGGAAGTTCTGTCCTGGTTAGTTACCCAAGTACCATCTCACCTTCCACCCCACCCCCAGCCCCCAGGTAACCACAATCTACTTCCTGTCTCTATGGATTTGCTTATTCCAGACATTCACCAGAAATTGAATCATGCACTTTGTGGTCTTTTTGTCTCCCTTCTTTCTCCTAGCATCATGTTTTCAAGGTTTAGCCATATGTAGCATGTATCAGAGTGTCATTCCTTTATATAGCTGAACTAGAAGCCTGGTGCACGGATTTGTGCACATTGAAAGGAAATTAATTAGAAGGTGGCCAGCAGGGTGGTACTGGGCAAGACGGGCCGGACATGCCCTGGAGCCAACCTCCCGAGGTCCCTCTTGGACCAGCCGCACCTGGGGTGGCGCCGGGGCTTGAAGGGCATCTGTGGAGTGAGCAGGGTCCCTCTGGCAGGTGGGGTCCCTCAGCTTGGCCTGCAGGGATGGGGCCAAAACCAGCTCTCCAACATCCCCCGAGGGGTCCTGAATTGCGTAGAGGGCAGTTCTTGGGTGATGCACCCCAAAATCGAGCTCCCTCCTCTCTGGTTCTGGGTGTGTCACCCAAGAACTGCAGCTGCAAAGTCACCACAGCTCAGCAGTTCCTGCATTGTGTCTGCCCCCTGGTGGTCAATGCTCATCATAGCTACTGGTTGGAGCATCTGCCCCTGATGGTCATTGTACATCATAGCTACCGGTCAGACAGTCACTTAGGCTTTTATATATATAACTAGAGGCCGGGTACATGAAATTCGTGCATGGGGGTGTGTGTCCCTCAGCCCAGCCTGCACCCTCTCCAATCTGGGACACCTACTGAGACCGGGCCTAAACGGGCAGTTGGACATCCCTCACACAATCCAGGACTGCTGGCTCCCAACTGCTCACCTGCCTGCCTTCCTGATTGCCCCTAACCACTTCTGCTTGCCAGCCTGATTACCCCCTAACCACTCCCCTGCCAGCCTGATTGATGCCTAACTGCTCCCCTGCCAGCCTGATTGCCCCTAACTGCCCTCCCCTGCAGGCCTGGTCACCCCTAACTGCCCTTCCCTATAGGCCTGGTCCTCCCCAAATGCCCTCCCCTGCAGGCCTGGGTCCCCCCCCTCCCAACTGCCCTTCCCTGCAGGCCCAGTAGCCCCCAACTTCCCTCCTCTGCAGGCCTGGTCACCCCTAACTGCCCTCCACTGCAGGCTTGATTGCCCTCAACTGCCCTCCCTTGCAGGCTTGGTCCCACTCAACTGCCCTCCCATGCTGGCCATCTTGTGTCCACATAGGGGCAGCCATCTTTGACCACATGGGGGCAGCCATCTTGTGTGTTGGAGTGATGGTCAATTTGCATATTACTCTTTTATTAGATAGGATAGAGGCCTGGTGCATGGGTGGGGGCCAGCTGGTTTGCCCTGAAGGTTGTCCCGGATCAGGGTGGGGGTTCCCTTGGGGCGTGGGGTGGCCTGGGCGAGGGGCCTGTGGTGGTTTGCAGGCTGGCCACGCCCCCCCCACCACACACACACACAACCCAAGTGGAGGCCCTGGTATCTGGGATTTATTTATCTTCTATAATTGAAACTTTGTAGCCTTGAGCAGAGGCCAGGGCAGGCTGGGGGCAGGGTTGGGGGGGGGGGGGGGCGGGAAGCTTGGCTTCCTCCATCGCCAGGGGCAACCCAAGCCTCCTGCTCTCTCCAGCTCCATGGCTGCTGCCATTTTTGTTGGGATTTATTTATCTTCTATAATTGAAACTTTGTAGCCTTAAGAGGAGGCCAGGACCGGCCAGAGTGGGTGGGAAGCCTGGCTTCCTCCATTGCTGGGGAAACCCAAGCCTCCTGCTCGCTCTGTGGCCGCAGCCAACTTGTTTGGATTAATTTGCATACTCGCTCCTGATTGGCTGGTGGGTGTGGCTGGTGGGCGTAGCAGAGGTACAGTCAATTTGCATGTTTCTCTTTTATTAGTGTAGATATCCCATTGTATGGATAAACCACCTTTTGTTTATCTATTCATTAGTGTGGACATTTGGGTTGTTTCCACATTTTGCCTATTGTGAGAATGCTGCTATGAACATTTCCATACAACTTTGTGAAGATGTATGTTTATTTCTCTCGGGTATATACCTGAGACTGGAATAACCAGGTGGTGTGGTAACTCTATATTTAACCTTTTGAAGAATTGGAAGACTGTTTCCACAGCAGTTGAACCATTTTTACATTCCCACTAGCAATGTATGAGGGCTTCAATTTCTCCACATCCTCACCAATACTTGTTATTGTCCATCTTTTTTTTATTACAGCCATCCAATGGGTGCAAGGTGGTACATCATTGTAGTTTTTCCTTAGCTTCATCACCCTGGGCACCACACTCACTTCACCCTAGTCCTGGCTCTGGCTTCCTCGCCCCACTGTTGGGCCTTCTTGATGTATATACATTTATCTCCATGTAGTTCCTCAGAGGGTCCCCTTGGGATTGAGCCACTGCCCACAGCATTAACACCCATCGCCATGCCCTGTGTTGGCTCTCTCTTCCCTCACTTCCTAGCTCCCACATGTACTTCTTGTGATCATTTCTTATACCCAAATCCTGGTCTCAGGAATCCAAGCTAAGACACATTGCCTGAAGGGTCACAGTGAGAAATTAAGAAATTCTTCTAAGAGCAATGGGAGGGGCTAGAAGTTAAGTGGATGGGTAATGGAGCCTAATCTCTCTTTTAAAAGATCACACTAGCTCCCAAGAGGGAACAGGCTATAGGACATCCAGAGTGGGAAGAGGAGAACAGGGAGGTGCCACTGCTTTCGTTGGCTGGACTGAACGGGGCCACAAGGAGCGAATGGACTAGCATTGTATCTGACATGTACTTGGTGCTTGGGGAGTTAAATGGAATTGGGAAGGGGTGGGAAAACCTCTAGATCGGTATGATGTCTGGGACAGAATTCGAGGGCATGGTGGGATTTCAAGAGATGGAGTTGTGTGTGTGGCATCCACGTGGAGGACAAAATATGAACTAACACAAAAGGCAGGATTCTAAAAGAACAGAAAGGAGGTTGGTTTGACCAGAGCCCAGGGTGCCTGGGAGAGGAGCTGAAATGGTCAGGAAAGGGGGTCCCTGCTTCTTAGAAACTTCTTGGAAGCTGAAATGACCAGATCGACCTTAAATAATGGAAAATGAGGCAGGGCAGGAGTGTGCACTTGAGGTCTCTGAAGAGGGGAGGGGGAGGGGGAGGGGGAGGTTGGAGGTGGAGATGTCTTATCTTCTTATCTTTTCATGTGGTCTTTCATAGAGCAAAATTTGTGATGGGGTCAAAATTAATAAGGTCAATTTGTCCTCTTATGGATCATGCTTTTGCTATCAAGTCTAAAATCTCTCTGCCTAGCTCTAGATGCTAAAGATTTTCAAATATATATTATATATATATATAACATATATATATATATAATTTTTATTTATGTTCAAAGTATTACCTATGATTTTCTTTTTTTTTACTAAAAATTTTATAGTTTTACATTTAAGTCTGCAACCCATTTTGAGTTAATTTTTGTGTAATGTGAGATTTAGGTTGATGTGTGTATTTGCCTATGGGTGTCCAATTGCTCCAATAATGAAAAAATTACCTTTCCTCCATTGAATTGCTTTTGCATCTTTGTCAAAAATAAGTTGGGCACATTTAGGTAGGTCTAGTTTTGGTTTCTCCATTCTTTTCCATTTATCTATGTATCTACCCTTCTGCCAATACCAGCTTACATTTCTGTAGCTGTATAGTAAGCCTTAATATCAGGTAGAATAATTCCTCCCACTTTCTTCTTCTGATTCATGATTGTTTTACTATTTTAGGGCTTGTGCCTTTCTATATATTTTTTATCTTTTGTTAATGTGGTGTATATTACACTGAGTGGCCAGATTATTATGATCTCTGAATGCATAATAATCTGGCCACTCAGTGTATATATATATATATATTAGAGGCCTGGTGCATGAATTCATGCATGGGTGGGGTCCGGCCAGCCTGGTCAGGAGGTGGGGACATGGGCGGTTGGCCGGCCTGCCTGCTGGTCGAACTCCTGGTCGAGGGGACAATTTGCATATTAGCCTTTTATTATATAGGATATACACTGAGTAGCCAGGTTATTATGCGTTCAGAGATCATAATAATCTGGCCACTCAGTGTATAGTGATCGATTTTTGTATGTTGAGCCATCCTTGCATTTGGGAATGAATCCCACTTGGTCATGGTGTATAATCATTTTAATATGCTGCTGAATTTGGTTTGCTACCACTCAGATATCCCCCACTAACCTATGAGGTCTGGTTGTGAGTCCTTGACTGCCATGAAAACATAAACAAGTGACTTTACAGTGAGAGGGGGTGGGTTGGAGAACTACAGAGAATGTAACCAGACTACCCAGTTTCGTTTTAAAAGTGTTCCTCAAACTGCACTATGGACTTTTTAGATTAGATCATTGCTGTTGAGGTTTTTTGCATCAATGTTCCTAAGGTAGATTGGTCTTTAGTTTTCTTTTTTCCTAATGTCTTCATCTGGCTTTGGTACCAGGATAATGCATAGAATGAGTTAGGAAGTGTTCCCTCCTCTTCGATTTTCTGGAAAAGTTTGAGAAGGAGTGGTAGTAATTCTTTTTTAAATGTTTGGTAGAATTCGCCAATGAAGCTACCAGGTCCAGGGCTTTTATTTGTTAGGAGATTTCTGATTACTGATTCAATCTTCTTACTAGTTATAGGTCTATTCAGATTTTCTATTTCTTTGTGATTTAGCCTTGGAAGGTTTTGTGTTTCTAGGAATTTCATCTAAGTTACCCAATTTGTTGGCGTACAGTTGTTCACAGAACTCTCTTATAATCCTTTTTATTTCTCTATAATTAATAACGTCCCCACTCTCAATTCTGATTTTAGTCATTTGAATCCCTTTTTTTCTTTCCTTAGTCCATCTAGCTAAAGGTTTGTCCATTTTATTAATCTTTTCAAAGAACCAACTTTTGGTTTCATTGATTTTCTCTTGTTTTTCTATTTCATTTACCTCTGCTCTAATCTTCATTATTTCTTTCCTTCTGCTAGCTTTGGGTTTAGTTTGTCCCTCTTTTACTAGTTTCTTCAGTTGTAAAATTAGGTTGTTGCTTGAGATCTTTCTAGTTTTTTTTAATAGTAGCATTTATAGCTATACATTTCCCCCTTAACATTGCTTTTGCTGTGTTCCATAAGTTTTGGTATGTTGTGTTTTCATTTCATTTGTCTCTAAGTATTTTCTAACTTCCTTTGTGATTTCTGCTTTCATAATTGGTTGTTTAAGAATGTATTATTGCCCTGCTGATATTGCTCAGTGGTTAGAACATTGGCTGGTGCACCAAAAGGTTGAGGATTTGATTGCTGGTCAAGGGCATGTACCTGGGTTGCAGGTTCACTCCCCGCCCCCAGTCAGGCCACATGCAGGAGGCAACCAGTCCATGTATCTCTCTCATATTGATGTTTCTCTCTCTCTCTCTCTCTCTCTCTCTCTCTCTCTCTCTCTCTCCCCCTCTCTCCCTTCCACTCTTTCTGAAAAGCAATAGAAGAAAATATCTTTGGGTGAGGATTTAAAAAATATTTTTTAAAAAAGAGTATAACTCATTAGTACACATGCTCCTCAGTAAAGAGAAAGAAAAATTTATGAACAATCAGAACAAGCCCTTCATGACATTGCTGCTTAGTTCTGGATGAAGTTGAAGTTGTCAACAATAAATTAGTTAGATAAGTCTAATTTTCATATTTAAAAAAAAATCCAACAGTGAAATCCCTCTTCACATGTGTATATATATTCAGAAAGTCCACAGGGATCGGGCCTAAAACAGCAGTTGGACATCCCCTGAGGGGTCCCAGATTGGAGAGGGTGCAGGCTGGGCTGAGGTACACCCTCCCCCCCCCCACAGTGCACAAATTTTGTGCACCAGGCCTCTAGTACTAAATAAGTCAATTACATAGTATGTTACAAGGTGATGTTATGGGGGTAGGTTGCAGTGTCAGATAGGATGGTGAGGGTCAGCCTTGTTCAATATGTCTACTCAAAGATTTACAGGATGTGAGGGAATATGCCACAAAAATATCTAAGGGAAGAGCATTCCAGCAGAGGGAATTGCCAGTGCAAATTCGTAAGGGGCAGCATGTCTGAATCTTCAAAGAACAAAAAGAATGAGAGAATGCTGTGGAGGTGAAGTCAGAGGGGTGGCAGGGAGGCAGCTCATGGAGAAATTATGGGTTTAGGATTTTGAGGACGGTATTGACATAATCTGACTTGTTTTTTAAAATATATTTTTACTGATTTCAGAGAGGAAAGGAGAGAAACATCAATGATGAGATAATCATTGATCAGCTGCCTCCTGGATGCTCCCTACTGGGGATCCAGCCTGCAACCGGGCATGTGCCTGACTGGGAATCAAAGCAGCAGCCGCCTGGTTCTTGGGTCAAGGCTCAACCACTGAGCTATGCCTGGCAGGCTGATCTGAAACAGGCAACCATCCCTGCTCACATGAACTTATTTTTTAAACTTTTTTTTTTTTTTTTAAGTTCAGAGAGGAAGGGAGAGGGAAAGATAGAAACATCAATGATGAAAATCACTGATTGGCTGCCTCCTATATGCCCCTTACTGGGGATCAAGCCCACAACATGGGCACGTGCCCTTGACTAGAATCGAACCTGGGACCCTTCAGTCCACAGGCCGACGCTCTATCCACTGAGCAAACCAGGGCTGACTTATTTTTAAAGAAATCACTCTGGCTGTTCAGTCTTCACCAGAGGACAAGGCTGGAAAAAGGAAGCCAGTAAAGAGGTATTTGCAATGATCCAGGTGAGGAGTGAAGGTATCTTGGATTAGGATGTTAGTGGTAGAAATGGTGAGAGGTGGTTGGATTTTGAAGATACTTCACAGGTAGACATTGACCAGACACAGAGAAAGAGTCAAGGTGGTTCTCAGGTTTTTGGCCTAAGAAATGAAAGAATTGCCTTGCCATCAGCCAAGATGGACAAAACCGCGGTAGATTTGGCTACGTGAGCACCAGGACTTCTGTTTTGGGCATGCTGAGTTTAAGATGCCTGTTGACATCCAAGTGATGGTACCCAGTGAACAGTAGAGCATACAAGTCTGGAGTTGAGAACATTGATGTTAACCCCCTTCTCTAATAGGGTTGGAGACAGAGAATTAATTCTTTATCAAAATGATGTCATGACTTTTATACAACAAAGTTTTGGTTTTGGAAGCCATCTGAAGCAATCTCCACAAGCTGTCCTCCCATGGAGTGTGTCAAGTTATTTATCGATGTCTGCAAAGTGATGAGAAAAGGGCTCTTATCCACTCGCAGCTGTTTTCCAGCTTGGGAAAATAAACACAATGATCTTTTCATTCAATTTTTAAGTGTCCCTTTGTCTTGTGCAAAATAATTTCAGTGAGTTCAGCAGCTAAGTTTATAACCAGATCACTGAGAACCCCGAAAGGTTTTTGGCATTTGTCTTGTAACTGACAGACTATGTGGGTGATATCCTTCCTAGGACACAGGGTGCTGTGTGGGATCCCAGAGGTCATAAGGGCAGCTTCCTGAGTGTTTACTGTGTGCCATGCCATGCGCTGTGCCAACTGCTATATCTGTACCAATGGTGTCACAACCATGCCAGGAGGGAAGTTTCATGATTATACCCATATAGCTGGGGAACCTGAGGCTCCAAGAGAGAGTGACTTTCCCAAGTTCACATGGTACATGAGTGTTGGAGGTAGGAATAAAATGCTCTGAGGGACCCTAGAGATGTCCTTGAAGCTACTGAGCTCTGCTGGGTCGTGCAGTGGAGGCTGATTCCAGGTCAGGGGGGTTGGAGGCTCTAGCTTTCTGCTTGAGCTTGGGCTCAGGACTGAGCCACCCAGCACTCTAGAACTTGGAGCCCACTCTGGCCTCCTGGGCCTGGCCTCAGGATCCAAGCCCCTGCTAGTCTTTAGTCCCCATAGAGGGGCCTTGGGGGCAGGGCAGCCTCTGCTAGGTCTGTGTGGCAGGACACTAACGAACACATTAAGAGGCCATCACAGCCCTGCTCTTGTTTCCCCTTATTCCCCAGAGTTCCTTTCCTGCACCACCGAAAATGCCCTCCCACCCACTTCTGAGAACCCTGAGAAGAAGGTAAAAGTAGGGTGTGGGGCAGGTGGGGTGTTATTCACCATTTCCCTGCCTGAAAATGAATCAGTTTCTCCCTGATTGCAACCCTGGTAATCCCCTCCAACCTCCTCCCACAATCTCCAGCCTCCTTAATACGTAGACACATAGAAAAAGGAGGTCACGGTGATCATGCTTCCCCCAAGAAAAATGGGGAGGCGGCATTCTAACAGGGACATTTCTGTTGGGTGTGAGGTGCCCCTCAGACTTGGAGGATGATGTAACTACCCAGAGCCCTCTTACCCATTTGTGCTCAGGACTGGAGATTCGTGTCTGGGATGCCATTAACTGTCCAGCAGGGTGTGTACTGCACAAGAGCGTTCAGCCTGAGACCAAAACCCAGAGGAAGGGGTGACTTTCCTGGTTCACACAAAGATAATGCTAGTATAAGGGCTGGACGTTAGTCTGTTCATTAAACAAAAAGTCTTCAAGTGTTACATTCAAAGCTTAAGTTTTTTATTTTAACATAAAACATATAAATGTGCATTCCACTCACCGATCTTTTGACATAGGTCCAAGGCCTCTTCTTTTCTCTACCGATCAAAATTCCAGTTCATTACCTACATCTATAATTTCCAATTTTGGAGTCTTGAAAGTGCAATGGAAAGTTAAAACACTTGTGGATTATCTGCAGGTGGAATTATTGAGGATTTCTCTCTGTTAACCTGCTCATATCTAATTAGAGAGCAGTGTTTCAACAATTTGCCATTATTGGGGTTTCACAGATCGCCAACCTGGATCCCAAAGCTCCCACAAAAGGCACTTTGGTCCATGAGTAGCTGCCCAATTAGTGTTGCTGAGGGGGCAGGACCTTCTATTCTACCATCTTCCTGCTGTCCTTCCTCTACTAGCTTTTTAAGCGAGCATTTATCAAGCATTTGCTAGGTGCCAGCTTAGTACTAAATATTTCTCATGCACGGTCTGCCACACTAAGAGGCCAGAATTACGAGCTTCATTTGACAGATGAGGACACTGAGACACAGGGAGGTAAAATGAGTTGCTCTTTCTGATCACACGACCTCTATGTTTTTTTCTATTCTGAGACATTGCTAAAATCAGGATTTTGATGAAACATAGAAGACATGATTTTTAAATGTGTGTGTGTGTGTTTTTTACATTTTTAACTTTTATTCTGAAATAATTTCAAATTTACAGAAAAGGTCACAGGAATCGAGCAAAAAAACTCTCACATGCCCTTAAGCCAGAATCACCCAGAATTATATATTGTGAACTTTTTGCCACATTTATTTTTAAATTATTTTTTCTTACTTGGGGTGGTACACACACAATACAATATACAGATGATTAAAGAATTGTATACCTGAAACCTATATAATTTTATTAACCAATGTCACCCCAATAAATTCAATAAAAATAAATACAATTATTTTTCTCCCTCCTTCTCTCATATATATATATATATATATATATATATATATATATATTAGGGTGTGGGGCAGGTGGGGTGTTATTTGAAAGTTGAAGACATCATGCTTCTTTTTCCCTAAATATTTCCCAAGAGCAAGGATATTTTCTTACGTAATCATAGTATAACTATTAAAATCAGAAAATTTAACATTGAACAATCTATGATTACCTTTTTCATGGTTCACATTCAAATTTTGGCAATTTTCCCAATAATGTCCTCCATAGCAAATTTTTCCCAGGGCAGAATTCAATTCAGAATCACATGTTGCATTTAGTTGTTAATCACTGTAGTCTCCTTTAAGTTCCTTTCTTTTTCTTTCTTGACATAGACATTTTTGGAGGGTCAGGCCAGTTACTTTGTAAAACGTCCCACATTTTGGTTTGTCTAATTGTTTTCTCATTAGATCCAGGCTATGCACTTTGGGCAGGAAGAGCACATCAGGGATAGCCTCCTTGGTACATCCCACACATGTGGGTTTGTCCTGTCACTGTGATGTTAACCTTGACCACTGAGCTAAGGTGGGGCCTGTCAGCTTTCTCCACTATAGTTACCATTTTTTTCCTTTGTAACTAATAAGCTATTTAGGAAGAGACACTTTGAAACTGAATATTCTGTTCCTCATCAAACTTTCACCCATAATTTTAGCATCCACTGAGTCATACTCATATTCATATGAATTGCTATTATGGTTGCAATTCCATCATCTCTTCTATATTTATTAGTTGGCATTCTGCAGTACGGAAAGGCTCTCTGTTCTCTCCCATTTATTTTTTTATTAACAGTACGGACTCTTACATTAGTCGGTGGAAAACAATGCAATAATGTCATTATTGATGCTGAAGTTGCTGAAGTTTTATTGTCACAAAGAAGTGGGATTTAAACCCAGGTCTTTTTTGTTGTTAACCCTTACCTGAAGATACCCTTTCCATTGATTTTTAGAGAGAGGGGAAGGGAGGGGGAGAGAAACAGAGAAACATTGAGCGAGAGAAACACATGGACTGGCCGCCTCCCACACATGTCCTGAGACAGGGATTGAGTCTGTAACTGAAGTATATGCCCTTGACCAGAATTGAACCCCCAACCCTCCAACTGAGCAAACTGGCCAGGGCAAAACCAGGTCTTTTTTATTCCAAAGCCTATGTTCTTGACCAGGGGTCCTCAAACTATGGCCCGCGGGCCACATGCGGCCCACCGAGGACATTTATCGGGCCCGCCGGGTGTTTTTGCCGCCACTGCCTGTCCTGCTTAGCTGCCGACTTAGCAGTGTGCATAGGAATTTGTTCATAGTGTTTTTTTTAAACTATAGTCCGGCCCTCCAATGGTCTGAGGGACAGTGAACTGGCCCCCTGTTTAAAAAGTTTGAGGACCCCTGTTCTTGACCAATCTCCTATGCTCCATGCTGCTTACTATGTTACCTTAAACTCTCTAAAAGTCAGCTTTAGCCCTGGCTGGTTTGGCTCAGTGGATAGAGCGTCTGCCTGCGGACTGAAGGGTCCCAGGTTCGATTCTGGTCAAGGGCATGTACCTTGGTTGTGGGCACGTCCCCAGTAGGGAGTGTGCAGGAGGCAGCTGATGGATGTTTCTCTCTCATCGATGTTTCTAACTCTCTATCCCTTTCCCTTCCTCTCTGTAAAAAAAACAATAAAATATATTTAAAATAATAAAAGTCAGCTTTAATATTAAAAGGATATAAGAAGCATGTGTAATGAATGACAAATATCCTAAAGGAAAAGTCTGTGGCGTTCCCACTCAGCTGAGTCTTAGGACTAACCCCCATTCTCTGCCAGGACCTCAGTACAATTCCACTCAACCAACTCCAAGCTGCACCCGCCTTTGTGCTAGGCTAGGCACACACAGGTAAGTCAGGCCTGGTACCAGCCAAATTGAGGTTGCTCCATCTGCTGGTGCCCAAAGTGAAACAGTATAGAGCAGAGCCCCAGCTGAGCCACCGTGGGCATGCAGCATCCATGAGAAAGAGACACTGTGGTCACCAGCCACTTAGGTTTTGGACTAAGTTTCTCCCAGCATCCTAAGCTCACACCCCCTGTGCTAGGTTCTGGAAGTACAACAGGGACCAAGACAGACAAAGTCCCTGTCCTCATGGAGCTCACAGTCAATAACCACAATTATTTAGTCACAATTATGACAAGGGCTGCAAAGGAGAAGCACTTGGGACAGGAACAGCATCTATCGAGGGTATCCAATTCCACTTCGAAAGCCAGGGAGAGCTTCTGAGGAAGAAACGCTAAAACTAAGACCTTAAGAATGAGGTTTTTTTGTTTCTTGGTTGGTTTTTCAGTTTCTTTTTCTTTTCTTTTTTTTTTTTTTTTGGTCAGGAAGTTTATTCATATGTAGGAAAAACTGCTCAATTTAAAATTTCACATTGTTGAAACCTAATGTATTTTTTTTGAGTTCAGCAACATCCCTAGTCAAAGTCATTTTCAGTTTTAAAATTGTAGAAAAGTCCAGACCCTCTGTCTCAGCAGTTTAAGTACAAGATATATTTCCAGAAAAAAAAAAATCAATTCTTATGCAAAACAATGACTACTTTGATAGGAAATTTTACAAAATAATTCACACCTTCTCTTTGTAACTATCATGTCTAACCCCTCAATTTATTTATTTTTTTTACTTTTTAATTGCATTTATTGGGGTGATATTGGTTAATATAATTATATAGGTTTCAGGTGTACAATTCTACAATACTTCATGTTTATTGTGTGTTCACCACCCAAGTCGTCTCCTTCCATTACCATTTATCCCCTCTATATCCTCTTCTACCTCCCCTTACCCCCTTTACTCTGATAATCACCATACTGTTGTTTGTGTCTAATTTGGTGTTTTTTCCCTTAATCCCTTCACCTTTTTCACCCAGCCCAATTCTCCTCCTCCTGACAGCTGTCAGTCTGTTCTTAATCTATGAGCCAATAGACTCATAGGTATTTTGTTAGTTTATTTTGTTCATTAGATTTCACATAGATGTCATATAGTACTTGTCTTTCTCTGACTGGCTTATTTCACTTAACATAATGCTCTCCAGGTCTATCCATGCTCTCATAAAAGTAAGATTTCCTTCTTTTTTATGGCTGAGTAGTATTCCAATGTGTAAATGTACCACAGCTATTTTATCCACTCATCTACTGATGGACACCTGGGCTGCTTCCAAATCTTGGCTATTATAAATAACGCTGCAATGAACATAGGGGAGCATATATTCTTTCCAATTAATATTTCAGGTTACTTCTGATATATCCCCATAAGTTAATATATCAGAAGGTCATAAGGCAGTTCCATTTTTAATGTTTTGAGGTAATTCCATACTGCTTTCCACAGTGGCTGTACCAATATGCATTCCCACCAATAGTAGGTTTCCCTTTTCTCCACATCCTCAACAACACTTGTTTGTTGATTCATTTATGACTAGAGGCCTGGTGCACAAATTCGTGCATGAGTGCGGTCCCTAGGCCTGGCCAGTGATCAAAGTGCAAGCATCTAGCATGGAAGGGCAGGTTCCAGCTGACCTCTGGGCCCTGGCAACACCTGGGCCCCTAGGCCCCTGTGCGCCTCCCCCCCTCTGCCTGAATCATTGGGCCCCTACCTGGAGCCCTCAGAGCCTGAGAGCTGGGAGGTGACCCCCCCACCACCACCGCTGGTCACCATCTGTGGGGTGATTGGTGGGGCAATCGGGCCCCGCTTGCACCTTGGCTTGGCACCACCCGCTCACCTGCTCCCCCATCCCGCTGTGGTTCCACTCTCGTCGGGGCCCATCAGGACCAGCAGAACCTCCACTACCACCTGCTGCCAGCGCTGCGTTGCCAATGCCTGCCATGTTCTGCACCACCCCCTGGTGGTCAGCGCACGTCATAGCGAGTGGTCAAACTCCCAGTAGAGGGGACAATTTGCATATTAGACTTTTATTACATAGGATAGCCATTCTGACAGGTATGAGGTGATATCTCATTGTGGTTTTAATTTGCATTTCTCTGAGGATTAGTGACATTGAACATCTTTTCATATGTCTATTGGCCATGTCCTCTTTTGAGAAGTTTCTTTGTGTATGTCCTCTTTTGAGAAGTTTCTTTGCCCGTTTTTTAATTGGATTGTTTGGTTTTTTTATGTTGAATTTTATAAGTTTTTTACAAACTTTGGATATTAACCCTTTATCAGATGTATCATTGGCAAATATACTCTTCCATTCAGTAGGTTATCTTTTCATTTTGCTGATGGTTTCCTTTGCTGTGCAAAAACTTTTTAGTTTGATGTAGCATATTAATTTCTCTTTTGTTTCCCTTGTCTGAGGAGGCATAACAGAAAAAAATGTTGCTATGAAAAATGTCTGAGATTTTACTGCCTGTTTTCTTCTAGGGTTTTTTTTTTTTTTTTTTAGAGTATGTTTATTAAAGTTGGGTACTGTGAAACAAGGAAGGGCTTAGGATAGAAGAAGCAACAGGAGAGCCCAGGTGGGGCTGCTTTGGCTCTCTAGAAATATTATAGGAAAGAAATGAGCTTAGGCGGGGCTGCTTTGTCTCACCCAGAAGTCAGAGAAAAGGGGACCCTGTAGAGTCTACCCTGTACAGTGTAGAGAGTTCAGGGGATTAGCCCAGGACAAGTTGCCAGTGCCCACTGCTCCCCTGGTTGCAAGTTTCATGGGGTCCCTCAGAGTTTAGGAGATGCACACCTGAGAGGGAATAAGATAGGGAAAGGCACAGGCATGCTCCTAGGACAGGGAGCGCACCAATTCTTATGGTTTTGAGTCTAACATTTAAGTCTTTACTCCATTTTTAATTTGTTCTTGTGTATAGTGTAAGAAGATGGTCTTGCCTGGCCAGTGGTACTCAGTGGTTGAGCATTGACCTATAAACCAGGAGGTCATGGTTCAATTCCTGGTCTGGGCACATGCCCGGGTTGCAGGCTCAATCCCCAGTGGGGAGAATGCAGGAGACAGCCAACCAATGATTCTCTCTCATCCTTGATGTTTCTATCCCTCTCTCCCTCATCCTTCCTCTCTCTGAAGTTAATGTAGACAGATATAAATGCCTAAGCAAAGGAGAACAGCAAATACCATGAATAACCACAGTAGCAAGAATGATCAGGAAGAAAATGAAAAATCCCTAGAAAGCAAGCTGGAACACATGGAAATATATGATATAAATGACAAAGATTTCAAGATTGCAGTTCTGAAAATACTGAACAAGATGTGAGAAAATACAGACAGGCAACTCAATGCACTCAGAACACAAATCAATTAACAAAATGAGTACTTTACCAAAAAGATTGACATTTTTAAAAAGAAACGATCAGAAATCCTGGAAATGAAGCATGCAATTAAGGAGATTAAGAGTGAACCACTGGACATAGAAAACAGAGCCAACCAGATGAGGAAAGATTTAGTGATATCAAAGATAGGAACCTAGAGATGATGCAGAGGGAAGAAAAGAGAGACCTGAGCATGAAGAAAAATAAAAGAGCTCTACGAGAACTATCTGACTCCATCAGAAAAAGTAATATTAGAATTATAGGCATTCTGGAGGAGGAGGAGAGGGAGCATGGAACAGAAAGTTTATTCAAACAAATAGTGGATGAGAACTTCCCAAGCCTATGGAAAAAACTAGATCCCCAAATCCAAGAAGCAAACAGAACACCTAGTTACCTCAATTCAAAGAGGCTCTCTCCAAGGCACTTGGTATTAAAGCTGTCAAAAATTAATAACAAAGAAAAAATTCTCAAAGCAGCCAGGGAAAAGAAAGAAGTGATCTACAAAGAAAAAACCATCAGAATTTCATCTGACTTCTCAGCAGAAAATCTGGAAGCCAGAAGAGAATGGAACCAAATATTCAAACATTTGAAAGAGAGAAAGTGCCAGCCACGAATAATATATCCAGCAAAATTATCCTTTAAATATGAAGGAGAAATAAAGACCTTCCCAGACATACAGAAGCTGAGGAATTTTATCACCAGAAAACCTCCACTGCAGGAAATACTCAAGGGAATTATTCTACCTGAAACAAAGAACATAAGGTGCCAACACTATGAGTAAGATCACCAAAAAACTTACAGCATAAATAGGGATAATTTGTGACAACAAAAATATAAAAGGGAAGTGGGTAAAGGTCTGAATGGCAAAGGAGGATGAAGAGCAGATGCACTCAAAAGAAAAAAAAATACAGTATATATGCAATTTTATTTTTTATAAACCTAATGGTAACCACACACAAAAATCCCCAAACCAGGACACATAGCTTAAAAAAAAAAAAAGAAAACAGAGGAAAGAAGTTTGGAACACTACCAAACAAAAATAACAGACAGAAACGCAAAGGAAAAGAACCAGTGGAGGCACAGAGCTACCAGAAACCAGTAGTTGTCCACTGGTGGTCAGTGCACTCCCACAGCAAACCTCCCATGGTTCCTCCCCCACCAGCCGGCCAACCTCCTTTGGTCCCTTCTCCTGGCCCCCGGGCTGGGACAGGGAACCGGGGGTGCGTGGCAGCAGACAGTCGTAGCCCCTTTCCCAGGGGGGCCGAGGGCCACTCCCTCCTTGGTGCTGGTGGCCAACCTCCCATGTCCCATCCCTCCCAGCTGGCAGGCCCCGATCGGCCTGCTGCCCACCTGCCGTGATGCCAGCGCAGTGGCGAGGGAGGGAGGAGTGGGGAGAGGCGGGGAACCACACAGTGGCAGGGCGCTGACGATGGTGGCATCGACATCCAGTGTCCATTGCTTCCGTGCCTGGCCCGGAAACCATCGCCTCCTCTCCGGCCCAGCCTTGATCGGCCCTGATCACCAGCCAGGCCTCACCCATGCACGAATTTCATGCACCAGGCCTCTAGTATATCAATAATTACCCTAAATGTAAATGGTCTGAATTCACCAATAAAGAGGCACAGAGTAGCTGAGTGAATAAAAAAACAAAACCCAACCATATGTTGCCTACTGGAGACATATCTAAGCTGCAAAGACAAAGGTAGATTCAAAGTAAAAGGTAGAAAATGATTCTCCAACAAATAACATCCACAGAAAAGCAGGTGTAGCCATACTTATACCTGACAAAATAGATTTCAAGATAGCAAAGACAACAAGAGACAAAGATGGACACTTTATAATGATAAAGGGGACACTATATCAAGAAAAAATAACACTTAATATATATGCTCCCAACCAGGGAGCACCGAAATATGTAAAACAACTACTCTCAGAACTAAAGGGAGAAACAGATCAAAACACAATCATAGTTGGGGACCTGCGTACTCCATTGACAGCTCTAGATAGATTAAACAAACAGAACATCAATAAAAAATATCGGCCTTGCCCTAGCCAGCATGGCTCAGTGGATAGAGCGTCGGCCTGCAGACTGAAGAATCGCAGGTTCAATTCCAGTCAAGGGCATATGCTTGGGTTGCAGACTCTATCCCCAGTCGGGGGCATGTGGGAGGCAGCCGATCAGTGATTCTCTCTCATCATTGATATTTCTCTCTCTCTCCCTCTCCCTTCCTCTCTGAAATCAATAAAAATATATATTTTTAAAAAAAAAACACCCGCCTTAAATGAAACACTGACCAAATGGATATAATTGACATTTACAGACCTTTCATCCCAGGACATCAGATTATACATTCTTCTGCACATGGGACATTCTCAAGGATAGACCATATCAGTTGGGTCACAAAACTAGCATCAACAAATTCAAGAAGATTTAAATTATGCCAAGCATATTCTCTGACCACGGTGCCTTGAAATTAAAGGAAGTAAAGAAACCCACAAATACATGGAGATTAAACAACATACTATTAAAAAATGACTGGGTCAAAGAAGAAATAAAAGATGAGATCACAAGATATATGGAGGCAAATGAGAATGACTACAACATATCAAATTCTCTGGGATGCAGTGAAAGCAGTAATAAGAGGGAAGTTTATATCAAGAAACAAGAGAAATCCCAAGTAAACAACCTGATATCACATCTTAAAGAACTAGAAAAAGAAAAACAAAAGCAGCCCAATGTCAGCAGGAGAAATAATAAAAATTAGAGCAGAACTGAATGAAAGAGAGAACAAAAAGACTTTATAAAACGCCCCTGGATTCGGGTGAGGCCGCATGCCCCTGGGTTCGGGTGAGGCCGCGCACCCCTGGGTCCGGGTGAGGCTGGATCCCGGGTCCGGGTGAGGCCACGCGCACCTGGGTCCGGGTGATGCTGGGTCCCGGATCCGGGTGAGGCCACGCGCCCCTGAGTCCAGGTGAGGCCACGCCCCTGGGTCCGGGCGAGACCAAACCAGAGGGAGTCGGACCTATATTACCACCATTTGTCCACCATCCAGAACTGAAAAGTCAGTGCTGACATGTACATATAAGGAACTGGTGGACATTGAAATTGGGTCTCAAAAGAACTGTTGGTCCAGAAAAAAACTCACTACAGACTGATTCATTTGCCTGTCCGCATAACTATTATTGCTCGTCTCACATTCGGTTCTTATAAGTATATTTCTAGTAACACATGATCTCACTCATCTAGGGGAAATGATGAACAACAGGGACTGATGAACAAGAACAGACCCAGAAACAAGGAGGCATCGATTGGACTGTCGGGCCTCAGAGGGAGGGTAGGGGAGGGTGAGGGTAGGGGGGAGAGATCAACCAAAGGACTTGTGTGCATGCATACGAGCCTAACCAATGGTTAAGGACAACAGGGGGGTGGGGGCATCCGTGGGGAGGGGTGTGGGATAGGAATGGGGGGATGAGGACAAATATGTGACACCTTAATCAATAAAGAAATTTAGCTTAACAATAACCCACAACCGTTGGACCAACTAATAAAGAAATTTAAAAAAAAAAGACTATATAAAAATGAATAAAACAAAGAGCTGGTTCTTTGAAAAGATTAATAAAATTGACAAACGACTGGCTAGATTCACTAAGAAAAAAAGGGAAAAGACCATATAAACAAAATCAGAAATGAGAAAGGAGAAGTCACCACAGACATCATAAATATACAAAGGATCATACTAGAGTATTATGAAAGACTATATGCCACCAAATTCAATAACCTAGAAGAAATAGATAAATGCCTAGAAATATAACCTTCCTAGACTAAATCATGAACAATTGGAAAATCTAAATGGACTGGTCACCAAAAACCTCCCAAAAAATAAAAGTGCAGGACAGAAGGCTTCACCAGTAAATTCTACCAAACGCTCAAAGGGGATTTAAAACCTATCCTTCTCAGACTCTTCCAAAAAATTTAAGAGGCAATACTTCCTAACACATTCTATGAGGCCACTATAAACCCTAATATCAAAACCTGGCAAAGAGGACACACAAAAAAAGAAAACTGCAGACCAATATCTCTGATGAACACAGATGCAAAAATCCTAAACAAAATACTAGCAAATTGAATACAACAGTAAATAAAAATAATAATACATCACAATCAAGTGGGGCTCATTCCAGGGGCACAAGGATGGTTCACTAAATGCAAATCAATCAATATAACATACCACATTAACAAAAGAAGGGATAAAAATAATTTGATCTTATCAAAAGATGCAGAAAAAGTATTTGATAAGATACAACATCTATTTATGATTAAAACACTCAATAAAATAGGAATAGAAGGAAAGTACCTCAACATTTAAAAGGCCATATATGATAAACCCTCAGCTAATATCATACTCAATGGTGAAAAACTGCAAGTTTTTCTTCTAAGATCAGGAACAAGACAAGGATATCCACATCCACTCTCAACACTTTTATTCAAACTAGTGCTAGAAGTCCTAGCCAGAGCAATAAGGCAAGAGAAAGAAATAAAAGACATCCTAATAGGGAAGGAAGAAATAAAACTGCCACTTTTTGCAGACAACATGATCCAGTATATAGAAAATCCTAAATATTCCATCAAAAAACTATTAGCAACAATAAAAAATACAGTCAAGTTGCAGGATACAAAAGCAATGTACAAAACTCCATTGTTTTCCTGTATACTAACAAAACTTCAGAAAAAGAAATGAAAAAAAATTCCTTTTGCAATTGCAAACAAAAGAATAAAATACCTAGAAATAAACTTCACAAAGACCTACATACTGAAAATTACAAAGCATTATTAAAAGAGATTGAAAAAGATACAATAAAATGGAAACATATCCTGTATTCATAGATTGAAGAATCAACATAGTTAAAATGGCCATATTACCCAAAGCAATATACAGATTTAATGCAATCATAGTATTTATCTCGGAACCTGGCATAGAGGGGTTAAAAATGCAGACTTCAGGGTATTCAAATCTAGCTCCCTCACCTATAGCTGTGTAGCCTTAGGCAACTGACTTCCTTCCTGAATCCTCCTTTCCTCTTCTGTAAAATAAGAATTACAATCTATTATTTATAGAATGAAATTGAATAACTATCAGAGTTTATGTAACACTCAGTGTCTGGCATATAGGAAAACCTTTATATACTTTATTGTCCCGGTCATTAATAAGTTGACAGTTTGGTAAGAATATTAGGCATTTCTCTATATCACCACTAGGTGTCGACACAGACTTGGCTAAAATAACCACTAGCTTCCCAAGTATAGAAGCCCTAAGAAGTATGCAACAAAAGGGCCTTAGAGTTGGAGAAACTGAAGACAGAGTTGGTAGGGGGATGTGGCAGTCATGAAAGATTTGAACTCACTTGTCCTGCCTCCGCCGTGGGCTAGCCTATTTTATCCATTTGTAGTACTAGGTAACTATGAGTGCTATGTGACAGGTGCTATTCGCACTTTAAAATACAAACTCATTGAATTCCCAGAAACAACTATATGGGGGAAATGAGGCACAGGGGAGTTAAATGACTTGCTCCACAACACACAGATAGTAAATGCAGAGTGGAATCAAAACCCTGGCATTCTGGCTGCAATCAACGTTATTCCAGAGCTTGCTTCTTTGGTCACCTTGGTAATAATCCTTATTACATTCTAAATCGTCCAATATCACATAGCTTCTTTGGTGACTTAACAAATTACTATTGTTCCATTACAGGTTAAATTTCCTGAATCTAAGTTTTAGTAAGGAAATAATGTGAATTTTCTAAAAAAGTTATCATCAAGTGGAGAGATGATATAGGAAGGTAGATACTGTGGTTTTATAAAACATCTATACTAATAATAGGGTAATATGCAAATTGGTCAGGATGCCGGCACAGTAATGACGGATCAGCAGGCTGCATGCACAGCAGACGCAGGTGGGCAGGGACTTGCAGCTTTGGGGATGGGGGCGGGGACATGGCAGAGAGGCCTCTCCACGCGCCGGGGGTCCGCAGGCCTCCACTGCGGCCAAGCCCAGGGGCAGGGCCACGGCGGGGGCCTCCATGTGCCTGCGCCGGGGGTCTGCAGGCCTCTGCCATGGCCTGGCCCGGGGGTCTGCAGGCCTCCTCCGGTTCCAGCCTACCTCTTTGGGGCAATCTATCGAGGAGCCCCGGATGGGTGGGCGGGGCCTACCTCTTTGGGGCAACAGATTGAGGGGCTCCTGCACTGTGACAGGGCACAGGCCAGGCCAAATTTCATGCACCAGACCACTAGTTGTTCTATAAATAACTATCTTTTGCTGATTCTTTCACTTTAGCTCCAAGTTTGCCATCCAGTTTCAGTTGAATTTCATGAACCTGGTTGTCAGCTACATTGGAGGCTTGGAGGACAACTGAGAAAGGAGGAGATTGGCCTGGCCTTTCGTTCATTTATTCATTCCTTGATTTAATGGCTATTGCGTCCTCCTCCCTACCAGGCCTTGTACTGGGCTCTGAGGCCAATAAATGACCCCAAATGAGCCCTGCCTTCAAAGAGCTCACAGCTAGTGAGAGTTAACCAACATAGGAAGTGTGCACACATTGGCACTGCTTAATTGCCCATCTCTCCAGACTGATGGCATTTGTCTTATTCATTTCTCTATCATCCCTGCCTAGCACAGTGCCTAGCACATTTTAGGTGCTCAACAAATGTTTGCTGAATGAATGCAAAGCCTTCATAAAGGAGGCAGCATTTGATCTGGGGCTTTGACAACTGGAAAGGCTCTTGCCAGGTGAAGACAGGGGAGAGGGGACACCCCCTCAAAAGTGACAGGGTCATTTTATTTTACTTTTTAATTCAATTTATTGTAGTATACATGGATTGAAGAATCAACATAGTTGATTCACATTAACGAAAGAAAGGATAAAAATCCATTGGTTAATAAAGTTATATAGGGTTCAGGTGTACAATTCTATAATACATCATCTGAATATTGTATTGTGTGTTCACCCCCCCACCCCCACCCCGCCGCCATCAAGTTTCCTTCCATCAACATTTTTCCTCCCTATACTGTCTTCTACCTCCCCACACCCCTCTCCCTCTGGTAATCACCGTCTTGTTGTGTGTGTCCATTAGGTTTGTATGTTTATTTGGGTGTTTGGGGGCTTTTTTTGCTTAATCCCTTTACCTTTTTTACCCAGCCCCACAACCACCCTCCCCTCTGGACAGGGTTACTTTAAAAAGATCATCCTGGCTGCTGTATGAAGGATGATGGTTCTTAGAGAGATGGGGGACCAGTGAGGAGGCTGGTGCAGGGTCCAGGGGAGAGAGGATGGTGGCCTAGACCAAGGCTTTGTTGGTGGGGACAAAAAAAGCCTGAAGAGGGATTTAGAAGGGATAGATTAGACTTGGGAGATATGGAGCAGGAGAGAGCAGGAGTCATAGGCAAGTTCAGATGGCAGGTTGGAAAGGCCTTGGCAGGAAGTTGAGATCTGTTGAGCAAAATTTTAGGGCAGAAAGACCTTCCCACCCTGAAGTCAGAACCCAGCTTTGGTGTCATTTCTACCAATGGGAACTGAGCTTATATGGTAAAGCAGTCTTGTGGGTACAGAGAAAGGGAACCACCTGGGCAAGAGCCAGCCCCATATGAGTAAGAAGCTCTGCCTCACCTTCTACAGTTTTCTGGGGCTCCAACGAGGAGGGTTGTCTACTGAGGCCTGGTCAATGCCCAGACCTGGCATTAAGGTTATAGGAAGGTGGAGTCCCTCCAAAATGGACCTTATTCTTGCTCAGCAGCACACATCACAGACCACAGGTTGGCAGGACCCCTTTCTCCCTTTTATTATATTTTATTTTTCTTGGAGATATAACATATACAAAGTCCCCTAAGCTTATGGTAGAACTTGATGAATTTTTGCCCATGTAATCACCAACCAGATTAAGATATAGACCTTTCCCAGCACCCCAGAAAAGTCCCTCTTGCTCCTTTCCCATCTCTATTCCCTCTCCAACCCAGATAACTACTATTCTGATTTCTATCACTATATATTAGTTTTGCATGCCCTTGAACTTTATATGAATGGAATCATATGATATGTACTGTTTTTGTGTTTGAATTATTTTAGTCCACATACTCTATGTGAGATTAATCTATGATATCACATATATCAGTATTTTGTACTTTTAGATGTAAAACATAGTATTCCATTGAGTGAACATGCCATAATTTGTTTATTAATTCCCTTGTTGATAAACATTGGGCTATTTCCAATTTGAACTATGAATAAATCTGCTATGAAGATTCTTACACAAGTTATTTTGTACACATAGGCACTCACTTCTAGAATGAATACCTAAGAGTGGAAATTCTAGGTCATAGCATAGGTGTATATTTAGATTTAGTAGAAACTTCCAGTTTTCTAATTTCCTCTCTCACCAGCAAGAATTTCAGTTGCTCCCCATCCATGCTGACACTTCTCTTTTAAGCCCCTTCTCTTATTCTAAACAAGAGTTTTCACTCTAAGACTCCTTTTTTCCTCCAGTATTGAATACTGGGTGTGCCTGGCAGAGGTGCACTGATCCCTCAGCCCATTAGCAGCAAGCGAGTGAGAGGCCACATCCACAGTTTGTTTGAGTCTCAGCTAGAGAATAAATGGGCATCTTATTGAGATAGATGTAACCCCAGGAACTGGGATGGCTGTCCGTGACCATGAGCAAGAAACCAACATGAGGACACTAAAGCAAAGATGGAATGAACTTGAGACATGAAATGTCCTTGATGACTTTGCCAAGCCTACCAATTAATCTGCCATTGAGTGGTAGGCTACTTATTTTTTAAGCCAATTCAGTAGGATTTTTTTTTTCTTTTTGGAACTTGCAATGTAAAGGATATAGTCCATAGGCCCTCCTTGTAACCAAACCCAGTGGTGCCATTTCTGCCCTCACATAGCCAGCCCCACTGAGCACTGCCTTGAAACCTTCTCTCTGGGATCCCATGCTCAGCTGGTCCTTCTCCTACCCCACTGGTCACTGCTTCTCAGCCTGCTTTCTTGGCTCCTCCTCTTCTGCTTACTATTTTATCCACCTTTTCCCCCTTGGGATCTCATCCCACACCATGATGTATCTATCACCTGTGAGTGATAGATACCCACATATGTATCTACAGTCCAGACCTCTCTTCTGAGCTCCAGTCTCATACAAAACTGCCCATTGACCCTCTCCATCTAGATGCCACCCAGGCATTTCAAACTTACCTTCTCAAAGCCAAACTCTTGATCTTCTCTCCCAATCTGACCCTTCTTCAGGCTTCACCACTTTAGTCAAGGGCTCTTTCACTCCTTCATACTCAAGACAAAAAAACTAGATGTTATTGCCAATGCCGCAGCACCCACCCACATCCAATCATTTTTTTTAATTTAAATTCTTTATTGTTGAAAGTATTACATGTCTCCGTTTCCCCCCATTGACCTCTCACCAGCTGCTCCCCCTCAGCACATGTACCTGCCCCCCTACTGTCTGTGTCCTTTGGTTATGCTTATATGCATGCATACAGGTCCTACAGTTGATCTCTTACCCCCACTCACTCCCACCCTCCCCTGCCTTCCCTCCAAGGTTCAAGGGTGTGTTGGATGCTTCTATGTCTCTGGATCTATTTTAGTTCATTAGTTTATGCCACTTCCAATCTTCCATCCTCTCTGCCTCTCCAAGCCACCACCCTGTCTGACTCACTCTTATTTTGCACCTGGCTAGCTGCAACAGCCTTCTAACTGGTCTCCATACACCCACTCCCAAGTGCCTTCCAAACCTTGCAGCCAGGATGGCCTTTCAGAAACCCAAAGTTTATATCATTCCCCTGAAGAAAATGGCTTCTCATTACTCTCAAGATAAAATCCAAATTCATTAGGGGGCTCTACCTGCACTACTCCCTTGGTCACCTCTAACCTTCACCCTGCTCCTTCCCACCTTCACATCTAGGACAAGTGGTTCCTTCTGCCTAAAACATTTCCCCTCTCACTCTTGCCCTGAACAACTCCTAATTGTCCTTGGTCTCTCAGCCTAAGTCCCAGCTTCCCAACACCCTGCATTAGGACCCCATTAATTTTTCATAACTCTTTATACTTTCCCCCACAACACTTCACACATTGCATTATTACATATTGATCCGATTAAAATTAACATATAGTTAGTATTTGATGACTGTCCTTCCTTGCCCCTCCCCCACTGGACTGGCAGCGCCTTGAGGTTAGAACGGTACCTATACCACGCTCTCTTCTACCTTCTTGCCTTTAGTGCTGCACTTACACGTAGTAGGCGCTCCAGACATGTGCTTGATTAGCTAATAATTGAGCACACTGACTCATTCGATCCCTATAACAACCCTGTGAGGTAGGTATTTCATCAGACGTGGGGAAGCTGAGAGCCTGGGTCAGCAAGTGGCTTGCCCAAGGTAGCGCAAGGGGCGGAGTCAGGTCCTGACCCCAAGTCAGTCCTAAGTCCCACCCGGATTTTTCCGCTCCTGAGCCTTGGCCCATTGGTGAAAGGACCAGGAAGGAGGGTTGGAGCCAAGAGGAGGGTTTCCCTGAGTACAAGGGTCATCCACGTGGACCAGAGGGAACAGAAGCGCACTTACAGAGAACAAGGTACGCCCCCCTCAGCTCTAGAAGTGTGCGATCACAATCTGCTGCATATGCATGAGGGGACCACGGGCCCGTGGTTTGGGGCTGCCCAGGATTCGCCTGATTAAAAATTCTTCGGGCCTGAAGACTTTAGAGCCCTCGGAGTTCCTCAAACAATACGTAGAAAGTCCTCAAAGGGTCATTTGGAGCGGACATTTGGAGAATGTAGGAGGAGAGACCCCCCCAATTTGGGTCTCGTGATCGGGCGTCTGCTGTAGACAGCCAAGTCCCAGAAGGGGTCCTCGATCGCTGGACTAGAAGACGAAGGGGGCGTCTCCCCTGCTTCCTGCAGCGTCCGTGGCGAACTGAGGTGGAGGCCGGCTGCGACCGCGAAGGCGACAGTGGCGGCGGTGCCATGGCAGGGCTTGCAGGTACCGTGTTGTCGGCCTCCTGGGGGCTGGACGAGAGGCCTCAGTGCGTCCGCGCCGCCATGTTGTCCCTTTGGGGTCACCTTAGGCGTCCCGGTCCCTTTCTGGGGTTTTCCTTTCGCGCACCCTCGGGCCACCTCTGTCCGGCTTCACAGGATTGCCCTGTTTGGCCCCAGCCCGGGCCTTGAGGGCCCCTTCCTGGCCGAGGGCGGGTCACGGGATTCCTGGGTTCTCGTTCTGGCCTCCAAGGTCAGCGCTCGCCAATCCGCTCCGGGTGTGGGCGGGGGGAGCGGGCGGCTGGGGGGCGCGACCATCCCCTCTTCATTTCTGGGGCCCTGGCAGGCGACCCAGCTTCTGAGAAGCCTGTCACTCTGTCCCTACCACTTCGGTTGTATTTTTTTTTTTTAAGTCAGAAGGGGCGTGGGGGGGGGGAGAGAAAAGGGTCTCCTGCCCCGAGCCCTGCTTTGGTGTCTGGGATGGTAGGTCGACTCTGCTTTGAGTCTCGGGTACTTCTTACTCCCTCTAACTTTGCATCAAGTCTGGACGCCCGTCCCTTTTCCTCCGGTGTATATGGGGAGTGGCCCTCAAGGGCAGCCGAAGGAACGGAATGCCTGGCACACTTTATAGCCTGGAAAGGAAAATGGGGAATGGGGGCTGGGGGGTGGGGGTGGGGGGGATAGTTGCTTTTTCCCTCACCCCTTCCAAACCTTCTTTCATTTCCTTCCAGGCTTCTGTGTGCCTTTTTAACGCTACATGTTGGACAGACTGGGGTTTGTCCTAGGGAAGAAATGGTCTTTCTTGTTTATAGGTTTGGATCGTGTTTTATCCCTTTCCAGGGAACTGGTGTGTTGGGGACAGCTTCTGTTTGCCTTGCCTGATATGGTCCAACCATTCCCTCAGCCTTCTGGACGGCAACGCCAAAGCCAGGATCAAAAAAAAAAAAAAAAAAGTTCCAGCTTAAATGCTAATGCCAAACGTTAGGTCTTGTTTATTTGTTTTAAATACGAGATTAATTCATGTCAAGAAAATCTGTTAAAAAGATTCAGAGCCCTGGTTGGTTTCCAGAGACTAGATCAATTCCATATCTGAAAAATTGGTCTCGTTAGAATTGCTGCCCAAAACAGTTTAACCTTTTATGTGTAATATGTTGTTTCCAAGAGGAATCTGGAAGTCTGGGTTTGGCCATCGTTTTGTTGTTGTTCTCTTATATTTGAAACATATGCATTCCATTCAAACCTGTCACTGTGTGATATACCAAGGACCATGTGTTGCCTGCCTCTCTGACTTCCTGTTCTGGGAATGCTCAGGAATCTGGATTCTGCTGGGGAATGGGCCCTATGGGAAGGAGAAGGGGGTGAGACAAGGGTGAACAGGAACTTTCCCAGAGAAGATGATGATATGTCTCTGGGGCATATAAAGGAAGTAAGAGGTCACCAGGGAAAAAGAGACTGTTATTAATGTTTGTGTGTGCACCTGTGTGCATGCACTCGTGCACATTTAAATCTCGGGCGGGAGAGAAACTTAACTGCAAATTCAGACTCTCACTTCAGGATGCTGGCTCCTGAGCAAATACAAGTTTGAAAATAATGTCTAGCAAATGGCTCACAGCGAACCTTCTCCCTCATCCAAACCATGTGTAATAAACTGTTGCTGTCCCATAGTTGAAGCTCAAGAAATGTGTCCTCCCTGCCCCTTCCCTTAATCACAATCCAGATACTCCACAGATAGAGGTAACAGTGTCACATAGCACCTCTGAACGTTATGGTACCTGAACTCCCCTGGGGCTTAACTTCAGTTGGTTAAGCTAAGAAACTAACATCCTTCTTGGGGCAGTCTCACCTGTTACTGCAGTTCCACAAAGCCATCCCAGTCCTCTCACAACTCATCTGCTCTATCCTTGGCCTTGTGGGGGTGGTAGAGACAGTTTAGGAAAGGGGAGGCCTGTGGACCAAGGGCTTTACAATAAAACTCTAGTCATTTTCAGCTCCTCCCATTGCTATCTGTCAGAATAAAATGTTTTAATGGTGTCACTACTGGGGGAAAAATATTATAAACAAGCTGTTTGTACCAGACTTCTAGTCCTTGCACTGGAATAGAAAGTGAACGCATTCCTTCTGTCTTCTCTGTTGGGTTATGTTTGTTGCCAAGACATGATGGTTTGGGAATGGGGGACAAAAGAAGGGAGTGGACATTGCACACTCAAGCCCACCCATGCAGGTGTAGGCCATCATGGCAGCCTTTGCCTGGAAGTCTGACATCTCACAATGCTCTGAGCCCTGCTGATATATGAATGGAGAAAGCCCCATGGATGGGTTTTGCCAAGATCATCTAGAAAGCTCTGAGGCTACCTCCTGTGTCCAGAGCGGCCAGACCTGTCTATGCTGCTGCAGCCTGTCTCAATGAACCCAGCTGCCTTAAAACTGGGCTGAGGTTAGAGCCTCTGGGGTAATGGGTACACCCCTGGAAGGCTCTGAAGGGAGAGGCAGCCTTCATTAAGAACACATGTTGAAATATGTTCATGGTGCTGGGGGTTTCGGTAGAAAACCACACAAACTCCAGTCTTGAGGCTTGCTAAGAGATGGGCTTCAGAAGGGAGGTGTGGGCATTGCCTGCTGATGAGGCAAAGGAGAGACCTGCCTTGTCTTCAGGCTATAGTAGAAGCTGGAGCCACCCAGCCTAAGGAAGATGGAGTCTCAGATTGCACATCCCCATTCCAGTCCTATCATTCCTGATTGCCACTTTGATAGCAGAATGTTTCTAGTATGTTAGGGTTCACTGGGATCTTAGCAGCCCTTTTACAGAGGGTAACTAAAGAGGAGGGTTAAGTGACCTGGCCAGATTCCCTGGGCTGATTGATGGCAAAGCCGATATCAGAACTGAGGTCTGCACCCTCCACCCCCATGATTCTCTGATCCCTCCAGAGGTTCGGGTGGTTGGGTTGAGAAACACAAGGGGCTTGCTAAGAGGACAGAAACATTAGGTTCAAGGGGGTAAGGCGAGTTGTGCTTCCAAGTGTTTGTGACAGCTGTGACTAAGGGATTTTAGTAAGTGGCAGAGATTTATGGCTCTCCAACTCTCTCCCTTGGTGTTGACCCAGGAACAGGTGTGGTGACAGAGACACATAAAGCCACAGACAAGACTGAATAGACAGCAGGGCCAATTGGTGAGGCAGTCAGCTGACCCCATGTCAGGAGCCCTAACTCACTGAGGAGTGGGAAAAGGGAGAGAAGTCTGGAGCTGAGCAGCCCACCCACTCTGATATGAGGGCCAGGGTCCTGATAAGCACTGCTAAAAATAAGGAGGCTAATTCTAGAAGCAGAGAACCCAGTATTGGGGTGAGTGTGCTGAAGAGAGGTTTCTGGGAGTGGGAGGGATAACCTAGAGAGTAGCAAGACCAGCAGGATGCCCTTGTAATGATCCTGATAGAGGTTATAGGGCATAGAAGGATGAACTGGGCAAGGGAGGCGCCATAGCATACCACTTATCCCATATTCATTGCCCAACCCACTGCCCACCTGCACAGTACTCATTTCCTTGGGGCTCCTGGATAGAGGTAGGGCTTGTGTTCTGAAGTCCTGTCATGTGTGTGTGTGTGTGTGTGTGTGTGTCCCCGTGTGTCCCTCCGTCCCTGCACTCCCCTTCCCCATTCCTAATACCCCATTTTGAGGGCCACTCCCGGCATTCCACTCCTCCCATCTTTCCCAGTGATTATCGCCAAGGCCCCTTATTCCTGGACAAGTGAGGGCACCTACCCCTCTAGAAGGGAGGGAGGTGGTAGTGGTCTCTTATTCTGAGACCACAAGTGAAGACCTCTTTGGGGAGGGGGATATGGTCCTTTATCTCAGGACAGTGTTGAGATATACGAGGGTCCCAATACCCATTTTGTTGCCTCCCCATCCTTCCCTCCTTCTCCCAAGTATCATGCCTACTTCACAATGGGCACCTCAACCCAGTCTTAGAAGTATGTGTCGCAGCCACAAAAGAAGTTACAAGAGACAACTTTTTGGTGCGCTTCCACCGCCCCGCAGGGTCCTGGGACACTGCAAGATGGGGAGGGGTGCTTTTTTTTAATTTTTTGTAGAGGTGGTCCCTGTCCTCCAGGAGCTTACAATCTAGCCGGGGAAACTCAACTAATGCACACTTACACAATTATTACAATTAGCGATTACCACAATATTGACCACAATTGCGTGAGACCAGGGAAGAGATCAATGAGGGACTGGGGGCTTGGAGGTGTTTTAGTCAAGTTGGGATTCTTTTACTGATTGAATAGGTCCGAATTGAGTGACACATTTTTTCTAGTAGGGTGGGCTTGGGAGGCAGTGGGGGGTGGGGGGAGGAATAGAGGGAGCAAAGGCAGCAAGGCTGGAATGCACATGCAGTAGGCAAGGGACAGTGAGAGGGCCCCGCTCTGTTTCTTAACCCTCTTCCTCCCCCACCCAAGCCCTCTTGTCCCGCCACACAGGCACGCAATTGACTCCTTGTCTGCTGCTCAGAGATTCAGGGCTTCGGCTGGCAGATGATGTTGGAATGTTCATTCTGCTGGCTGGTATGGTGGTCTGGATCTCTGTGGTGGGGCCTGCTGGCACGGCCCTGGCTGTGGGGCTGGGATGTCGCTGTCCGACTTGGTCCAGATCAGAGTGCCTTTGCCCAAATCTCAGAGTTCTGCTCCCTCCATCCCTCCTCCTCCCTCTACCCCGCCCCATAGTGGGAGGGGTAGAGGGGTTGGAAAGGAATCTGGTATTGTCGTCATTGCAGTGCTGCTTCTCCGGAGGCCTGCCAGCCCCTCATTGACCTTGGCAAATGCTCCTCTGGCGAGAGAGCACAGGGGACCCCCTATTCCTGGGCGGCACTGGCTCCCATGCTGGGCGAGATGCACAGGAGCACCGGGTGACATGGCCGCCCAGGGCTGGGGGCTGGGGCCTCAGTTGGGGGCCCGGCGGCGCTCTCCCAGCACGTGCCGCCCGGTCCTCGACACGGTGTACGCCACCTTCTGCAGGGAGTACCTGAACACCTGTAGTGAGAGACCCAGGACCTGCTCTTAGCTGCGGGGATCCACAGCCTGTGTACAGCGCTTCGGTTCCCGCCACCGCCCCACCCCCTGCCCCGCCCACCTGTCCGACTAGGAGAGGCAGGCAGGGGCACAGCTTGTCCACGAGTCAGAGCAACTGGAGCTTTTCCAGCTGTGCTGAAGGCTGCATGGCAGCAAGCTGATTGGACCTAAAACTTAAGTATACCTCACTTCTTGCAATAGGCTGGGTCCCTGGAGAATTTCGAAAAGGGAATCCTACCCAGTAAATGCAGCATTCCAGGAACACCTTGAAGGAAATATGCAAGTCCTTTGGCAAAAGAATCCTTTAGCAGGAAATTATTCCTGCAAAGGGTGCTTTTAGGGTAAATGATTTTATGGGCAAAGCGCTTTTTTCTGATTTTTTTTTTTTTACACAAAGTGCTTTGCCTCTTAGATTTTTTTTTTTGTAAATAAAACGAATTTGGTTTTTTAGAAAGCGCCTTTTCCTCTTCCATTTTCCTGCAAAGAGCCTTTTCCTTTCATTGTTTTCCTCAAAGCGCTTTTACCTGATTCATTTTTTGTTAGCTTCTTTGTCTATATTTTTTTTCTGCAATGCGCTTTTTATCTAATGCAATTTTTCTGCCAAGTGCTTTTGTCTATTTTTCCTGCAATGCGCATTTTCTCGAATTCATATCCCCCCACCCCCCGCGAACTACTTTTTTTCTAGTTTGTTGTTTGTTGGTCTTTGTGAAGTGCTTTGTATTTGAGAAGTGCCCTTTCCTAATTTATTTTTCGGCTCAGCCCCGCAAGCGCTGTATTTTTTAAAAAGAAAATTTCCCCGCAATGCGCAATTTTTTAAGGCGGAAAATTTTGCTATGCGAGTTCTAAAGTCTTCGCAAAACAGAGGTGCCCCGCCTCCCTCCTGGGGTCGAGTCTGAGTGTAGCGGGGTTTTCTTACCACGTTGGTTGCTAAGAGCCTCAGCGTTCGTCGGCGGCTGGCGCCCGCCGCGCCCCAACTCTTTGTTCCCAGCCGGGCGCGGGCGCACTGAGAAGGGTCTGCGCTAGGAGGAGGGCGCAGGGAACGGGTGGGGGCGCGTGGTGCCGGTCGCGGCACTCGGGCAGGCAGGGATCGCGGCAATCAGGGATCGCGGCAATCAGGGATCGCGGCAATCAGGGATCGCGGCAATCAGGGATCGCGGCAATCAGGATGGGATGGGTATGAGAGGCGGCAATTGCAACGTGGGCTTGCCGGTTCAGGGTATACACATTGGGACCCCTCTGCCACCCAGTACCCCGGGCACACTTACCTGCAGCAGCACGCGGAAAATGTACCAGCCGATGATCAGCAGTTCAGCCGATGCTGCCGCCACTGCCGCCATGGTTCCGAGAGTGGGTGGTTGAGAGAGTTTGCCGAAGGCTGAGGGTTCGCCGAGGGCCGCTGGTCTCTCGGAGTCCGCTGTTGGGCGCACTGCCGCAGCCGCCCTTTAAGTATCCGCCCGCCACCCAAATGCGCATGCGCACCTGTCGGGTTGGGGGGGGGGGTGATCCTGCAGGGTGCGGGAACCGGGGGCGCTCCTCATTCGCTAGGAGAGGACAAAATAATCCATCTGCTCTTTCCACACCGACCCCCGCCTCCTGAGTTTCATCTTAGCCCCTTTCCAGAAGATTCTGCTGTACTCGCTTTTGAATTTTAGTGTAAAATGGAGATGGATTGCAACTCTGAGTAGCGAACTGCACAAGTGTAGTGGTTGTGCGCCTCTTGGTACGGACCTCATCTCTTCGAGCCCAATGTCCGGTGCCGTCCCAGAACCCACCTTGGGCACAGATGGAAACCTAATTTGGAGAGGGATCATTTACCCACAGAACAGAAAAGGCTGCCTCTTCCAGGAGCCTTGTCTTCACAGGTCCCTGCTCAGCGCTCTTTTTCGAATATTTGATGTGCTGTAAGCCAGCGTCCTCTGTTTCACGGGAGTCTCTGAGCGTGTAATCTTTCCCTGATTCCTTGAGTCCCACTTCTTACGTTGCTAGACCTATGGCCGTGGCGATTGTAGGAATCCTACCAGGGCACTGAACTCTAGGCGGGAAAACGGTAGTCATTGGGTATACCCTCTGAGCGGGGTACAGGAAGGGATGGGATGAACTCTCGCGTAAAGTGGTCAGAATGCGCTGTGGGATAGTTTGCTGCTGGACAGGTCATTTCAACCTGTCTTCTCTTCTTCCCCCCGGCCCTGGTCTTCCGCAGCCAACGAGGTTCTTTGTATTCGTTGCACTGGACGGCTGGAGCCGGGTTTTGCTACCGCCACCAGAGGGTTGTGGCTCCCGCGGTATCCAGGCACATCAATTAGACCTTAATGCGAGCGGGTCTGCGAGTGCGGCCCCAGGGCACTGGTGGCCCGCCGCCGGAGAGCACCTCTCTCCAGCACGCTGCCTGGCACAGGGGCCAACTGGCATTTGCTCCTATGTGGACAGAAAATTAATTTTTATTAAAAGCTCACAGAAATCAGGTTCTATACAGTGCCAGTAGCAGATGGAGAGTGTAAGTGATCCAAGCAAGGTCAGTTTAGACAAAGTAATATGGTGATTTATTATTATTTTTTTATATTCACTTTCTAAGAAGTTGGCTGATTTTGGTAAAATGATGCCAGGCTAATTTGTAAAAGCAAGCTCATCCCAGGCTGCCATCTTAAAACAAAATATTTGATAGTACTGCTCCTGCTGCTGCAGTTCCCGCAGGCCCTGCGTGGTTAACTGCTTTAACTCCCTACTGAGCACCTGCTGTGAGAGAGAACCCTGTGCTAATCCTGTGGGGGCACAACATCGAGCCATGACCATTTGATGGCAACCACAGAGCGGTATTGTGAGGTCTGGACCCCTTGAGGACGGGCCGCAGCCCCAGGAGGCGATACATGATCTCTGCTGGGCAGGGCCCAGGCAAAGCCAGTCCACTGTTCGGGACCTGCCGGAAGAGCCCCCAAGAAGCCCAGGGGAGACACCCCAGGAGGCTTCTAGAAATGGTGACTTCCATGGGTGGGCAGGGAGGAAAGGGCATTCACATTTATTGTTGTTAACCATGATCCATTTTCCCAAATAAGTATACATTCTGTTCCTGTTTTTTTGTTTGTTTGTTTTTTGTTTTTTGTCTGTCTGTCTGTTTTTGTCTGTTTGTCTGTTGTGTTGACTTTTCTCTTCAGGACCCCTGCTGCCTTGGTGATCCTGGGCTGACAGCCAGAGAGCACAGCGGCTGAGCTCCTGGAGAGTGAGGGTTGAAGAACGCGGAGGGCAGCGCCCACGCCCTCGGGCTCCCATTAGGTCGGTTCCTGCAGCGGTGTTCAGCGGCCTTGGCGAAGGCCCTGCCTGACAGAGATCATGTATTGCCTCCAGTGGCTGCTGCCTGTCCTCCTCATCCCCAAGCCCCTCAACCCCGCCCTGTGGTTCAGCCACTCCATGTTCATGGGCTTCTACCTGCTCAGCTTCCTCCTGGAGCGGAAGCCTTGCACAATTTGTGCCTTGGTTTTCCTAGCAGCCCTGTTCCTCATCTGCTATAGCTGCTGGGGAAACTGTTTCCTGTACCACTGCTCCGATTCCCCACTTCCGGAATCGGCACATGACCCCAGCGTTGTGGGCACCTAACAGCCTGCACATTTAGCTTTCTAAGGAAGCAGAAGACGGGAGGGGAGGCATTGACATAGGTCATAAAGCATTGGAGTTTCAAATCCCGCAGCCTGCGGGTGCCACATTCCTGACGGCGCCTTTTTGGCCTGTGATGTTTTATCCTTATAATGTGAATAATAGCACTGACAGGTGCTTTTATTGTAGAGTCCTATAGTCGTGGGTGGTCTTGTGGTTGTGTGTGTTCTGTCCCCATCTTGGTCCCAGCTGTCAAGATGCGCCCCCCGCCCCTCCTCGCCTCATTCCTGCGAGGCGTCTGCACCCGTCCTGATCAACTACCCCAGCATGACCTGGGCAGATAAAATGCCAAGTTATTGTCACCTCTGTGACTCCCTCCTTGTCGAGGTCTTTTGCCTTCCCAGAATATTCCCAAATCCTCAGTTCCTCTTCTGGTTTCCCTTTAGTTCTCTCCTACCCCTTTCCTTTTTTGGGAGCATCTGTCTAAGACAGGGCTCATTTTTGCACTTATCTCGAATTTAAAGAGATTGCTGACGCCCGAGAGCCTCGCTTTTTCATTCTTCTTTCCCTGATCAGCAGGCTAGACAGAAACATGTATTGACTGTTTGTTGTTCACAAATCTCCAGTATTTTTTCCACTTCATTTTTAAGAAAGAAGTAACATGTTGCTCTTTCACCTGGATGTCTGGGCTCATGCTCAGCCTCACTCCTTTGTCCTTCCTCCTGCCCTCCTCAGCTATCCAGAGGGGGCGGGGGGTTAGCCTCATTGTCTCTCCTGTGCATGCTCTGCAGGATTGAGGTGTAGTGTGTTCATGTAGATCTAGAGTCCCCAGCCGAGTGAATGAGAGAGTACTTGTGTGTTTCAAAACAGCCATGATCTCTTGATAGGTGTTTGGATATTTTTTGGTGTGCCGTGTGTGTACGTGAACAAATACATGTGTATATTCCTTTTAAATAAGCTTTATTGAATGTGTTCTGATTTTGAGGTATAGCAATAGCTACTATAGTAGGTGCCGCTACAGTTTTTATTTAGCATGGGATTGCAGAGTGACCAGCACACTGGACTCCAAGGTGGTTCAGACAAGACAGAGGGGAGCAGTGACCATCCTCGTGCCAGGAGCTCCTTCAGTCCTGCACATATAGACTGTGTGAAGAATACAAAGAGGAAGACTTGTGACTGTCACTGGCTTTTTTGCTCTGTTTCTGCGCTTTCATACAAGTATTGGCAAACGAGACTTTCTCCTGGCCCCTGCCCACTGGCAATCGGTATGATTGTCCCTCCAGTCTAAACCATCCATCTTTCTCTTGCCTGAGCAGGAAGGGAGGTGGGCCAGGCTGAGGACAGAACCGGAGGCAGTCCATCTAGGAAATCGGACCAGGAGGCCACACTTGTGGAACATTTGGACTGTTATTCTGGAGCTTTTATTTCTGGTGTGTTCGTTGCACAGCTGTTTGAAATGTTTAATAAAGCTTTATAAACTTTACTTTGTGGTTTTATGTGGCTGCAGTCCATTTAGGTCATGGTGTTGGATTTCTAAGTTGGTGGGGGACAGAAGGTAGCATGGAGGGGCTGAGTCCTTGGCGCCAGAGTACCTTAGCCTGAAAATTTGATCTGCTCTCTGGAGAGCAGATGGTGGGTTTGGGAGAGGGGGAGCAGGGGGCAGGCCAGGCGGTGAACAAGAGGGAGTCTGAAAGTTTTCAGAGATGAGACATTTGCGTTTCTCAGCTCCCATGGCTTCTCGCCTGAAACTGTTTCCCTCCATAGGAGATTTGAGTAACCGATCCCTTGACAAACAACTTAAGACAGCTGGAGCTCTAATCATCAAGGATTTTTATGGTGCTGTTTTTGAAGTAAAAATAAAGTGAAACCCCTTATGGCATCTGAAGTGGAAAAATAAATAAGTCTGGCCATTCAGCTAGGGGGCTTAAGGCTTAAGGCAATGCTAGAAGTGCAGTTCAGTGTCATCGATGTCCATGTGCTCCCATGGCTGTGACCTTTGAGACAAAGCAGGGTAGCCTGTCAAAGCCCTTGTGCTGGGTGTCCACCTCTTTATCTCTTCTAGAAAACAATAAGAGCACTACCTATCCAAGGCACAAAGCTGTTGTGAGGGTTTATTGAGGTAACAGTTGTGAAAGGTCTTTGGTAACTTCATAGTTTACCTAGATTTTTAATTTCTTGCTATAGTTTTATGTAATTTTCTCCCGTCCTTTTTAAATCTCTTTGTTGTCACTTTTTCATTTTATTCACTCCAGTGTTTTTAGTGATTTCTCTTGACCAAAACTTGCCAAAGATTTGTCCATTTTAAAGGTATTTTCAAAGAAACAAACTTGTATTGATTATATCTGCTATCTGATTCACCAATGCTTTTATCTCTGAATTCTTCTCTTCTGGGTTTCTGGGTATATTTCCTGGTTCAGCAAAGTCTTAAGCTGAGGAGTCACACATGTGGAAAGGATGGTTTATTCAGCAAACATTGAGCCCCTGTTCTCTGCTTCCTGGGGATTTCAGGGGCAAGACCTAGGCCTGACTCTACAAGACCACATGATTCTAGCCTAGTGAGAAGACTTAAGAAAATAGACAATTGCGAATTCCAAAAACAAAACAAACAAACAAAAAAGGCTTTTGTGGCCCTACTCTCCTGTGGAGGCACCTGGATGATAAAGGAAACCAAGATTATTGCTTATTTTGCTCTCCCTCAGAAACCAGCTTTCTGTCAAAGGTCAAGCCTGCTTGAGAGTCACAAACAGGCCTCCCTCTGAAAGATTTCTGACCCTTTACAGCAGGATTCCTGCAGCCCACCCCTTCCCAAGGTGACTGCCAAATCATTCTTTCCGCCTTACCAAGGCAACACCAGCATCACCCTGCCCCCTTTCCTGAAACATTTTTCAGGAAAGTGTAAAGAATAGATACTTCTGGAAAAGAGCAGGAGCATGCTCTGCAATTCTGCTGGTCTCTAGTGTGACATGGTAATTGCAAGACCCCAAGAGGCTTAGGTCTGGGTTTGTTTAGGAACTAGTCTATGTCCTGCTCTGGGCCTCATTTTCCTTATAGGTAAAATAAGTTCTCTTAGGGTCCTCCTGGATACATTTGAGTTACGTGGCAGTGCCCTTGTAGGACAGCCTGCATATGCTTTATGCTTTAGTCAGTGTACCATGTGAGCTCAGCTATGCCTCTGTCAGGAAGCCTTCCTGAACTTCATCCCTCTCCCTGGAGATCCGCTTGCCTAGAGCACTTTACTCAGCCTCCTGTTTAGTGCTAGTGTTAGTGCTAGGCAACTTCCTCTTCTGTAGTTATTGGGATCCTATCTCCCAAGGGAGCCTGAATTTTTATTCAGTCAGCAGGTCCTTGTCAGAATCCCATGCAGGAATAGGCCTTGGGGCCACATTGTAGACAAGATGGACAGTCCATGCCACCATGGAGTCAACCAGGCCACTGGGAAAGGGAATGACATTGGACAGATAATCCCATATATATATACCATGGATTGTGGCAGGTGCCATATAAGAGGAGTCTGAGAGGGGATCTGATATAGACTGAGGAGGATTGCTGTTCAAGCTGACACCTAAGAACAAGTATAAATGTTTGAACAGCGAAGTAATAAATGTGATGTTCTTTCCCACCATTTGATCAAGCATCTCTGTGCTTACATATAAAGAGACTGGGCTAAAAGTAAAGTGAAAGACCACCAGTACTTGGCTACCCTACAGTCAGAACTCCAAAAGGGGTGGGCTTAGGGATCAGTCTATTTAAAGCTAGAGGGCTGTGTTGGGAGATGCAGAGGGGGGCTAAGGCTGACATGGTGGTGGCAGATCCCAAAACTCAGTCCCAAGAACTCTTGTTTCCAGGTGACTGGAACCATCACAAACAAGGATCTGATGGGAATAAGGGGTGACCCAATCAGAACAGCATTCAAGGTTGGATTCTTTCAGTAGGGAACAGGATAGCATTTGAGTAGTGAAAAGCAGTAGGGCTGTCAAGAAGGTCATTGCCCTGGGGAGAAGTAGCTCTAGGGCTTGATGGTGGGTGAGGTACAGAAGGCTGGAGAAGGTAGGCTAGAGAAGGAGAACGACAGAAAAAAATGATAGAAGGAAAGCTGACTCCCATTGAATAGCTGCAGGAAAGGAGGCCAGAGAAGGATTGTTAGAACCTAGTCTGCTGGCATCCAGTGGAGAGCTCATCCCTCATTCCCCACCCCCTCCATAATGGGTGAAAGGGTCACTGTTCTGAAAAGAGGGAAAAACTAAGATGTGCTCACCTCAACAAGTGATAGAAGCTGATCCTGACTATGGGGGGCTTATCTGATCTCAGCCCAGCACCCTCCCTTCCCAGTGTCTTCCTGAAAGCCAGAGGAGGGGCAGAGTTTGGTTTACCAGGCTTCTGAGAATTCCATATCTTGAGAAAAACTTATTATAGAGTGGGCTCAAGGTGAAGGGAGGAAGCTGGCTAAGCAGCAGCTAGAGGCTTCAGACAGAAGTCCTTGGTCTCCCTTTGGGCTATCAGTACTCAGTGGGTCGGTGTGAACTTGGGAAATAGTTTAGGATGGATAAACCTTTAAAGGAGAGACCTCTGGGAGTCCTAGGCCCTATGCCTTTGCCTTTGTGTCTGTGCCCTCCTGAGCCTCAGTTTCCTTACTTGTAACATGGGTATCCTAGCATCTACCAAAGCCTGGCTCAAGGTGAAGTTTTCACAATGTTATTTCCTCTCTTCTGGCTCCCTTACCACTGACCATTATTGAGCTCAGGCCTGGATGTGATCTGATCATCCTGCTTTCTCGCTCATTCATTCTTGAAGGAGCATTGGCTAGACCCTGTGCCAAGCTCTGAGAACCTGATGCAGAATATAAACCAGGCCCTCCTTGAGGGGCTCAGCTCAACAGAGGGAGGGCAATAGCAAGTCCTTTAAGCAAGTGATTATAGTGCCATGTCTTTCAGGCTGTAATGGAGTTAGGGAGAGAAATCACATGTTAGCACCTCAGTGTGAATTTCCTTATTTTCTGTAATCCCCAAAATGACAATATCCTAAAAAGGGAGAGGAATACCAAAGCATAGCTCTTTCCTGAGAGGCCAAAATCCTGACTATGTGTTCCTTGGCCACCAGCTTACTCCAGACCTTCCATGGATTTCCCCCCTCTTAGAGAGAAACTGCTGTCTGTCCCATCTTTCCTCATGAGGAACTGGTGTAGGGATATGTTTGAGTCCTCTCAAACAGATATGGGTTGCACATGACCCCTCTCCAAAGTCTAATCCTTTGAGTGGTTCTAGCCTCTCACCTCTTTTCCTGGACAGTATGGCAGTTTGTGAAAAGTCTGCACTTGGATATCTTATCACTTCTTCCAAAGCGAAACCCTCTGCTAATTCCCTACCTCCAAATTGATAGAGGCAGCCTGGAGCAGGGGTTAAGAGTGGGAGCTGAGGCCCCGGTCCTGGTCCTCACCCACTTCCCATGTGACCTTCCTGTGCTTTGCTCGCTCTTCTCCAGGTCTCTGTTTGCCCACCTATACGCCAAAGAGGGTGCTAGACCAGGAAGTCTTTTAATATTTCCAAAGCTATCTTCTGTGAAACATCATTGAACTTTACTCTTGTTATTTTAGTCTTAGAGATATTGCTTGAAAGAAAGTGAGTTAAAACAAGCAAGTGTTTAATCAAAGGATTTTTGCATTAAAGAATAAACTTTAAATCTCTTGGATGCAGAACTATCAAGAATCTTAGCTTAGAGTCCAGGCAGACTTAGGTTTCTGAGGGAGGAAGACAAACAGCCCTTCATTGGTTCCATGTTGCCTGTGGTTCTAATTTCTTAGTTTAACCATCAAGACCCTGCACAACCCTTGAGGGTGGGGCTTGGTCTTTGTCCCTTGACCAGGACAGTACCTTCCTGACCAGGTCTGGCAGGGAACCTACTGATGTCTGGCCAGGGGGGTAAATGGATAGATGGCCCAATCAATCAATCTCTAGACTCCCTAAGGAATTAATTGGCCCAGTCTTCCCAGGAAATAATGAAATTTAGTTTGCCTCCCAAATCTCCTCTTGGCAACTCTGAAATGACAATATTTTCTAGCCTCCAGACTTATATTTTACACATAGATATCACAAACATTAATATCTCACAAAGATATGTGAGAAGACAGACTGACGATCTCAGATGGAAGGAGGGAGGGGGGAAGGGGCAGGCAGAGATTAACCAAAGAATTTATATGCATAATTCATGGACACAGACAATAGTGTGGTGAAGGCCTGGGGTGGGGAGTGGAGGAACCGGGTGGAGGTGGGCAATGGGGGGGTGGGATGGGGGTCATCTGTAATAGTTTCATCACTAAAGATAAATTTTTTAAAAATCAATTTTTAGTAAAAGGGCTCCACAATTTGGCATCCTCCTTATAGCAACAAGTGGCTGTGAGACACCTCCCCTCACTGAGTCTCAGTTTTCCCATTTGTAAATGAGGTGGTTGGACTAGATAATCCTTGAGTTCCTTTCTAGCTCTAGCATCTCCCTCAGCTGCCCTGGTGCCTAGGGCAATAATTGGGCAGGGGACATGATGACCTCAGGATCTTGGAGCATGGAGAAATCATGGTGATGGCTGCAGAACTCTTGAAGATGAATTTGGCAGGAACTGGCTGAGATGTTTTTCTGCTGATGGTAAAATGTCCTGGCAGAGTCTGTACAGGTAGGTTGATGCAGGTGAGAGGTGGGATTGGGCTCTCCCCCTCTTATGATCCCTGAGTAATGTTTCCTTGCAGATTCAGAATCCTCCAGGACTGATCAGTACCAACTAGATTCAGCCATTCATATCGGCAAAGTAGTTGAACCATCTTTCTACACGCTGTCCTGGCAGGGCTTCCAGAAAGGCTTTCTGCTCCCACCTCTTAATGCCTCCCTGTATTTCATTGTCACTGTCTAAAAGCATACTTTCCCAAAGCTTTCCAGTTCCCTGTCTAGGTGGCATGTTCTCTGAGAAGACTGTGCCCCTGATGCCATAATCAGCCAGGAATAGTTTAGCTCAGAATCAAACCATGAGGGGAACACTTGTCCAAAATTGGGGCTCTGGCTATTAAAAGAAAAATAATAATTTATTTTCAACATCATCTGAGAACACACACCCAAATTCAAAAACTATTTTAAAAGGTCAGTAAAGAGCTATGTTTCCATTAAAAACCAGGGAGGAAAGGAAATGGGTATTTAACAAGTATCTGAATAGGGGGTGTCCACTAAGCTAAAAAGCAACAAAATGATGTCAAGAAAGCAGTGACAAACCAATTTGACTACATCAAAACTAAATATTTACAGTGTCAAACAATATCACCAACAGAACCGAAAAGCAGAGTGGGTGAACTATTTGCAGACCCATAATGTATAAAAGGACAAATGCAAAACCTTAACAGTAAAAACACAACCAATAAGCATTTAGTTCACCTAAACAGAGTCTACAGAAGCAGAAATAGAATTGACTAAAAATTTTTTGAAAAATATTCGATTTTATAAAAAAAAAAAAAAAAAGAAAAATATTCGATTTTATTAGTAACTGAAGTTCAACAATGAAAAACAATAAAGAAATAAGTTTTCTACCAACAAATTAGGGGGGGGGGAAGTTTAAGAATACACAATGTTGATGAGGATACAGTGGAATGGGCACTATTACTTAGTTATAGTGCTAGGTATTAAAATATGATGATAATGCCCTGGCCAGCGTGGCTAAGTGGTTAGAGTGTTTGCCTGCACACCAGAGGGTCGAGGGTTCAATTTCTAGTCAAGCGCATGTACCTGAGTTGCAGGTTTGATTCTTGGCCTTAGTCGGGATGCAAATGGAAGACAGTGATGTTTCTTTCCCTCTCTCCCTTCCTCTCTCTCCCTTCCTCTCTCTCCCTTTCTCTCTCTCTCTCTCTCTCTCTCTCTCTCTCTCTCTCTCTCACACACACACACACACACACACACACACACACACACGCGCGCGCTCTAAAAATCAATGGGAAAAATTATCCTCAGGTGAGCATTAACAACTATATATGAAGATAAATATATATATGAAGATAAGTAAGATGTGGTGCCCACTCTTGGGCATGCAGTCAAAGAGGTAAGAAAGACACAGACAGATACTAAAATTATTATGTGTAGTGAGAAGATGGCCAGAGATATCGGACATGGGCAAAGCATGCAGCCGCTGTGGGTGGTGAACTAGTAAGTGTGAAGTTTTATGGGAGCATCCAGGAGCATTCCTAGAGAGGTGCCTGGATAAGTAGTTTTCAGGTATAGGGCAGAGACAGAAGTGAGAAGCATCATGGATGAATTCTTAGACAGTTCAGGCTTGCCAAAACATGAAATAAGAGGCAAAGATGAAGGTTTGTCTTCATCACAGTGTAATGTTTGTTTAATTGAAGAGTTTTGTCTTTTTCCTTTTGACAATGGAACCACTGAAGCATTTTGAGCAGGCAGTTGCTGTCAGAAGATTTCTGTTTTAGCGTAATTATTCTGGTTGCTTGAAGACATTTGGAGGTTCAAAGGCCAATGAGGAAATGATTGCCTTGGTAGAGAAGGCAAGACCTGAATTAGGGTGGAAGCCAAGAGGATGGTGGGAAGGTAAAATTAGAAGAACCTGCTGACCAAGGATGCTTTCTCTGTTTCTATCTTGGGTGACTGGGAGAATACCCAGGAGAAAGAACAGTCTTTGGAATGTGGCTGGAGAAAGATTAGTGAGCCCAGTTTTGGACAAGTTGAGTAAAAGGTGGGCATCCAAGTGGATGTAGGTAGAGAGTTTGGATCCAGTAGGAAATTTGAACAAAAGATTTAGGTTGTGACTAAGGGTGATTATAGCCATGGGCTTTGGTGAGGTGGTCCTAAGAGAATGTAGCAGCTAAAAAGAGAAAGGGGGTCTGGACAGAGAACCTCTTCCCCATTTAAGGGGTGGATAGAGAGAAAGAAAAGCCCACAGAGGCAAAAAAGGAAGTCAGAGATGGAAAAGCACCTAGAGCCTGTGTAACATGGAAACCCAGGGATGTGGAGCTATTCCAGGAAAGAATAATATGAAGACAAAAGAGAAAAGCCAGTTAGATAAGGACTGAGAGCCCACCAGATGGAGCAATTGGGGGCAGGGGATTGGGGGGGGGGGTGCTAAATCCTCACTGGAACATGAAGTGGCAGAGGAAAATAGAAGTGGAAGTGAAAGGGGAGGGAAAACCAGGCAGCATGGCCACCTATCCTGGGGAATTTGGGATAACTGGGGAGAAGTTGCTAGTTATGATTTGAGTGAGGGAGAATTTCTGAGCTGGGTTAAGAGGAAATAAGGATAGATATGATAGAAGAGAGAGTGAAAGTGCTGTCACCTAAAGTCCTCCTGTTTGCAGAAATCAGAGGGAAGATCAAAGAGGGGTAAGGAGGGAAAATGTTCATTGGTGACATTGACTAGGACTGTCAAGCTGGAAAGTATATATGCCAGTTTGGAGCTCACAAAGGAAGTGTGGGCATCTCCCAAGGGGGATAGATGGAGAACTAAGGATGAGCTTAAAGGAGAAGGTGCAGAGTTTATGGAGTAGGGCTAAACCCAAAGCTGTGACTGACATTTTAGGGATGGATGCAGAAAGAGGATCCTGCTAAGGAGACTGAGCAAAAGGGGCCAGAGGAGAAGACCAAAAACGTGGGCATACTAGAAGCCCAGGAAAGAGAATTTTTAAAGGTCAGGGTGGCCACTGGTGGGCCAGATGCACAGAGTCAGGGAAGTGAGGGCATCTCCTGGATCTGGTCTTTGGGGATCTTTGCCACAACAACTTTGAGGGAGCGGCCAGAAGCCCACCTGAGTGGGGGATGATCTGGCTAAGAAAGCAGAAGAGAAAAGGGGGGACTTTGAGGGGACAGGGAAGGTGCTTTTTCTTACATGCTAACATTTGAAGGGAGGAGGGCTCTGTAAGCCCAAGTTTGAAGAGCAAGAATAGGTAATGAAAGGGGCCCTAGAGCGCTGGGATTAAGTGCAGAAGTGAAGGGATTAGTTGTGTTGGTGGAAATGGACAAAATTGATTCATGTACATTTTACAAGTCACCTGATCTCCATGTTCTTCTGGAGGCTTTTTCTTTGCCCTCTGGGTACTTAACTACAGCTCTAATTAGCAGTAGTTTTATCCTGCCTGTGTCCAGGGCCATGTCTTATTCATTCTTTGTACCTTTCGGCACCTTGCAACAGGCAGTGAGCTAGTTAGAGGCAGGATAATTTCTTTCTGCTTGAAATCAAATGTCTGAAATAGTGATTCAGAATTTTTTTTACCACAGAGATTTTGTAACAATTCCCACGAAAACAATGAACAAGGGGGAAGGAAAAGGCAAGGTTGAGGCTGTCTGGATATAAGGCTATCTGGACTTCAGGAAATATATTCTGCACTCCAGTGTGGACATAGCTCTTTATACTAGTAGTTTACATGGTGGGGTCATGACCATTATCTCAACTGATTATCCTAACCCCATCCTCCCACACCAAGTTACCATTAGCCCCATCTCCCACCAGTTAGGAAGCTGAGGCCCAGAGAGGCAGATTAGAGGAAAAGAATGATGGGTAATGAAGTAGAAGAGGACTGGGGCACAGTCTTAAATGCTACATTCAGGGTACCTGGTGGTGTCTGCTAGACCAGCTGTCGCCAACCTTTCAGACCTCACCGACCACCAGTGGTCCGCGAACCACCAGTTGGCGACCGCTGTCCTAGACATCGAATAATTCTATTTCTGTCATATTTGGACAGAAGTCAAAATCACGAGAGAGCCTTGGTCTAACTGGCTGACCTGGATGATGAGAGGCATAACTTGGAGGAAGAGCCTCTGTTGTTTCTGTGAGACAGCAGCCTCGTCCCAGGACAGCCACATAAAACAGGGAACAGGAAATTTCCCTAAATGTAACAAGAGACACTAGGGAAGAATAAGGGATACTAGAAAGCCCAAATCCCCAGACATCCATCATAAGAACTAGCCCAGAGGCAGGGAGGAGCAATGTCCAGATAGGAGAGTGAGAGGCCTGAACTAGACCAGTGGAGATGGAGAGAAATAGGTCAGAAACTTGTAATAGATAAAAATTGGTGAATAAGGGTAGTGACAAGGATGACTTGGATGGGTGACAGGGTGAATGGTGGGGAGGCCCCTGGGATGGGGAACACAGGCAGCATGGGGAGCCAGTTTGAGGGGCAAGACAGTGGGCTTAGATTCAGCCAAGTGGTTCGGGTCACAGCCAGGTAGAGCCCAGCAGGCTCTTGGATCCACATCTGGAGCTCAGGAAGAGATTTGACCAGAAGTACCAGCCTAGAGCCATGCCCACTCAAAGAGTAATTGGAACCTTGAGAATGAGTGAGATCACCAGAGAGAATGGGACAGGGTCCTGGGCAGAATCCTGATTTATAGTGATATTTGAGGAACCAATCAAGGTGTGGATAGGCAACTAAGGAGAAAGATGTGGCAAACAACTAGGAGAGTGGGTTGCCATGGCGACCAAGGTAGTGAAGAGTTTCAAGAAGAAAGTAATCAACACTGTCAAATGCAGCAGAGCAGAGAATTCCAATAAGACAATTTTCTACTTTGGATTTGATAATTAATAAACTTTTGGTGACCTAAATAAGAGCATTGGGGGAGTGATCAGGCATAGGCTGGAATAACGTTGAGATATGAGGGGGAGGTGAATCCATCACTAAAAGTCCTTTGAAGAGTCTGAAGAAAGACTTCATGATGTGAGGGATGGGGTGGGAGGTTGAGCATAGGAGGCAGACATCAACCCCCACAAGTGATATGCATTCTTTAGTGACCAAAAGTTTATTCATTCCAAATTTCCTAACTTAGCACCTATTGTGTGCCCAACACTATGGATACTTGAGTGAATGAATTAAAGTAGACAGAATCCCTGTTCTCATGAAGCTTGTTTGGTTTAGGGGAGAAACACGTGCATCAGATAATCACATAAACGTACAATTTCCAATATCAGTAGACACTCTGAAGGAAAGATACTAAGTGCTGTAGGTGTACAATTTAAGGACCTGCCCTAGGCTGACTCCAGGAGGCTTCCGTGAGGAGGTGACACTTCAACCAGTTCGTTAAGAAGGGGAAGGAGTTCATGGGACAGAGCAAATTTGGGAAAAGCATTCGGGCAGACAGTACAGCCTGTGCAAAAGGATGTGAGGTGAAACCAGAGAGGCAGGCAGTGCTAGCTGCACAGAGCTATTGAAGATATACATAAGGAAAGCTGGGTTGAGACCTACCCTAGTATATCACTATAACCTGAGACTGGCTGTTCTATGGAGAAGTCATTAGGGCAGCATGGATAAAGTTGGAGACCAGTTAAGAAGCTTATGTCATCGTAGTGGCCAGGATCTGGACACAATCAGCATATTCTAGTTAATCTTGGTGCTAGGTGGAATGAAGAGGGACAGGGAGAGGAGGAGGTATTCAGGGTTCCCCCTGAATTTCTGGCGTGCCTTACTGGTGAGGTGGCAGTGCCGTTCTCAGAACTGGGGAGCCCTAGAAAGGGACTGTGTCTGTGAGGCAGCCCCCAAGTCTGGTGGTAGACAGCTGAGACTCATCCAAATGGAGGTAGGGAGGGAAGTGGCTAAATGCTTAGATGTGGAGTACAGAGTGAGAAATTGCAGAGACTGGTTCAGAGCTCCTGAGGAATCCTGGGTGGAAACCTGAACTGATGTCAGGTTTCTGGAGCCTTCTGGGGCTATGAGGACTGCTGAGGAAGAAGCCAGAACCTAGCCCAGGAAGCACCAACATTTGGGGACTATAAAAGGGGGGGGGGGACTTCCTAGGGTACTAAAAAGAAAGAGCCAGAGTGGTCTTTTAGCAGAAAGCTGAAATGGACAGCAGAGGGTATGTGCAGAGAGGTCATGGGACAAGGCCTGATTGGTGAGCCCCTCCAATGTGCACAATCAACATGATGCCCCTGGAATTGGAGATCCTGGTGGCAGTGCTGATTAGCACCTTCCAGGGCCCATGAAAGACCTCTGGGGACCTTTACCAGAGGCAGCTTGGGGGAAGTATTGACTAAGGAGAATAAAGAGGAAGGAGCAAAGTCTAGGGCTTTTTATTTTATTTTTTAAATCTTCACCTGAGGATATATTTATTGATTTTATTTTTTATTATTATTGTTAAATCCTCTCCTGAGGATATGTTTTTATTGGTTTTTAGAGAGAGAGGTAGGAAGAGAGGGAGAGAGAGAGAAACATTGATATGCGAGAAACATCGATTGGTTGCCTCCCATACTCACCCCAACTGGGATCAAACCCACAACTTTGTTATGGGCCTTGACTGGGAATCAAACCTGCACCCTTTTGGTTTATGGGATGACGCTCCAACCAACTGAGCCATCTCGCCAGAGCTAGGAATTTTTAATATTAATCTTAAAGGAAAGAACAGCGCTGGCATAAGAATATTCTGAGGTATGTGAGCCCAAGCGACAAAGCGATTATGGATGGAGACAGTTAGTGAAATGAGCTCCCAAAGGACTGGGATCAAGTGTTGAGGTGGATGAGTTAGTTTGGGGCAATAAAGTGTATTTGACTGGAAGGGGCAAAATTAAATTATTTACCTTTTAGAGAGTACTTTGATCTTCATATTCTTTTTGGGAGCTTTTCTCTGACCTGTGTACTTACTACAGTGCTAATTAGCACCAGTTCTCTCCTGCCTCATGGCTGGAATCAGGTCTTAACTATTTTTTGTGTTTCTCAGCACCCAGCCTCAAGCAGTAAGCACTTTGGGTGCTGAATCAGTATTTTCTGCCCTGGAATCAAATATCTGAAGTCAACGCTCAAACTTTTGACCAAAAAGAATGTATGACAATTCTTCAGAATGCAGGAAAGAAGAAAGAAGTGGGATAATAAGTCATGGGTGGCAGGGGCTTGGGTGGGTGGGTGGAGAAAAAGTAGAGGAGTCGGCTTCCCTCATCCTTGTAAGCTCTGCCATTTCTGTGTTCTGTTTATATTCCCCATCTCATATGAACTTCATATCCCCCCACAAGACACAGAGCATTGCCCCATTTCATAGAAGAGGAAACAGAAACCAGAGAAGGAAGTGCCTTACTGACATACAGTGTAAGTGGCAGGAGCTGGGTTCAGCACTCAGTCCACCAAGTATCGCTGTCCCCCTTCCCAGGACAGGTTGAGCTCAAGAGGAAGAGAAGCCTGCCAGGTCCAGGTGGAGATACTCCACAGGCACTTGCAGGAGGTTGGAAGTACAGTCCGACTGGAGACCTACCAGAAATTAAAGCATCCTTTCAAACTACAGTGCTGGAATCTGCAGAACGGGCATCAGAGCAGGTTGCACTCTTGTTAAGAAGCTTTCCCATCATGTGAATGATATATTCTACATTTGCATCTAAAATTCCTAAATTTTAATAAAATGTTTAAGTCCTTAATCCATCTGAAATGTATTTCATTTTGTGGTGTGACACAGAGTTCTAATTTGTTCTATTTCCAAATGGATAACCAGTAAGCACTATTTATTGTCCCCACCCCATTTTTTCTCCCAGTTCCCTATGTCTAGACTCTATTCACATCTGTGGATCTATTTGTCTACTTCTAGGCCAATACCAGATTTTAATGAGCAAAGCTTTATCTTGCTACCCAATATGGTAAGTACCTCTCTTCCTGGCTCTTTATTCTTTTATAAATTAACCCTGGTCATATTACACATTTACTTTTTCACATACATTTTAGCATCAGCTTGTCAGATTACCATGAAAAAAACAAAAACAAAAAAACCTCCTGTTGGAATTTTGAGTGGGATTGCATTGAAGGGAGAAATAACATCTTTAGGATATCGGTTCTTCGCATCTATAAACATGGTATCTGTCTCCATTTAATCAGTCTTATTTGTTTGGTTTGGTTTTTAATGACTTTTAATAAAGGTTGGTCGCTTTTGTCATAAAGGTTTTTCACATTTCTTAATAGATTTATGCCTGTGTACCCACCTTATCAATTTTGTTGCTTTTGTGAGTGGAAAAAGGTTGTTTTTTTCTTATTGTTTTCCAAGTTTTAATCAGTTTATTAATCATGATGCTTTATTCACAGAATAAATGTACTTTGTCCCTGGGCACACAAATGAGAACACAGTACACATGTAAAGTAGAGCTAATTGGCTGGAAATGCATTAGAACTTGTGAATTAAATTTTAATTATACAAGTAATACATGAATATATTTTCTTATACATAAAATTAATGCCTTACAGATAAAGAGGTTTCTTCTGACCTCCTAAGGCCACCTTCCCCCATTCAGAGGTAGTTAGTTGTTCTTAGGTTTTTGCTGTTTACCCAAAATGTTTTCCTATGCCCATTGAAACACATCTTTTATTCTCTTTGTGTGTATGTTTGTTTGCACAGACATGGTGTGTACACGCTGGAGGTGTTGCTCTCAGCTTAGTGCGCCCTACGGGACCCTGGTATAGCCTGCCAAACAATACAGTGCTCCTTGCAGCTGGCAACCAGCGGCCATAACCGATACACCACGTTTGACTTCCTTGCTTCCTACGGATTGACTATTAAAATGTTTCCAGTGTCACTACATTAAGACGAAGCCATTAAGAGCTTCCTTGGACATTGCCTGTTTGCATACATTCAAGTGTTTCTCTGAGAGATATGTAGAAAAGGAATTGATGTGTCATAGATTATACACATCTTAAATTCTAATAGAGACTGCTAAAATGTTCTTCAAAGTGCCATAATAATGGAATCTTCTGCCAACAATGTGTGAGAGTGTCCATTTACCCAGACCATCTCCAAATTCTACATTTTTAACCAGTCTGATGAATGAAAAATAATATCTTGCTTTAGTTTGCATTTTCTGAATATACCTGCAAGCCTGAAGTCTTCATGTGTTTACTATCTATTTATATTTCCTCCTCTGGATTGCTTGTCCGTATCCTTTGCCTATATTTTAAAGATTTTTTTGGTCATTTTGCTATTGATTTTTAGGAGTTCTTTATGCATTTTGAATACTAATACCTTGTTATGTATGTTACAAATATTTTTCTACATTGATTTTTATCATTTAATTGTATCTTTTGTCTTAGATAAATTTTATGTTTTAATACATAAAAGACTGATAAATTTACAGTCTTATTTAAGAAAGCCTTCCCTATATCAAGGTCAAAAACATTTCTGTATTTTCTTCTCTAAAATTTATAGTTTGCATACATGTATATATTTAAGCTTTTATTCTATATATAAAATAAACTCCATACACATGAATCTTAGAATCTAACTTTACTCCCTCCCCACCCCTCAAAAGATAGGTAATTGTTCCAACACCACTTATGGAATAATATATTATTTATCCACTGGTTTAAAATTGCTACCTTTGCCTGACACCAAATGCCAATGTGGGTCTATGTCAGAGCTCTTTCTGGTCCACTAATCTATTTGTCTACTCCTGAGCTTGATAATATGCTTTGCTAACAGGCGAGACAAATCCCACCCTCTTTGTTGTTTTAGCAAAATTGCTTTGGTCATCCTTGCATGTTTGTCCCGCTGCATGAATTTTAAAATTAGCCTGTCAAGATCCAGAAAAATTTCTGCTAGGATTTTAATTGGGATTTCATTGAGTTTATGGATAACTTTGAAAAAAATTGGCATCTTGGTCATACTGAATCTCCCTACCAATGCACATTGCTATATTTCTCAGTTCCAGTCAGCGTGTATGTCTCTAAGGGATTTTCTGTGGTCAAAGTCTTGCACATTTTCTGATAAATGTATTTCTAGATTTATTATAAGTTTTGCTGTCAACTGAGAATAGGACTCCCTCTCCCCTTATTTGGTTGGTCCTTGTTCCTTCATATTCCATTGCAACCCGTTTGCTAATAATCACTGTACCTGATTTGCAGACACACATGAAAAGTAAATGTTCTTTCTCCCTGAGCACAAACATTCGGTCGGGCACAGCCAAACAGAGCTGGCATAGTTGGCTGAAAACAAATTAGAATCTTTTCCAATTATACTTTAATCAAACAAGTAAAGGATGAATGCATTCTCCTCATTAAAAGTAGAACAATGTGAATATAGCTAAAGTTTCTTTTGGCCACCTGAGATCCTGGTCCCTTCCCCTTCCACAGAGGTGGCTGCTGGTTCTGTTTTATGTATCAACCTCCACATAGTATTGATGGAGGCATTTCGAATAAATTATACCACACCATAGGTATTGTACTATATCCTGAATTTTTTTTCATTCAATCTTATATTTTTGAGATCTACAATGTTAGTTGATATAGCAGCTCTTGTTCCCTCCTTATAATAACTGTTAGTACCCCTTCCCATGGCTGTACCCTATTTTCCCTTTACTAGCATCCATAGACCCTGAGGGGTATCCCCCTATTATGAAGAATGCTGCTGGGAACAGCCTCTTGAAATGTTTCTATGAGATAGGTACTGAGAGTGAAAACTGGCCTCCCTGGTGTCCACTGTTTTAGTTTTATTAGGCATGGCCCAGGTTAGCTTCTGAAGTGGCTGTGCCAATTTAAACTCTTTCCACAACTAACTGTAAGTTCATATTTTTTCCAGATCATCACCAGCTTTTAAAGTTTATAGCTCAAATGGGTAAAAAAAAAAAAGGTTTCTTCTTGGTTTAATTTATATTTTGCTAAGTAATTGGTCATTATGTGTTGTCCTCACAGGTTTCTGGCCATTTATATTTCCCCCTGTTGGAATAATCTGTGCATATCCTTGGTCCATATTTTTTCTGAGTTATCTTTCTTTATTGATTTATGGGAATTCTTTATATTTTCTTAATATTAATACCCTGTCCACTCTATGCATTGAACATAATTCTCTGCCATTCTGAACCTTGTCTTTTAACTGAACTATATCTTTTATTATAGAACTTTTAATTTTTATGTCAAATGTAGAGTCTTGCCTTAAAAAGGCCCTCTGTTAACTAAGATCACAACCATTTTTTCTAAAGCTTACATAGTTCTCTTTTTTGTATTTATATTTTGCATTTTACAATTTCACATTTAAGATTTTACTGTATATGAAGCTTATTTTTAATGTGATATTGGTGTTGAATTTTCATAAATATCAAAATTGATAACCAATTTTTTTCAATGTCACTTATTGCATAATCTGTCATTTCTTCTGTGATTTCAAATTGCTACCTTTGCCTGACACTAAATGCCGATGCGGGTCTATGTCAGAGCTCTTTCTGGTCCACTAATCTATTTGTCTACTCCCGAGCTTGATAATATGCTTTGCTAACAGGCGAGACAAATCCCACCCTCTTTGTTGTTTTAGCAAAATTGCTTTGGTCATCCTTGCATGTTTGTCCCGCTGCATGAATTTTAAAATCGGCCTGTCAAGTTCCAGAAAATTTTCCGCTAGGATTTTAATTGGGATTACATTGAGTTTATGGATAACTTTGAAGAAAATTGGCATCTTTGTCATACTGAGTTTCCCTACCAATGCACATTGCTATATTTCTCAGTTCCAGTCAGCGTGTATGTCTCTAAGGGATTTTCTGTGGTCAAAGTCTTGCACATTTCCTGATAAATGTATTTCTAGGTTTATTATAAGTTTTGCTGTCAACTGAGAATAGGACTCCCTCTCCCTTTATTTGGTTGGTCCTTATTCTTTCATATTCCATTGCAACCCATTTACTAATAATCACTGTACCTGTTTTGCAGATACACATGCAAAGTAAATGTTCTTTCTCCCTGAGCACAAATATTCGGGCACAGCCAAACAGAGAGCCGGCGGAGTTGGCTGAAAACAAATTAGAATCTTTTCCAATTATACTTTAATCAAACAAGTAAAGGATGAATGCATTCTCCTTATTAAAAGTAGAACAATGTGACTATAGCTAAACTTGCCTTTAGCCATTCTCTGAAGTCTGAGTTTCCCACCCTGTCCACAGTTTTGTCTCCTTCCATAGTATTAATGTAGGTATTTTGAATGAATCATCCCACTATATAAGGACTTTAGTGTGAACTGCTTTTTTCATTTATTTTTTTATTTTAAGATACACTCATATTGATGCAAATGGCTCTTGCCCAATTCTTTATTATATTTATTCCCATGAATGTACCATAATTCTGCATTATATTTATTCCCATGAATGTACCACATTTTCTCTTCCCCAAGATCTACAGACATTAAGTTGCTTCCTTTTGTCTCCTCTATAAGCAGCACTGTAGGAAAACAGCCTGCACATGCCTCCACTGTAATGTTTTTCTAGACTAGTGATTCAGAAATGGAATTTGGGTCTCATGCTTTCCACATTTTTAGTTTTAACAAATATTACTAAAGTATCCTCCATAATTTATGTACCATTTAAAATTCCAGGCAGAGGGTATGAGAAGGCTCTCATCCCCATACCATAAGTAGTTGTTTTAAATATTTGCCAATCTGATGGATGAAAAATTGAATCATTTAAAAAATATATAATACCTGTTTGCTAGTGACATTTTAATATGTGTATGGCATTTGTTTTTTCTCTTTTCTGAATTATCTGTTCATTCTTTTTCTCATTTAACTCTGTAGGATCTTTTGTTAGACAATTTGTCAATTTTGACATAATCAAATATAGCAATCTTTTCCTTTATTCCCTTTATTTATATATCCTATTGTAGGCCTTTTTTACTCCAAGGTTTAAATATATTCTGTATTTTCTGATAATTTTGTTTTTATTTAGGTCTTTAATGCATCTCCAATATATTTTATGATTGAAATAAGATATGATCTAACCTTTCTCCGAACATGGAGCTGATAATTTCAGTGCAGTAAATTGACTAGTACGTTCTTTCTCCATTGAGCTGAAGTGCTAGGGGGGTCTGAGGCCCCTGTTCTGTTTCATAGGTTTATATATTCCTGTCTGTACCAGACTATTTTATTTGCTATAACTTTATACCATTTTGGTATCGTTAAATAAAATGCTCCATTTCATTGTGCTTCCTTTCCAATGATCTAATCTAACTATTACTGCACATTAAGTCCTCCACATGAATTTTAAAGCTTGCCTGTCAAGTTCTGTGAATTTAAAGATCAATTTGGGGAAAATTGAATCAATACAATACTGAGCCTTTCAATTTATGGATACCGTGGAGCCCTACATTTATTCTGATCATCTTGTGTGTCTTTCAGCCACATATTACAGTTTTCTCCATAAAGAAGCTATCCGTTTCCTAATGGTTTGTTCCTCTAGTTTGTATTGTGATTGTGAAGGAGTTCTCTTCTCACCCCCATTCTTGTTTTGCTTTTGTTGGTTACATTTTTCTAAATCTACTTACTAATCACCGTATTTCATTCATATACACACACAAAGTAAATGTTCTATCTCCCTGGGCACAAACATGCCAGCACTGCCAAATACACAGAGCTGGCATAATTGGCTGAAAATGAATGGGAATTTTTTCAAATTAAAGTTTAATGATACCAGCAAAACGTGAATATATTCTCCTTTTTAAAAACTAGAACATTGCAGATGAAGCTCAAGTCCCTTTCGGCCACCCACTGCCGTCCCATTTCCTTCTTTCTCCCGAGAGGTAACCACTGTAATGGGCTCAGTGTGCACTTTTCTAAACTTTCTAAAAACTTGTAAATACATGGACAGGCACCCACAGGAAATATATGGAATAGTTGTCTCAAATAATGATAATTTTGTCTTTTCCACTTTTCATTTATATTCAATTTTTGTATTGGCCTGGATTTGATTATAGTTTCAGCATAGGATGTCAGTATTATCACCCATTACAACATGAAAGTAAAGATACAGAAGTTGGGAGATACCGATGTAGGGAGGGGGTAGGAGGGCTGATGAGAATGGTAGTGGGGAGGCAAGAGCCTCTGTGAACACAGCGGAACAGGAGTGAAGAAACAAGGAGATGTCTTACAATTAAACTGATAAATAGTTGAGGTAATTTAAAACTGTGTTGGGAAAAGCAGGAATGGAGGGAAGTAGTTTCCAAGTGACCTAACGCCTTATCTGCCATGTGGGACATCAGTGAATCTTAGGAACTAGATATAGGATATAGCAGATGCTGTTCAGAGAACTCCCATGACCCAATTTTGACTAGGATCTCATAAGGGGAAATCTTCAGGCAGCTTCAAGGCAGCACTTTCCTCCCGATTAAAGAAATAACCTGGGAGCTTTCTTGGCCCTGCCCCTTCCTTTCTACTTAGGTGAAAACGTGATGCTTGGAGCTCTGACAGCCACCTTGTGACCAGGAGGGGAAGGCCAGGAGATGCAGCTCTCTGCTGACCCAGAGCCTAGACACCTGAAATCACTGACTTCTGGACTTACCATTCTTTGAAATAAATAAACATTCTACTGCTTAAGACACTCTGAAGTGTTCTGTTCGATGCTAGTAAAAGCATTCCATCTAATACAAATAGAAGGAATCTAAGATCTTTTTAGAGCTAGGGAGATGACCTCAGGAACTCTGGGGTGACAGTTTGGGGTGGGGAGAAGGCATAGAAGGCTAGTCTTCATCAAACCTCTTCTATCCTTTTGGATTTTTAAAAACTATATGTATGGGGCTTCCTGTCAAGATGGTGGCATAGGTAAACCCCATACCCATATCTTCCCACAACCACATCAAAATTATAACTAAGCTTCATCATTCAGAACCTCCTGAAATCTAGCTGAATGGAAGTCCTACAATTAGGAATTTAAAGAAGAAACCATAACCCTGGCCAGTGTTGGAGCATAGGCAATCAATCAATGTGTCTCTGTCACATAGATGTTTCTCTGTCTCTCTCCCTTCCATGCACTCTAAAAATCAATGAAAAAATATTCTCAGGTGAGGATTAACAAGAAAAAAGAAACCATATCAAGACTGGTAGGAGAGGCAGAGACATGGGATGGGCAGATAAAAATTGGTAGAATTATCTAGGCTGGAGAGGTCCCGCCTGAGAAATGACAGGTCCTAGTCCCACACCAGGCCCCCAGCCCAGAGTTCCAGTGCCAGGAAGAGAAGTCCCCATAACTTCTGGCTATAAAAACCAGGGGGATTGTGAAAACTGCTGGAGTCCCAGGCAGTTCCCATGCATGGACTTACTCAGACTCACTCTGAGCTCCAGTGGTGGGGCAGCAGCTCAAAAGGCCCCAAGGATATATAGGGAGGAACTGAATTGGCTGGCATCAGGGCAAGAGCTAGAGGGGCAACTTTCTGCCATACTGGTAGAGGCCATTGTTCCTGAGACAACCCCCCTCCCCCCCACCCCCCGACACACACAGAGCTGGAAGGCAGGCACTATATCTGAGACTCCATCAACCTGGCTCACACTGTTTGCCCTGCCCTGGTGATTCCTTGCCCCAACCTACTTGGAGATCCACCCAAACTGTTTTCAGTGGCTTTTCCATATGAGTGGCCTATTTTGGCTCATACTTCAGACTCTCCTAAAATCTCTCAAGCAACAGCTGGCCTCAGATTGCCCCATACCTCTTGCTAAGTGGCCCCAGGCCTGGCACTAGCAGCAGCTGGCCTTGTCACAGTGTGGCCTTACCTGGGCACCTTCAAGCCCAGCACAAGTGACAGCCATCTGCAGATCACTCTGGAGCTCATTCAAGGTGCCCCAGAGCAGAACATGGGTGGTGGCTGACATTAGCCTGCACCTTCTGGAGGCCTCAGAGACAGCACACATAGTGGCCAGCTTCAGATGCGTCGAAGTACCACAACCATCTCCACAAGAGACATACTCAAGATGTGTGGTTGTTACACAGCATTATCATGATTGTAGTCATCTGATGCACAGGCTCTGTGTTTAACTGACTTAGCAAGCACCAGAGCCCTGCTGAAGTAAGTCCTGCTCTGTGAAGTGGACCATTGCACAGATGATCCTCCATGGTCAATGATCACAGCCAGTCCTTGCATCTGATTGGCTTGTGGGTAAATCCCTCCCATTGACGTGCCAGCAGCAATCAAGGCTCAACTACAAGAGGAGGGTGTACATATCCTAGATGCAGAGTTCAAAACACTAGTTATATCCAGTTTGGCTCAGTGGATAGAGCGTTGGCCTGCAGACTGAAGGGTCTCGTATTTGATTCCCATCAAGGGCACATGCTCGGGTTGCAGGCTCGATCCCCAGTAGGGGGCAGGCTGGAGGCAGCTGATCAATGAGTCCCTCTCATTATTAATGTTTTTATCTCTCCCTCTGCCTTCCTCTCTGAAATAAAAAAAAAGTATATTTTTTTTTTAAAAAGAGGAAGGTGTACACAGCCCACCTGGGGGGCTCACTTCAAGTGCCCCGCTTGGGTGATCAGGAAGGCTGTGCCACTGTTCTCTACATAATACCTACTACAGAAGGCCACTATCCCAAGCCTGGGAGATGTAGCAGCTCTACCTAATACATAAAAACAAACACAGGGAGTTTGCCAAAATGAGGAGACAAAGAAACATGTCCCAAGTAAAAGAACAAAACTAAACTCCAGAAAAAGACTAAACAAAATGGAGACAAGCAGTCTACTAGATGCAGAGTTCAAAACACTAGTTATACCAATGCGCAATGAACTTAATGAGAATTTCAAACGCATAAAAAAAGGATATGGAAACCATAAAAAAAGAACCAGTCAGAAATGAAGGATATACTAACTGAAATGAATAATAATTTTCAGGGAATCAACAATAGAGTAGATGAGGCCAAGAATCAAATCAGTGATTTGGAATGTAAGGAAGCAAAAAACACCCAATCAGAGCAGCAAAAAGAAAAAAGAAACAACAACAACAACAAAAAATGAGGGTAGTGTAAGGAATCTCTGGGATAACTTTAAGCATACCAACATTTCCATCATGGGGTTGCCAGAAGGAAAAGAGAGAAGGCAAGAAGTTAAAAACCTATTTGAAAAATATAATGACAGTTAAGTTCCCTAACCTGGTAAAGGAAATAGACATGAGTCCAGGGTGCAGAGAATCCCAAACAAGAGGAACCCAAAAGAGGCCCACACCAAGACACTTCATAATTAAAATGTTGAAGGTTAAAGACAGAGAGAATCTTAAAAACTGTAAGAGAAAAGCAGTTATCTACAGGGAGCTCCCATAAGACATTCAGCTAATTTCTCAACAGAAACTTTGTGGGTCAGAAGGGATTGGCATGAAATATTCAAAGTAATGAAAAGCAAGGACCTGCAACCAAGATTACTCTACCCAGCAAAGCTATTGTTTAGAATCCAAGGACATATAAAGCGCTTCCTAGACAAGAAAAAGCTAAAGGAGTTCATCATCACCAAACCAGTATTACATGAAATGTTAAAGGGTCTTTAAGAAGAAGGGGGGAAAAAGGATAAAAAAATATGAAAAATAAAATGGCAATAAATACATATCTATCAACAATTGAATCTAAAAAAACAAAATAAACAAACAAGCAGAACAGAAACAAACTTATAAGATGACGAGAACATTTTGGTAGTTGCCAGATAGGATGATCAGGGTTGGGAGATGGGAAAAAGGTGAAGGAATTTACAAGTACAAATTGGTAGTTACAAAATAGTAATGGCGTATAAAGTACAGCATGGGAATGTAAATAATCTATACTAATAAAAGGGTAATATGCTAATTAGACTGGACATCTTCCGAAAGTCCTTCCGGACAAAGCCTCAGTGATGGGGCCAAGGCAGAGGCAGTTAGGGGTGATCAGGCCAGCAGGGGAGAACCATTAGGGGGATCAGGCCAGCACAGGAGAGCTGTTATGGCAATTAGGCCAGCAGGGGAGAGCAGTTAGGGCAATCAGGCCAGCAGGGGAGAGTAGTTAGGGCGATCAGGCCAGCAGGCAGAGGTGGTTAGGAGCCAGCGTTCCCGGATTGCGAGAGGGATGTCCGACATGTCCCGGATTGGAGAGGGTGCAGGCCAGACTGAGGGACACACACCCCCCTCAGTGCACGAATTTTGTGAATTAGGCCTCTAGTATTCTAATAACCATATGTGGTGTCAGATGGGTATGAGACTTATCGGGATGATCACTTAGTGAGCTGTATAATGTTTAATCACTGGGGTGTACACCTGAAACTAATAAAATATGGTATGTCAACTGTAAATAAGTTTTTTAAGCCAACCCAAATTGTACCCAGGGCCAGAAGTAGGCTGGCCCAGTAAAATCCAGCTAGATCAGCCAAGCACCAGCCAACCTCAAGACTCATGAGCTGAGTAGATGCTTTCTATATCTACTGCAAGATATGTGGTTGTTCGTTATGCAGAATTATCATGATCGTAGTCATCTGATGGACAGGCTTTGTGTTTGACAATTTTTTTGGAGGGTTGAAAACTTGAGTTGTAGTTAAGGGACCAGAAGTCACATTTTTAAATAACTCTAGTTCAATAACAAGGTATCTAAGTTGTTGGGGCAAAAGTATTTCCTCAGAGAGCCAAAGATCATTTTAAAGGAGAACACCCCTCTCTTTGTTTTCAAGGAGTGCCTTTATCTTTTAGTTACAAACTCATAGTTCTGGAAGGATTTCTTCTTGATCCCATCCAGTGATGATTATGACAGAAAATAGTCTCTGTCTCGATACACATTGAAGAAAAGTTTGGTTAAAAATAAGTATGTTAAGAAATGAATAGATCAATACAATAAGTTGTTGGAAAAACTAACTAAATAAATAAACAAATAAATAAATACTACATATCACATGGAAAGAAATGGAATATTGGTCTTTTAAAAAGCAATTCTGATAAGTATATCAAGATGTGAACAGTGGTTGCCTCTGGGTACTTTGGATACTTCACAATTACCTAAGATGTTCACAAATTGTCTTTATAATTGAAAAGAAAAAAAAAAAAAAGTCAAGCACCCAGTTCTTAGGAGATGACTTATGACAGAGGCAATTTTTGAACCCAGAGCTTAGAAGAGACTGCCCAGGTGAAATCCTAAATAGACTTGGATTCAAAGAACTTGAGAGTCAGGAGAGGAAAGGGAGCAGGCAGAGCCGGCCTGTATCTCATCTCTTACCTGATCCTGAGGCCAGCAACATCCACAGGGTATTAGGGACAACAGTGAGTCCAGCATGTATGGGGCATACAGGGCTGGGGGCATGGATGCAGCAGGAGATGGAGCAGTGACAAGTCAGGCTAGCCAGTACATGCAGGGCCTGTGTTACGCCAAGTAGTTTCCTAAGGGTAATGAGGAACCAGTGCTTAAGCAGGGAGACAGGTGTGATCACATTCTCATTTAGTCACTTTTCTTTGCCAGTAAAAGAAGCTCAACTCAAACCAGCTCAGTCAGAAAGAGAGCTTGGTTGGCTTCCATAACCAAACCACAGGATAGGCTAGGTGGGCCTCCAGGTCCCCTGAAGCCAGGGGCTTGACCAGCAGACCCACTCTCCCTCATTTCTATGCCTCCACATCCTGCTGCATACCAGCCTCACTCTCAGGTTTGTGGCCAAACAGAGACCAAGGTGGGAGTGCCAGAGTTGGGTTAAGCTGTTTCACTAAAGTCAGTGCTACTTGCTACTCACTATTTTGGCTGATTTCTCTGCCCTCAGTGTCCTCATCTGTGAAACAAGGAGAGTAGCAGCTCCAGGCTTAAAGTGTTGTCACGGTCAAAGGAGATAATGCCTGTAAAATGCTCAGCTCAGGGCCTGACATGTAGTAAGCGCTCCAGTGATGTTCATTATGAGCTCTCTCTGTTCCCAAGTCAAAAAATCTGGGGAAGGACTCAGCCTAAGTCAGGGATCCAATTACCCCAGTCCAATCAGTGATACACAATAAGATGGATTATGTAATAAGGAGAATTCCTTCAAAACAGGTAGGTTGAAGTGCAGAATGATTTTCCAGGGGAGTTGGCACTGGTCTAGGTAAAGAAAATAATGGATGTATCATGTTATCCCTCTGGCTGCCTGTAGAAAAGGGTTTGAAAAGGGCCCCACAGCCCCACAGGCCTGGAGGTAGGAGGAATGCCTAAGAGGTCACCACAGTTGTCCAGGTGAGAAGTGATGCACAGCTGAGCTAAACAGTGCGGATAGAGAGGAGATGGATTCAAGAGAAATTCTTGAGGTAGACATAGGGGGCATGAGAGATGAGAGAATGAAAGGTTGAAGATGGCCCCAGGTTGCTGGCCCAGAAATTACCATAAACAGAGCCTTGCCAAAATACAGCTTCTTGTTTCTCTATACTCTCACTCTTATCACCACTGCCACTCCTTTCTGTTCAGTAGCACAAATTTAATGTCAGTTCAAGGTAAATGCAGCCACATATGGACTTTTCCTGTCTGGCCTAAGTAGATTCTTTTGTTATTAATCCTTTCCCAAGGAAACTTTTCCATTGACTTTTAGAAAGAGTGGAAGGGAGGGGGAGAGACAGAGAGAGAAAAAAATCAATGTGAAAGACACGCATCTATTGGTTACCTCTCTTGCTCACCCCTTGCAACTGAGGTACATGCCCTTGACCGGAATCGAACCCGGACCCTTCTGTCCATGGGGTGATGCTCTATCCACTGAGCCAAACCAGCTAGGGCTGTCCTAAGTAGATTCTTGGTCCACTTCCAGCTTCTCTACTTTCCGCTGGTCCTTTTCTCACTGAGGGTGATCTGTGTTCTGGGCTCTCCTATTTTGCCCTGACCCCAATCATCAGGATCTACTAGTATCCACTGAGTTGAAACACCCGGGGCTGAATCCTTGTCCTGACCACAAAGCATTTCCAACTCCACCAGCTACACTCACCCAGTTCCCTATACCCTCACCATCAGTACTTTGATATGGGTACACACAGGACCCTGAAGGACACCCACAGGCCCATCTGTCAGACATCTCCTCCCAGCAGGGCTCTCAACCTCTCCAGGCCAAGCTGGGAGGTTTTGGTCTCCTGGGGAACACCATAAGAGATCTAGTATATACTATTAGTTATGCCTCCATATGACACGCCTTCTCCCACTAGCTGGTCAAGACAGCATCTGCATTCTTTTCTATTTACTGCTCATGGCATCAATTTCAAGTTCTGAGTTCCTTGGGTTCTTTTCCCTTTACAAAAGGTCAGCAACCACAACCAAACTCCCTGTAGGATTCAAGAAACTGTTTGAAACTATCGGCTGTCTTCCTCATTGCATTCATGCTACAACAATACCAACCATTTCCCAAAGCTCTGACAAATCAGGAGAGAGTGACGATGATAGCTGGTTTCCAAAGATGGTCACCATCAATTCCACCACCATCAACCTCCTCCCCCCACCCCTTTATGTATATACATACTACTCCTCACGTCAGAAGGTGGAGTTTACTTACCCTCCCCCCCCCCCCGCCCCCCAATGAATCTGGGCTGGCCTTAGTTACTTTCTTGGCCAATAGAATGTAGCAGAAGGGACATCTGGGGCTTGTGAGACTAGGTCATCAGCAGCCTTGTAGCTTCTGCTCAAGCCTCTCAAAACACTCACTCTTGCAACACAGCTGCCATGCTGTGAAAAGTCCAATCCATGTCGTGGATCCACGTGTGGGCACGCTAGTGAACAACCTCCGCTGAGCTCCCAGCTGACTGCCAGCTATGTTAATGAACCTTCTTGAGCTGGAAGCCCAGTGGAGCCTTCAATGAGTCAAGCCCAGCTGCCATCTGACTGCAATTGTTTAAGAGACTTTAAACAAGAACCGCCCAGCTGAGCCCTGTCAAACCCCAGAACCATGAGAAGTTATAAATTGTGTTTTTAAGCCACTAAAGTTTGGGGTCATTGTTATACAAAACAGTGATGGGCAAGGAAGTGTGCGGGATACATTGAATAATATATAAAATATTATCCTACTACACGACATTTTAGTAGACGATAAAATATAGTCTGGTAAGTGCAATAATGGAACATAGAGATGCACAGAGCTTTCCAGAGGAGGAGAGCACTGGTCTGACTTGGAATGAGCAAGGTAGAGGAACTGGAAGGACACTCTGAGCAAAGCCCAGGAAGTGAGGCTTGAGGGCATTTGGTGTTTCTGGAATATGAGAGAAGGAGGGAATGGGAAGAGTGTCACTGAAGAAGAGGACGAGATCAGGCCCTCCATACTACAGTCAGTGGGTACTATTGAAAGTTTTTATACCAGTGACATGTCCAATTTGTGGTTTGGGAAAACCACTGTAGTAGCCAGTGTGATGGCTAGATTTGGAAGGTTACAGTCTCTAGGAAGGGAGACCAATTAAGATACTATGGTCCAGGTAAGATAGGATTGGGCCTGACCTGGAGCAATGAAAGGGGGTTGGACAGAAATCTTTAGAAAATAAAGTACAAAATGTTTGACGATTGTTGGCTGTTGGAGTGGGAGTGAGGGTAGAGCCAAGGGTGAGTCTCGTGTGTGTGTGTGTGTGTGTGTGTGTGTGTGTGTGTGTGTGTGTGTGTGTTGGGGGGGGAGGGCAGGAAATTCAGTGGTTGGTGGGGAACACAGCATGGGGGCCAGTTTGAGGGTGGTAACAATGAACCCAGTCTCGGATAGAGCTGAGGGGCCTGGGAGCACAGCCATGCAATGCCCAGTAGGCAGCTGGATCCCACAGCCTGAGGCTCAGAAAGAGATTCGACTGGAGGGGCCAACCCAGGGATAGAGGGTAATGGGAACCCCAGGGAAAATGCAAAGAGAGAATGGGAGAGGGCCTTGAGCAGAATCCTAAATTACAGCGACATTTGAGGGGCTGATTAAGGTGTGGGTGGGCGACAAAGGAGGGAGAGGGAGAGGGAAGGACCAGAGAGATGAGACAAACAACTTGGAGAGGGGGTTGCCATGGCAACCAAGGTAGTGAAGAGTTTCAAGGAGAAAGTAATCAACGCTGCTATATGGCCCGAATCTCAGAAAAATACAAAGCAAAGTCCTTTGAATTTAGCAATCAGGAGGCTATTATGAACCTTGGCAGGGGGGAAGAAGGAGGGGGGAGGAGGTAAAAGCTAGTTTACCCAAGGCAGCAGAGTGAATGGGTGTAGGATACACAGAGCCCTCCTTAGAGAAGGTTGGGTGACTAGGGGAGGAGGTGGATGGCAGGGAGAAAAATGTGGGTAATCAAGGGAGGATTTTTGAAAACAAGAGACCCTAAAATGTTCTCATCTTGAAAGAGGGCACCAGCAGAGAGGGAGAGGATGAAAAGAGGAACAATGTGTGAGCTGGGATCCATCCTCTGAGCCCAGTTGAAAGGAAACATGTGACTATGATTGCAGACTTCTCAAGGGAAGCGGGCGAGACAGAAAAGATTCCCTTGTGATGCCCTTTCCAGGCCTGAAAACCTTGTGGAGAAGGTTGTCTACACTGTCAAATTCTGCAGGGTGGTTGACACTGATAAGAAAGTGAAAAGGTACATTGAATTAAGTAGCTAGAAGGTCATTTGATGCCTGTTCAGATATTCTTCACTGGCTCCTTCAAAGCCATTCTCTATCTTTCTCCATCCTGTTCTGTGCCCTGGATGGCCGACCTTTACACCACTCAATCTCCTTGCCCTCTGGTTTTAGTTGAGTTTGACCAGTAAAGGAACCAGCAGGAGAGTGAGGGAAGAGAGTGAGGTTTCCCTGGCTGTCCTCCTATGTGCTGTGGATTGGCACTGACTGCGTTCCTTTACTGGACGCCACAGGTAGGGTCCCTTTCTAAAGCCACAGCTTTCTCCTAAGGAGCTGAAAACACACACCCTCTTCTCATCCCTTCAGTCCTAGAAGTAATGATGGCTCTGAACTGTTGCTCACCCCTGGGTCCTTCATCTTTTCTGGAACCCCTCTCCACTCTGGCTGCTCTGTGGGGTTAGATTATTGGTGGGAAGAATGGATTTAAGGAGACCCCTCACCTGAATAGTTCTTTTATTAAATTAGTTTCAGTTCATTTTTTTGAGTACACCACGCTCTTTCTCATCAGGACCCTGGCTGAATCAGTGAGCTGGTTTCATCTGAGCACTGGGACCAACAAGTAGGAGGTACACAATGCTGAGCAAAAACAGACCTGGTCTCTGCCCACATCAGCTGCCAGGCCAGCGAAACAGCCAGATATTTATCAAGATAATAAAGAAATCCATAATTTTAAACTCTGATAGGTGCCATGGAGAAATCTTCCTAGACCAGAAAGGTAACATTTGATCAGAGGAGTGGACTTTAACTAGGAATGAGGAGAGTATTGCCCATAAGGAAACAGCTCATGTGAAGCTCCGTGGTGGGAAGGTGGTGTATTCCAGAAACCAGAACTTATTGGTAAGAACAATTTTGACTCAAGTGACAGAGAATTCAGCTGAAACACATTTAAACAATAAGAAATTTATTGTGAGAAGTTCCAGGGGAGGCAGCTTTAATGTCATCAAGAACTCAGTTTCTGTTCCTCTTTCAGTTCTCCCAATCTTTAGCACATGGACTCCTGTACCCATGATCACAAGATGGCTGCAGACACTCCAGGCATTGTATCCATCATACAATGATGGATCCAGAGATGGATAAAAGGAAGTGGTTCTTTCTTATACTTCTTTTTAAGGACTAAGAAATTTTCCACAAAAGACCCTACCACCTCTCATTGGCCAGATTTGTATCAAATGCCCACTCATAAAACCAATCACTGGCAAGATAAGTGAACCTGACCATTATGATTCAATAGATCAATCTATGTCACTTGGAGAGTGGCTTCTGTTAGCAAGAACCAAGGAGAAAAGACTGTTGGCAGGAACCATGTCCGGTGGAAGGAATGTGGTGTATAATGAGGCTGAATTAATCAAAGTTGATCTTTCTCTAAGAGCCATTGAATGGGTTTAAGTAGGAGGTGGGCATTAAAAGGATACAAATTCTGGGGGAAGGGGGAAACACTCTGGCTGCTCTGTGGGGTTAGATTATTGGTGGGAAGAATGGATTTAAGGAGACCAATTATCAGGTAACTGCAGTGGACCAATCATAAGATGATGGTTAGACTAACCTACTGATATGACAGTTAGAAGGTAGATCAATCGACTTCAAAACAGATGTGGCAGGTGAAGTAGGAGGAGGTTGTAGGGTGACTATCAAATGTCTCTCACTATAGCATATTGTCATCCCCCTAAAGAGGAAACACCAAATGAGGACAAATTTGGGGGAGAAAGTTTAGGAATTTGAATAAAAACAGATAGTGAAGTAAAGAGAGAAAAACAGACTAGGAGTTTCATTTGGATCATGTTGTTGAGATGTCTGAAATGTTGGTAGATGGTTGACTCCCATCGGATGGAGCTCGGAGTAGAGCTCTGGACTGCAAATGGGAGATTGGTCATTAGAGAAAGATTAGTGTGTTGGTCTAGAACTCAAAGGCAGTAAGGACAGGACTCTCTACTTGGGGAATCAGCCCCCAAGAGGTAGGCAAAGCTTTAGGGAAAAGTTGCACAGTAATAGAAGAGGCCGAGACCAATGAACATGGGAAGTGGAATCTGAGAAAGAGGAGAAGACTAGGAAAGCCGAATCTCAGAGGTCCATGAAAGAGCATTTCCAGAAATCAGAGTGACCACTGGTGCACAGAAGTCAGGGGAAGCGATGACATCTCCTGGATCTTGTCTTTGGGGACCTTTGCCGCAGCAACTTGGAGGGAATGAGGCAGAAGCCCATCTGGGTGGGGATAATAGAGGTTCTGACTGGGAAAGCAGGAGGGAAAGGGGTACCTGGAGGGGGGGACAGTGGGGAAAATGCTGTTTCTTACATGCTGACATTTGAATGGAGGAGGGCTATAGAAGCCTGAGTTTCAGAGTCTGAAGAGCAAGAACAGGTAATGAAAGGAGCCCTCGAGTGGCGGGATTAAGTGTAGAGGTGAAGGGATTAGCTGTGTTGGTGGAAAGGAACAAAATTGATTCATGTACATTTTACAAGTCACCTGATCTCCATGTTCTTCTGGAGGCTTTTTCTCTGCCCTCTGGGTACTTAACTACAGCTCTAATTAGCAGTAGTTTTATCCTGCCTGTGTCCGGGGCCATGTCTTATTCATTCTTTGTACCTTTCGGCACCTAGCAACAGGCAGCGAGCTAGGTAGAGGCAGGATAATTACTTTCTGCTTGAAATCGAATGTTTGAAATGGAGGTTCAGAAAATGTTTTTTTAATCAAAAGTACAATGTGGGAACTCTGAGGGAGTGAGGTTACAGGAAAAAGAAGCTGTTAGGGTAGGTGAGGATGGAAGGGTTGTGGGTTTGGAAATGTTACGAGATAGTTTCATGGCTGGGCATCAGGAGATGTGCTCAAAGAATGTGTGCACAGGAGGAAGGGTGGGACTTCTCCAACCAATGCCGGCCCAACTCTTCACAGGTGACAGTGCTGCCCACTGGCCTGGCATCACTCCCCCCACCCGCTGCCATTCTTTTCAACAACCCCCAACTGCCCGATCCAAAGGATGCTTTTCTCTCCTTAAACTCATTGGGCACCATGGCAGCATTTAACACAGCTGACCACTCCCCCGTGAAAGCACCTCTCCTTGACCTCCATGACACCAAGATTTCCCAGTTAACCTCCACCCTCACTGGCCACTTCTCCACCCACCATGTAGGTGTTAGGTTCCCTCAAGACAAGATTCCTGTCTGAGCCCTTTCCATCTTCCTCTGTATTTTCACCCTGGGTGGTCACCAATGACTAGTTATTCCGCCACCCCCCCCCCCCCGCCGCCGCCCTCTCTAAGCTGGCATGCCCAATTGTCCAGCTAACAGCTCTACTTGGATGTCTTTCCTGGACACCCCAAACTTGCTAGAGCCAATCAGAATGCTAACTTCTCAACACTTTTACTCCCCTCTTGTCTTTTCGGCAAAAGACCCAATCTTCAACTCAATTTTTCAAACCTGCCCTGACCCCTCCCATCCAAATCCAGGGAATCCTGGCACTTCTGTCTCCAGAATCTGGCCCTTCCCTCACCCCACTGCCATCGCCTGGTTCCAGACACTTCCCATCTCCCATCTCCTTACCACAATAGCCTCACAGCTTTCACACAGCAGTGAAAAGAGACTTCTTAAGACATAAATAGGATCATGTCATTTTCATCCATATCACCAGCCTTCAGTGACTTCCTATTGCTCCGAGAACACTATCCAATGTCTTTCTCAAGGCTCCCCTGATGTGCCGTCTACATTTTAATCCCCCTTGGATGCTCCAACTCCTGTCCCCTGGCCACAAGCTAATGCTTTCAGTTCCACAAGCTCATTCCTCTCTTACAGGCTTTGCTCATGTTGCTCCTCATTCCAGGAAAGCTCCCCTGCCCCGCAACCCCCTCCTCTCAGCCTTTTAGGCTTAAATGTCCCTCAGAGAGGCTCTCCCCAGATACCTGTCCAGAGCAGGGTCCCTCCTCATTCCTTCCTCCATATTCTGTTCATTTCCCTCACAGGCTTTGTAATAATGTCTTTGGAGTTGCCACTTTTCTCTGGTTTGAGGGGCTTCCCCCTAGAAGAGCCCCCACCCTTACTCTCCTGGAAGCTCCCTGAAGGCCATTTCTTCAGAGACCATTTCTTCCCTAACAAACTCTGGTATTCCTGCACCTTGCACACATTACCTGATGTTCTCTACCTCATTTGGTCATTGAAACACCATTTTACAGGAAGGGAAACTGGGTGTCCAGAGATACAGTGTACGGCTGGCAGGGGCAGTGGTCAATCCCAGATCTCCTGACCCTGTCTCCAGATTTTAAGGCTGTGCCCACCCCTCGCCTGCCCCTATGGAGCACAGTGATATGATTTGACTTCCTGGGAGAATAGCTAGAAAAATGTATACATGTGGGAGCTGTAGGAAACCCCAGGTGAGAGACCAGAAGGAAGTTGGATGTGGAAACAGATGCTTGGCAACCAGTCTGGCATGAAATAGAGATCTCAAGGGTTCTAATCCTAATTAAGATGTTGCATTTTAATATAAAACAAAATAACATACTTTTGCAAACAAAAAAAGGAAGAAAAGAAAGACATCTCAATGCAGTAGAATATGAAGTCCTGATGCAGATCCCCAGAATATCGGCCCCTGCGGCCTCTGAGAGCAGAGCCATCACAAATGAATGGGGAATGGAAGGATTTGGGAAATAAAAAGCAATTTTTACCTCCTTTGATGTTAACCTCCAAAATCAATGCTAGGTAATTTAAAGAGTTCAATGCAAAACAAACAAACAAAAACCAGCAGACTACTAACTAGAAAAAAAGGTGGGAATGATTTATCATCAAACTGTGATTGAGAGAGGCCATTGTAGCCTTCACAGCAATAGAGAGAATTATAATGGTGAATACAAATATAATTGACTATGGGAAATGTAAAGCTTCTCTGTGTGGAAAATTCTCATAAATTAAACATTCAGAGAGTCAGGAAGAATTTTCATAATGAAATGTTGGGGCAATAAAAGGAGGTAAGAGTCCATTTATGAAAGATGTGGTTCAAAACGCAAATTCAGTTGCAAATGTTGAACTTGTCATAATAAACTAGATGCAAATTGGAATGGAGAGATACCACGTTGGGCCCTCAAAGAGTGCTACAAACGGAGTGGCTGGCAGCCC